>NC_046165.1:53857779-54165904 GCF_011064425.1 Rattus rattus | reverse complement strand
CAGTAGGACCGGGGCCTAGTACTGCCTGCCATCAACTCCCTCCCAAAGCAAGCCCCCAGCTGGTACTCACGGAGTCCAGTGTATCTCTGTGGTGTTTAGGGAGGAGGACCCCAGGTTTGTGGGATGGCTGGTGCCTCGTGGATGGGACAGGGTTGGTCCAGGGGTACTGAGACTCTGGGGGTTCATGGGAAGAAAGAAGGGGCATAAGGAGGAGGTATAGGGAGAAGTAGTAGACTGGGGTCCCACAGGGAAAGCTGAGGAGCAGCTTGCATGCCCTTTCCCAAAGCTCCCAGGCCCAGGAAGGTGCGATCTAACTCGCTCACTTCAGCGGCACTTGGATGTGGGCCCAGGCCTCAGGCACTGTGAGTGGCTGGACTTCTAAGCACCAGCGAGGACAAACAGGCCCGAGGAGGAGCCAGTAGCAGCTGTACCTGCTCAGAGAGGCTGGGTGAACATGTGGACCCAGGTCAAGAGCACAGAGAAGGGCTGCCAAACACTTTTGCGCAAACCTGCCTCATCAGTCTCCCACGATGGAAACTTAGCTTTTCTACAGGGAGCACTGTCTGTGGGCCACACAGCACGCAAATACCAAAGCCCTGAAACCTAGCGCTAGCTACCTTGCTGAAGATCTACATTGAAGGTGTGGCCTCTTGGAGGGTCAAGTCTAGCCTGCTACCCGAGCTGGGCCTGCCCATGCCTCTTTGAGCTGGAAGATCAAAGATCAGAACCTCAAGGGAGTGAGGGCCAAAGCAAGATGGGGCCATGCTAAGTTCTGCCCAACTTCCCGCTTCTCTGGAGGCTGTTCAGGAAGAATTACCAGTGTGGGCCAGTCAGAGGATAGGAAGGCAGTGTGAAAAGCAGGCCACCTCACCTGGGGTTGGGATCTGGGCTCCTGAAGGGTGATGGGGAAGGGGAAGGCAGAGCGTCGAGGGGAGGTCCGACCTCCCCAGTCAGTGGGGTCCACAGGTATTGAGGAGGGTTGGGAGTGGCTGCCTAGATGAGCAGTGGTTGTCAGGTGAGGTGATGCAGGGAGCTGGGGACTATCGTCGCAGAGCCTGAGCCGGGGCTCCCGGTTTATCTGCACGTAGCTGGCAGGGAAGATGCCTTGGCGTCCCGTGCCCGTGATGCGCCCCTCGTACCAATGTTCATTCACTTTGCGGATCAGGCAGATTCGTTCCCCCTGAGGAGTTAGAAAGGAGTTCTTGTCAGCAGGGGTTTCTTGGGCATCACACACCTGAGGGTGGCTTACCTGGGTCATTTCACTCAGTTCTAATGCTACATGCACGAGAGATCAGGCTCAGAAAGGATCAGCAGGTTATCTAAGGTCATACAGCTAAAAAGAAAAGGAGTCAGGAACAAGTAGAAGACTAAGTTCTTCCCATAGCAGACAGTGCTAGGTTTGGATCAGCTCTTTCCCCTGGCCAAAGCTTACAACACTATCAATCCCTACCTCCAATCACTAATTGCAAACCCCAACTACAGTTCCCCAGTGTCAAGTCCAAGTTATGTGGCCTTGGTCAAGCTGCTCTGCCCCTGTAAGTTTGGTTTCCTCTTGGGTTAAGTGGGATAACCGACCACTGCTGTTGCTATGAGACAAAGAATCAAGCATGGCCTTTTAAGTAGCAATGGACAGATTAGCAAGCCACCAACTTAGTCCTGCCTGACTCACATGTCCTGTGACCCTCTCCCAGGGCAGAAGGCACAAGCTGATGGAGGTTGGTATAGAACTGCCAGCATGTCAGCAGGCTACTCTAGAAGGATGTCCTCCCCCTCACTGCTCAGTCCTCTCCTGCCCAGCCACCCACCCCAACTCCTTCCCTTCTATTTATGGAGTCAGCCTTTTTTAGGGGTGCTCACTAGGGGCATCTATGGCCTTCACCCTCAAATTCAAAGGAAGACAGGTTCCTCGCCTTGAAGAAATTTTTCAAACTTTCTTTACCATAATCTAGCACAAAATATGCTTGTCAGTAACATCTTGGAAGTCATACACACACACATGTATATGTACACATAGGGCCTCGTGTTCAATACAGTACCCTTTGCACACAAAATTTATTTCTAGTCCTTTAAAAATGTAGAGTATGATCTTCAACCAGATAATTAAAGATACAATGGTAGGGTCAGGTATGATGGCTCATACCGTACTGAAATACTAGTATCTGGGCAGCTGAGGCAGCTGAGGTAGGACGACTACGGGGAATTCCAGGCTGCCCTGGCCTACGCAGTGAATTCTAGGCCAATCTGAATGACAGAGTGAGACGTTGCTCTTTCAAAAATAGGATAAATTTGGCCAAGCCATGGCACAGGTCTATAACTCCAGCAATTTGGGAGGCTAAGGCAAGAATATAGAAAGCTCAAGTCCTGTGGGCTGGAAAGATGCTCAGTAGTTAAGAGTATCTGGTGTTCTTGCAGAGGACCAGGGCTCCATTCCCAGCACCCATATAGAGGCTTACAACTATCTGCTACTCTTAATTCAGGGGTTCGAGGCTTACTCCTGACCACCATGGGCATTGCATGTGTGGTACACACATACACACAAGCAAAACACTCATGTTTTTTAAAAATGGTTTAAGGCTAGCCTGGGCTATAGAGTGAGTTCTAGGCCAGCCTGGGCTATAGAGTGAGTTCAAGGCTAGCCTGGGGAACTTAGCAAGACCCTGTCTCAACATTAAAAATAAAATGAGGGCTATAATAGAGCATTTGCCCTGTGTGATAGGACTCTTGGTTCAGTCACTAGTACTGGAGTTAAAAATAAAAGATCAAGGGTAACCTATTCCAAAAGATTGGAAAAAACTAAAATTCTGAGTACAGTTGACGTTTTTTAAAATGTTCATTTCTTTCTGCAGGATCTCCTTTGTCTTCCCCTGCCCGACTCTACTTTGCCCTGCCTGGCCTCACCTTTCGGAAGGACAGCTCCACATCCAGGTCTCCCTTGAAGGTATACTGGGCTACAGCATCGCCATATTCCAGCACCTGGTATGTGGGCGGCTTGATGGGCTTGGGAATCTCATCTGCAGGCAGAACCTGAAGGGAAGGTGTGAGAAAAGTTCAGACCAGACAGCAACTGTATACACACCTATGCTCCCGAAGAGAGAGCCATTCGGAAACAACATGGGCAAGGCTGGCCCAGGTCAGATGTCACTTCCACACACTCCAGATACAGCCTAGCCAGTGGCAGTGTAAGTACAGGCAGGCACTGAGATGGTCATCCAAAGGGTTCCTGGAGGAAGACTTTCCAGTGGAGTGATGTGCAATAGCACAGGCAGAGCAGGAGGGTGAAGGCCGAGATAGAAGCCAGTCCAACTACAGAGCTACAGATATGGGTCACAGATACAAATGAAGGCGATACAGAATGGTGGCTTGAATAAGAATGGTCCCCATAGGATCGTATATTTGAATGCTTAGTCAGTGGGGAGTAGCACTGTTTGAAGGATTAGAAGGATTAGAAAATATGGCCTTGTTGGAGGAAGTGAGTCTCCAGGGGTGGGCTTTGAGGTTTTAAAAGCTCAGCCAGGTCTAGTGATTCATATTCTCTCATATTCTCTCTCTCTCTCTCTCTCTCTCTCTCTCTCTCTCTCTCTCTCTCTCTCTCTCCTCCCCTCCCTCCCTCCTCCTTCCCTCCCTCCCCCCACCTCTCTGCCTTTAGATCAGGATGTAGCTCTCAGCTACTACTCCATCACCAGGCCACCGTGCTCCCAGCCATCATGATAATGAACTAAGACCCTGACATTGTAAATAAGACTCCATAAAAGTCGCCTTGGTCATGATCTCTTCAAAGCAATAGAAGAGTGACTAAGGCATACAGTCTAGAGGTCTTGGTCAGGTTTGTTTTGTCTGCTAGTTTAAGAACTAAAAGGCAGGAAAAATCTTGAGCACAGCAGGCAGTGGCAGAGAAAGATCAAGCACCTCCGACAGGAGCAAACAGAATTAGCCGTTGGAGAGAGGTGTTTCTTGGGGCTGAAGAAACACACATGCAGCAAACACACAGAGATGAAAGCCCTCTCTGCACAGGAAGCTGAAGAGTCTGAGGGCTGGGGTAGTTTAGCATCTGAAGGGTCTTTCTCTCCTGATTTAGGGTTGGTCAGTTTGAAAAGGCTAGGATGTCTGATTGGCCTACAACTGTTGTGTAACATGTCCTCCTGGCCTTGGCCTTACCAGTCTATTAGCAGGGACTGCTGGGGGGGACAAGGGCTTACAGCGCCTGTGCGTGAAGTTGTCAGGCTTTTGTCTCAAGTCAGGAGGGTAAGGAAGAAGCCCACCATCTTGGAAATTCACCATTTCTGTTACCTAGCCATGGCCCTTCTCCTTCTCCCTAGTAGGGAGTCAGTCTAACTCCTGATGTCTCAAGGGTTCTGCAGAGGAACTTGTTCTGAAGCATATATATATGCTGTTTCTGGAACTTACTAAGTAACATAGGCTGGCCTTGAACTCACAGAAATCCACCTGGCTCTGCCTCCTAAGTGCTGGGATTAAAGTCATGTGCCAGTAGGTCTGGATCAATTTATTCTATCTTTTATCACTCTTGAGGGCCAAGTGGCCCTTGGTTTAAGTGTCCTGGTCCCTCCTGCCCTTTGGTCCCACCAGGGCTCTGAATCCCCATGCTTTCTTGGTTAACCCTATTCATAAAAATCAATAAGCTGGGGTTGGGGATTTAGCCCAGTGGTAGAGCGCTTGCCTAGCAAGCACAAGGCCCTGGGTTCGGTCCCCAGCTCCGAAAAATAGAAAAGTAAAAAAAAAAAAAAAAAAAAAAAAAAAACCAATAAGCTAATGGAACATTTCACGCTAAGCTGTAGATGACTGCTGGACTACATGACTGTATGTACTCAGTAAAACTCCAGAAAACAGATGAATGTATGGGTGGACAGAATCTGTTAAACCAAGAGCCTGAATTATGACAGCCTACCCAGTTATCAAAGGGACATCATGAAAATAATGAGAAAATAGTTTATGTTAACCAACAGAAACAGTAAGAATAGTAATCATCATAACATCATCATCACAATTTGCTCAGTCCTGGTGGTACACGCCTTTGATGGCAAGCACTTGGGAGGCAGAGGCAGGCAGATCTCTGTGAATCCAAGACCAGCCTGGTCTATGGAGTGAGCTCTACACCATCCAAGGCTACATAAGATCCCATCTCAAAACAAAACCAAAACAAGAAAATCAATTATTTTTTATTTTATTTATTTATTTTTATTTGTGGGATGCAGCTAAACATCTTAAACAGTGTTAAGAGGGAAACTTACAGTATCAAATGCTATTATTATAGATCACCTAAACTACCATGAGGCGGGAGGATCGCCATAAAATTGAGGCCAGCCTGGGCTACATAGTGATTCTAGGCCAGCCTGGGCTGCTGTGCCACTCTTATCAAAGGTAAAAAGAAAAAGAAAAAAGAAAAAGGAAAAAAGAAAGGCTAAACTTTCACTCTTGAGGACAATCATTACGCCATAAACATCAGGAAATGGCAACATCAGGGAGGAGGCTCACTGAGGGGTAGAAACCTGATGACCTGAGTTTAGACCCCACAACCCACAGAAAAGCCAGAAGCAGAGCAGTAGCAAATAGGAAAGCCCGCCTTAAGGTGGACGACAGGAACTGACACCCCAGAATTGTGTTCTGGCCTCCAGATGTGCACCATAGCAGGTTTGCACCCACACATACAAGACTACATATACTTTTAATAATTTATTTAATCTTTTGTTGTATGTGCTTTGGTAGTTTTGCCTGCATTCATGTCTGTGTGAGGGTGTCAGGTGGCCTGGATCTGGAGTTACAGACAGTTGTGTGCTGCCAATGACCTGTGACCCTGAACCTGGGTCCCCTGGAAGAGCAGCCAATGCTCTTAACCACTGAACCATCTCTCCAACCCCAAGAATAAATATTTTTAAAATACAAAGGAATATTATGAACAACTTTATGCCAGAGGTTTAGTTTGCTACAAATTAAGACACAGAGACTAAAAATAACCCGTAGGTCTCATAAAGCCATGACTCTTTGACTAAGCATGGAACCTCCATCTCTAAAGTGAGATAATTATCACACACACACACACACACACCCCGGCAGTGTGAGGAACAAACAGGTAACACACCTGAAAGAGGTGATACATTTGCAAGTTAACTGTCACACATTTCACATTCTGGTTAGTTAAGACCAGGATAGAAAGATGGAATCTTGCTAAAATCTAGAGCCCTGACATGGTGGTAGCTTCTGGATGAGTGTCTCTTCAACTGTCCCTGGGTTGGGAGAACAGGCTAAGCCCTGGACCAGGTGATGTGTGGGCCAAAGACATTCAAGAGAGAGAGCACAGACCCCTCAAGGTTTTACAGGGAACTTGGAGTCTGCAGTTTCTAAGTCTCTCCCAACCTATCTCCTTCACTCACCTCCACATAATTAGCTGGGAAGATGCCCAGCCGGCCATGGTGTTCCCCCTCCAACCAGTTCTTGTCCACTTCTTTATGGATATAGACAATGTCACCCTTCTGCAGAGTCAGCTCCCTGTAGGGGAGAGCAATGTACAGCACCGGGTACACTTTCTTCTTCAGACACTGCCCTGTGTACCCCCTCCCTCTCCCACCTTCTTCCAACTGAAGCCTGAGCCCCTTCCCTTCCCCTCACAGTTCAGACTGCCCAGAGTGGAGGGGGAAGGGCTGAGAAAAAGCACTTACTTGGGGGACTGCGCCTGGAAGTCAAACTTGAGCCGGGCAGCCTTCCTCTGAGAGAAGAGAGAGAACAGAGTGGGCTACCTCAGACAGACAGGGACCTACCCAGACACTCCCTGACCCTAGGGACTCTCTTACCTTCTTCTCCTCCTTCCTCGCAGGGCTGCTACCCCTTTCAGAGGCACTAGGCTCTGTGGAGAAGCACCACCTCAGCTTGGGGAGGTCATGTCTGGGGGGATCGGGTTGGGATGGGTTATGCTCCCCCAACCCACCCAGGTCAGGCACAAGGAAGCAAGGACTCTGTGACCTTCCTGGCCCCCACCCTCCCTTTCCTGGGGCACCACATAGCTAGCTGTAAGAGAACTTCCAGAACCAGTAGGCGGCCTTTCAGGGCCAACAAAAACAGGATTTATCTTACCTCGGGCTGAGGAAGGGTAGACAAAATCTCTACGTCCCAGAAAGGGGCTTCCTCCTCCATCTGCCATTCTGTGGGGGCTCAGGGGTCGGGAGGAACCGAAGTAAGGTGCATGCGGTGAGTTGGGCCTCCAGGCTGAGGACAGTCTGCAGGGACAGAGGCAGGGAGTCACCTGTTTGAAACTTTACATCCCTCAGAGCTAGTCGGCACATTTTACCGACCTCCCAGACCCTCTGACTACCCCCATCCCGTCCCCTGCCTTCCCAGGCGTCTTCCCAGGTCCGGGGCTCTTAACAGGATGTCCTATTTCCCGTGCAGCAGAGGGCCGGGAAGGGTGAGGCCTTGGGTTAGGAGAGGCGGAGGGCGCCCGAAGAAACGCGGGAAGTGTCGGGCCTTGGGTTCCACCATCCACCTCCAACGCCGCCAACGCCACTACCACTAGAGTCCTCCTCGGTTTAGGACAGGTGGCCTCAGGGGGCAGACAAGCCCCTGCAGAGGTGCGGTTGGGATGCGGCCAGGCACTTTTCCGATTTTCAGGCCCCTCCTCCGGGGTTCGCCCGTCCCCCACCGTGGGCAGGGCCATCGCCCCCTCTCCCGGCCCGCGCCACGTCCCCTCCCCCGGGGAACAGACCCTCTGCTCCGGCCCGCGTCTCTACCACTTACCGGGCGGAGGGCTGCTGCTCCGGGCCGGGCTGCTCAAGGGGCCGTCGTGGAGCCTGAGAGTTCTGCGTAGGGACACCGGACGCGATCAGAGCCTGGGACCCCGGGGACAGGGCAGCCGAAGCCAGTGCGGCCACCTCCTCCGGAAAAGTTCGCGGCTCGGGAGGGAAGAAGGCCGGAGAGGGGCGGGACGTGGGGTCCTAGAGGCGGCCGCGAGCCTTCGCGCTGGGAGGAGGCGCCAAGGAAGGAGGCCCGGCCTGGGAAGCTAGGGCGGGTCAGGTCTTGGGGTCCCTGGGGCTGCGACTGGGGGCGGGGGCAGGTAGGGAGGGGGCCCTGGAGCCGAAACATTGAACCAGATTTGGCCAGGAAGGGTTCTCAGGGGTCACTTAAGTCAACGCCCAGTATTTTGTAAATCGGACAAGGCTGAAGTCCGCCCAGAGTCGCCAGTTTCTGGTTCTGCCTGCTTCCCTCTGTCCCCTGCTGCTGTGGCTTAAGCCTTTCTTCTAGAAGCCCTCCGGAGGCTAGTACCTTGGGGGATGGCAGGCGGGTCTCAATGGCCCGCAGGTCCTTGTCCAGCTCTGCGCTCAGCTTGGCCAGTTCTCTCTCTAGCAGGACCTGGGGGATAAGATCCTCTTAGGAAGTGTACTGTATTAGAGGTTGGTCAGAGGTCAGATCTGACAGCCTGGTCAGCCAGAGGCAGGCCTCAGGGAAGGGGGTCAGGACATGTTTTGATGCCTGCAGTCATGGTTCAAGGCTAATGGGAAGGTGTCACCTCATTCCTGTCATAGTCCCCAACCCAAGACTCCAGGGTGTCAAAAGTGCTTTAGTATTTGCTGGCCTTTTTTATTTTGGAGGAAAACAGATGGGGGTGGGAGTATGTTTTGTTTAAGAACCTGAGGGCCTGCCCAATTCCTTTCTGTTGGCTTCCATGGCCTTCCATGGCCCAGGTTTGCTGCAACCACCCACCACACAATGAGTATTGGAATGAGCTGAGCAGGTGCACTTACCTATATTCAGTACACACTCCCCGCCCCATTATCTGCTTACACTCTCTCCTATGTTAGTCTGTGTGTGTTTATTAATCATCTACTGAGTTCAGGCACTGTCCTTGGTGCTAGGGATAGAGCTGAAATTGTACTGGCCTAGGGCAAGTTGGAGCCTTGATTCTTTGACCTCTCTCCATGGCTACTAAGACCACATTACCCAGAGTCATCCTTGTTTACTGTTGACCCTGGTGTCTTTCCCCCATTTCCGTCGGGCGGCACTCACCTCAATGGGCTGTGCAGGTTTCTCAACAGGGTCATCCACCAGTGATTTCTTGGGCTGTAGGGTGGGAAGGGTATGTCAAAGGGGATAAACCCATCTGGGTCAGGCTCCAACTGAGGGTGGTTTTCAGTCCCAAAGGACCCTGCTAATATGCTTACCTTATGCCCAGTTTCTAGTTCGTGCAGAAACTGGTTCCAGGAGTCTTCTGTCCAGACATTCTCTACTTTCTCTCGATGTCTAGGCACCTGCATGGAGGTAGGTGGCCACTAGCTTGAGTGGAGGGACACTAGGGTTGTATCTAGAGTCTAAAGGTGGGCCTTGTCTCCCCTGCTATGCCCACAGATGCATTACTAAGTGTGCAAGCTGAAATCAGGGAATGATCTGTGCTGTGTCTGCAGATACGTGTGGCCAGAGAACATGCAGTTGAGGATGGTGTTGGGGAGCAAAATGGTCTACCTGATTTGAGGAATGAAGCCCTGAGGATGGTCCAAGATTATAGTTCAAGGTATTTCTAGATGTCTCTTCAGAGTGGTTCCAGTTTCTTCTGAAGAAAGAGAAAACACCACTTAAGCTTCCTCTTAGAAAACTGAGACCTGGATGAGAATGTAACCAAAGGAGAAGGGGCTGTGCCTTTCTCTACCTCTTTCCTCATTCCCACTGAGGAAACCTTCCTGCCCACTGACTGTGGAAGTTGTGCCATAGACCTTGGAGCCATGGCAAGGTGTATGGAAGCCCGGGCTGGACACCAGTAAAATGGGAATGACTTGCAAGGGAGCATGTGCTAGGTGTCCAGTAGAAGGCCTATACAAACACTGCTCTATGGATAGCCAGGATCTCCCTTGGGGCCTTGGGCAAAAGCATCCTGCCTATGTGTTTGGTGTGGTGTGTACCTGTGCAGCTGGCTTGCAGACTGCTCTAGCCAAGTGGTCTTAGAAACCATGGCCCAGGACGTAAGAATACAAAAAACTCCAAAGAAAACTGGAGAGCCTCTCTACCCAGGAGACCTGGGCAAATTGTTTCGGATTCCTGAGCCTCAGGTTCATGGGGCTTGGATGAAGTGATAAAACCTGTGTAGCCACCTCAGTCACTGGGGTACCCCATCCACCTAGGCTTTCTCTCTTGGCTGGCCTCTGGCTTTAGTCTGGAACAACTGAATGGGGCTTATCAAATGATGGCATGTCTGACCACGGGATGAGGATTTGTTGCCTATAATTATGAGTCTGTTCTCGTTTCTATAATAAAAAGGTGTTCATGAGAATGGAATGTGCTGTTTGCAATAGAAGGAAGCTCTCATCATACAGGAACCTGTGTGTTAGCATGTTGGCAGACTTGCTATATGCCAATTATAATGCAAGATGCATACGTTTTCTTACTCCATCCTCTCAGTTACCCCCACGGCCCCCACTTACAAGATGGAGACACTGACGCTGAAGCTCAAGGTCGAATGACTAGTGGCAGCACATTGACTTGGATCTCTTGTCATTATCTCACTGATGACAAAGGCTACAGGCCAGCAATGGCTGTGCTGGTGAACTGAATTCTACCCCATATAGGCACATACAGCTGGTGTACAGAGCAGAGTTCCAGGTCCCCAAGGTGTAGCAGAGCACCCCTGAATACTCAGGCCAGGATTTCTTCCTTTCCCTCTCTGGAGAGCACGTCTGAGCCACAGTCTGATAGAAAACTGGGTTCACTCATGCTATAGGTTTTCCTCTCAGTTTTTAAAGTGGAAGGGCCACATGTCCAAGCTGCCCTTAACAGTTTCCATCCCTAGTGCCCCGGAGACACATCACTTATGGTCTCTGGATCTGTGAGGGTCTGGCTTTTGATGCACAAGAGGAGTGGGTCTGCCCTGGCTATCTTTGATCCTGGTGAGCTGGAGCATCTGCAGCTATGGAGCCCCTCTGAGCCCCTCTAGAGCCCAGTGGAATAATAGACCCTTTCCTGTCCGCTCCCAGGTTGTGCCAGGTTTAGCCACAAGAGGACACTAGTCTCTGTATTGCCTTGGCCATAGCTCACCCGCTCGAAGTCCCAGTTGTGCCAGGCCTGGAGGCAGGTCTTTGCTGGGGCCCTGGATGCCTGGGGTCTGCAGAAGAGGCACGTGAGGAAACCACTGGAGATGAATGAAGACAGACAAAGACAAGTGTTGGGCAGTTATTTTAAGCTGTGATACCCACTTCCATTCTAACACCTGGATAACAGGTTCACAGGGACAGAGATGGGTTTGGGCTAGTACATGGGCACTGTCTCAAGAGATTTGTAACACAAACTCTTCAAAACAGCTTTGGAACAGGTGGTATGCCCATTTCACAGATAAGAAAAGAGAGGCCCAGAGAAACCTGGTCAACAGATGGTGAAACAAGGGCTCTTTGGACAGTGAAGGTAGCCTTAGTCATTGCCTACCAGGGGACTTAGTGTTCCCAGATGTGCTCCTTAAGATTCTCTTGCATTGAATCACACCACCCAGGAAGACCCCCAAGTTCAGGCCACACATCTCCAGACTCCAACTAATGAACCCACACTTCTCACCTTTGGGTGGGTCTTCCAAGGTCCAGTCCAGCTGCAGGTCTGGGGAACAGAAAGGACTCGGTCACCAACGGAACACAGAGTGAGGACAGGGTGCTCTAGGAGCCTGCCTAGCCACTCCCAGCCTCCCTTCTGCCTGGAGCAAGGGCTGAGGGCTGAGTCAGGGCCTGAAGAATGTCCTGAGGGAGGGAAGGAATTAGGAAGGCAGCCCTTGGGAGGGCTTGAAATGCCTGCCTCTGGCAGCCTTTAGCCCCGAGAGCCAAATGGGCGGCAACCACACTCTCTAGGTTCTCCTGCTTATTCACACACACTGACCCTCTCCTGACCTCTGTAGGCTTGCCCTGGCCATGCCAGCCCCTTTCTCTTTCCCTTCTCCAACTGGAATGCCTAATTTCTCCCTTTGCCCAGTCCCATTCCTCTCGGTGTTCAGGACTTTCAGGGGGTGAGATGGAGACGATGGTTAACACCCAAATGCTGTTCTCAGGAGCCTGCCTTCGCCTCCCTCTGCTGCTGGGTGGCTGCTTTTCCTCACAGCAAGCATACTACCCTATCTCTAGCCCTCAGTCCTCTTTCCTGGCAGGCCTGCTGCCCACCACTGCTGCCCCAACCACCATGCCCAAGGGAGTCAGGACCTCCATAGCACCCAGCCTTATGGTCTTGACTTATCATCTTATGATCATCTAGCTTGACTCAGTGGTAGCATTTGTCACGGCTCTTCCTTCTGAAACTCCGTTTCCTTATCTGGACACAGGGAGACTATTTGGTTCTCCTTGTCTCTTTCTGGAAGCACCTCTAGTCTCTCGGCTGCTTTCCTCGCCTGGGCAGGGGTTCTCCAAACCCACATGCTCAGGGGGCTCAGTTGTAAAGACTGTTTCTCCATCTCTCTGTGTGATCTTGGCTAGTCTCAAAGTTTTTCAAATACATTCAGCCTTGTTTCCACAGTCTACATCCATGGATTCAACCAGGCCCACTTTGAAAATATGTCACATCTGTACTGCACATGTACACGGACTGTTTCTTGTCGTTATTCCCTAAGCAGCACAATACAGTGTACATATAGCTACTAACTCAGCATTTACTTTGTATTAAATATAAGTAATCTGGGGGACGCTATAAGATTTATGAGAGGATGTCTACAGGTATGTGTGAATATGACTACTTATACCTAAATTTATCGTACTTTTACATTTATTTTATATATTATGTGTGTGTGTGTCTGTGAACAACATGTATAACCAGTTTCCCATGGAGGCCAAAAGAGGGTGCCAGATCCGCTGGAACGGGAGTTACAGAGAGTTGTGGGCTGCCATGCAGGGGCTGGGACTTGAACCTTTGTCTTCTAGAAGAGCAGCCACCTAACCCTGCAGCCCCTTCAGGGTTTTTTTGTTTTATTTGTTCATGTTTTAGAAACGTTTCTTGTGTGTGTGTGTGTGTGTGTGTGTGTGTGTGTGTGTGTGTGTGTGTGTGTGTGTGTGTATGTGAACACATGTGTGCCACAGCATGTGAGGGTCAGAGGACAAGTTACAAACATCAGTCCTCTCCTTCCACAATGTGGGTTTTGAAGAGTGCCAGGCTTGGAAGCCTTCACCCACTGAGTCATAGGACCTCACATCACAGCCTAAGTTATCTTAGAACTCACGGTAATCTTCCTGCCTCAGCTTCCTGAGTAAGCCACCACCGTGGGGCCCTATATCCATGGCTTTGGATATGGCATTTTATACAAGGGACTTGTTCTTGCAGGGAGCTGCTCTCTAAGGTCAGTGCTGTCTGTTCCTACAAGTCTAGTTTCTGGTCAAGCCAAGGCTACACATCAGAACTCTCTAGGACTAGAGATCACCATCATTTTTTTTAGCACCCCAAGTATTTCACATGCAGCGTTAGACCTCGCCCCTGACCTAGCCCAGGGCATTCTGGTACCTACTCCCCTTGGGTATGACATGCCTGGAAAACCAAAAGTCTTTTCGTTATTGTTGGTTTTCAGAGAGAAGGACTCATTTTCTAATTTTGGCTGTGGTAGAACTCACTGTAGACCAGGCTAGCCTTAAACTCATGCCTCCATTTCTCAAGTGCTGGGACTAACAGCATGTGCTACCCCACCAGGCTCCAAATGCCTCTTAAGCCTGCTTCCTCTGCAGTCTTCCCTATCTCTAAAAAATGTCAGCACCAAAGCCAGGCAAGCTCCCATGACCCCTGAAACATGAAGACTGAGAGCTTTTGGTCAGCCTGGTGAGCTCAAGGCCAGCCTGGAATACATGAGGCCCTGTCTGAAAGATAAAATGAAGCCAAACAGCAGCTTCATCCTTCAACTTGCTCAGGTTTACATTCACTTTCCATGTTGTTCTTTCTCGTTCTGTTCAATTATAGCAGATCCCAATGCTGTACTTGGAATGCCCCTGGAATTCCCACCCCACCCCACCCCACCCCACTGCCCTGGACTGGGTCACTGCTAGGTATAGACTGGATAAGAGCAGGGTTTTCATGGTGCACCCACCTCCCCCTCTGCCAATCAGGGGAATTGGTGCTCTTGTTCCCACCCTCTCTTCTGTGTCTAGCAGTGTGGGAGATCCTCCCAGCCCTCTTTGTTAGAATTCTTCACTCTGCTGCTCAAATGGCTCAGAGGTTCCAGGTTTCTTGTCCAATAAAAGTCAAAGCCCTCTTAGGAACCTCCAAAGCCTCACAAGACCTGACCCTATGACCTTTCAGACTGCAACTCCTACCTTGAATCCCCTCTCACCCTAGTCCAGAGTTTCCTGGTCCTGTTTTTCCAGATGCAGTTTCCCCTCGGGGTTTTTGAAGCGCCCTCTGCTGGCACATTCCTCTCCACCCTTTCTGGGCTAAGCTCAAGGGCCTCTTCACAGGGTCCTTTCTGCCAGTTCTGGGTCAGGCCTAGCTGAAGGGTGGCCTAGCTGACCTGGCCACCCTCCAGCTTCTTTGGTTATTCTAGCCCTTTCCGTCATCTGTACATCGTGCATCTTTCTAGTGCTCCTGTACACAGGAAGTCCTCAGAGATAAGCAAAGACTGACTCAATGCACAGATGGCCTTAGAGTGCTCATATGCAGCTCAGGATTGGCCGCCTTTGGACCAATGCTTCAGGTGGTGCTGAAGCCTAATCACAAGTCCAGAGAGATCCCAGAAAGCCCTCAGAGGACATTGGGAAACTTCAACTAGTCGCCATCTACTAAAGTATGTCTGGAGGCCATTATTGGTCCCAAGCATTGGTAGAACAGAGAAATTCCCTCCTTGCTCCTTCTCTTCCTCTTCTCTTTCCTCCCCCCAACCCCCTGCCTATTTTCTTTTTTTTTTAGATTTTTGAGGCAGAGTCTCACTTTGTAGCTTAGCCTGGCCTTCAGATCTGTGATTCCCACTTCCTTTGCCTTCTGAGCACCAGAAGTTACAGGCAGCAACTTTTCTTTTCTTTGCCTGTTTCCAGGACCACTCACTTTAGAGCACGGAGAGAGGAGTCAGAAGCAAAGAAATCGCCCTTCCTATCCCTCCCACAAGTTCTAGATAGTTGGGAGTCTACTGGGCCCTGGGAGGGTGTCTAACCTGGCATTT
Organism: Rattus rattus; assembly: GCF_011064425.1. Classification (NCBI taxonomy): domain Eukaryota; kingdom Metazoa; phylum Chordata; class Mammalia; order Rodentia; family Muridae; genus Rattus; species Rattus rattus. The sequence continues at coordinate 54,150,816 of NC_046165.1, read as the reverse complement.
TCCGGTGAATTTGCTGGAACATTCTCCGATACCAGTCTCTGGGGCTGTCGACACTCTGAGATGAGAAAATTAAAATCAGGTCTCTTTACTCACCCACACTCTCACCCCTGCTCACCCATCCTCCCCAATGACAAGCCAACTCTGGACACCTAGAAATCCCTACAGATGGCTGGGGTCTGGGGAATATCTCTGGTGCTGGTGTGCATGTATGTATGTGCACCAGTGTGCATGCAGGCATATACATACCCCTGTGTCTGTGCATGTAGAGGTCAGGCCAGGGGTCAATTGCACACCACTATATTTTTTTTTCATTTATTAGTGGGGGTGGGATGTGCAGATCACACACACACACACACACACACACACACACACACACACGGCCAGAGGACAGTTTACAGGAGTAGGAGCTCTCCTGCTTCCATACTGGTTCTGGGATCACATTCAGGTCATTAGGGATGACGGTAACTGCCTATACAACCCTGTACCTAATTATTTGTTTATCTTTTTTTTTTTTTGGTTCTTTTTTTTCGGAGCTGGGGACCGAACCCAGGGCCTTGCACTTCCTAGGCAAGTGCTCTACCACTGAGCTAAATCCCCAACCCCCTTTTAAAGGGTTTTTAATGTGCGTGAGTGTTTTGCTTATATACTTAGAGGCCAGAAGAGAGTACAAGAGTCCCTGGAAGCAGAGCTATGGATAGCTGTGAGCTGCCGTGTGGGTCCTGGGGATCATACCCTGTACCTCTCCAGGAACAAGCGCTCCTAACCACTGAACCATCTCTTTAGCTCCTTCATTCATTTCATTTTATTTTTGAGACAATGTTTCACTAATAGCCTTTGGCGGGCCTAGAACTCACTATGTAGATTGCGCTGGCCTTGAACTCAGAGATCTTCCTGTCTCTGCCTCCTGAGTGCTAGGATTAAAGGCACCACCACCCCTCAAAAAATAAGATTATGGGGTTGGGGATTTAGCTCAGTGGTAGAGCGCTTGCCTAGCAAGCGCAAGGCCCTGGGTTCGGTCCCCAGCTCCGAAAAAAAGAAAAAAGAAAAAAAAATAAGATTATTTGTTTGAGACAGGATCCTTCAGGGAACCTGGAGCTCAGTGTTTCCTCTAGACAGCTTATTCAGGAAGCTGTTGGATCTGCCCGTGGCCCCGAATCCCAGTTCTGGGAGTGAGGACAGATATTTGCAGCAGCCAACTATGATATAATCATGCAGTAAATGCTTTGTCCACTGCGCCTTCTCCCCAGCTCCTTTTGTGGCAGCTTCATGTGGCATGCTGTGTCTGAATTCGAAACATGCAAGAACTCTCTTCAGTGTATAGCATGATGCCCTCCATTATGAGATGGAGACTGATTTACATTTTCCTCATTTTATTTATCTGTATGTGCATGCACAGCACATGCACATGTGTGCATGTTTGTGTGGGTATAGGTGTGTTTGTATGTGTATGTGCATGTATGTGCACATGGAGCACAGGGGATAGTTATTATTTCTCAAGCACTGTCCATTAATTAACTAATTAATGTTTGAGACAAGGTTTCTCTGTGTAGTCCTGGCTCAAGCTCCTTCTATAGACCAGGCTGGCCTCCAACTCAGAGACCCACCTGGCCTTGCCTCCTCTGTGCTGGGATTATAAGCATGTGTGTTATCATGCCCAGCTTATATATATATATATATAAGTTCCAGGGATGAGAACTCAGGCTCGTAAGGCAAGCACTGTACTGACAGAGCTCTCCACAGTCTTGTGTCTACATTTTTCTGCATGAGGAAACACAAGTAACATGTAGGGAGAGAGGGCATTTCCCATGACCCACTGCATCTAGACCTTACAAAGCAGGAAGGGTATTGTGACTGTGAGGAAATATGTCTGGCCCAACATATGAAGGCAATGAAAGGCCAGGGCCCCGGTAATCCTCCGTGGAATGTGGACTACAGGATCTTTCCCTGCCTGCCAGGGCAATCTCACTCACTTAGCTGTAAATAGGCACCTAGTGTATGGGTGCTAGGCCAGAACTCAGAGGCATCTGGCTACGTTCAGCCCTTAAAGTGGTGGCTTTCCATCTCTGAGATCTGTACCATATAACATCCAAGTGACTCAGACACACAAGGTGTGTCGGCCTCCGTGCCCCACCCCTATTATACTCATAGAGATCTCATAGAGTTCGAACTTAGGAGGGTCTCCGGGCCCCCTCTGTCTGGGACCCTCAGCCCTGGACTCACAGATCGGGGGGCAATGGGCATGCCGCTCTCATCCACGGGCCCGATTCCCTCGTACTTCACCCAGCGCTTGTCCCGCCGCTTGCTGTCCTTGGTCCATGTGGCTGACCAGTTCTGGGCATTCTGGGGGGCAGGCTGCTTAGGGCTCACAGAGGGCCGACTCCCAGGGCCTGGCCAGGTCTGATACCATGCTGGGTCTGTGAGAGGAGTGTAGGATCATTAACTGAAAGGTGGGGTCCCCATCTGACCTTGTCTGTCTCCTCAGAACATCAATCCCTGTGAGCTCAAAGTTTCAACCCCTCCTTGTTTCTTTGACTGGGTGATGCAGACACCACAAACCTCCATGTCTGAAGCAGCGCCTCAGGCCTCTGCCTGTTTATTACTTAAAGTGAATTTTAAGAGGATTTTGTTTGGAGCAATCTGTGTCCATCGCTCCCCATTCTGTTTTCCTTGGACGCTCCTAAGAGTTTGCAGAAGGAGGGCTGGGGATGATTACTTGAAGTAAATGCTGGGGGCATCCCAGTTAGGGTGTGGCAAGGCTGATTCTGAGCTGTAGGGATTGGCAGGGACAGGGGGATGGGAGGGATGGTACTGGAGGGATACAGACTTGAACTTAGACTCCAGCTCTGCCACCTATTGATTGATTGTTTAAGTTTAGGCCCATTAACCTCCTGGTGGTGCCTCGGTTTCTGCTTGTACAGAAGGAGAGTAAGTTCAGCAAAGACACAGTGACTTCCAGTCTGTGCCTCTGGACATAGCACATACAGACAACGGCCCCCAAAGAGATGGGAAACTCATTCCCCAGGCATGTGTTCTGTGTCCCCAGCTTTCCCACAGAACATTGAGTTTCTACGTAGTTTAGTATAACAGCATACATGCTACAGGGCCAGAGGGTCAAGGGTGTGGATCTCGATGCAACCTTATCTCCTCTGAGCATCTCTGAGACTGGATTCTCACTGGGAAGATGCCCATAACCTATCCTGACTTTGCTTAGCTGCAGATGGATTAGATGGGGTTAGGCTTGCGAAATGTCTGTCCAGTGTTGTCCAGGGTTCAATAATTCCTTGTTAAATGACTGAGATCCTCTGCACAATGTCTGACTCAGGGGAATGAATGCTCAGTAAAGGACACCATTTCTCAAAGTACTGGATTGTACTGAGGAGTCCCCAGGAGCTCAGAGACCTTAGGGCCCAGGCGGCAGGCTCTTAAGCTGCATCTCCAATGTCCTTTTGGATTGGATGAGAATCCTGGGTGTGTATGTGGAGGGGAGGGGGCATAGAGGGGGGCAGGCAGTCCCTGTCCATTCTTAAGCTGAGACTTCTCACCCTCCCACTTGAATCTCGGGCCCTGTTACAGTTCCCTTGACCCCTAAGACTATGTCCTTCCCTTGTCAAGAGGGAGGGAAAGGCTGTGTCAGCCTGTTCTCTTCAAGGTTCCTTTCTCAAGATTTGCATGATCACAGAGTACCCTAAGCTGAATCCACAGTTCCCTGGGGACCTTCTCGTGGCCTTGAAAGATCCATTCCCTTCCATATGGCACAGGGAACTTGCCCCATCCCTGTGTAAGGTCTTAGAGCAGATCTTCCCAAGCAGACCCACCTGGATGCTGGGAACCATCTCTCCTGGGCGGGGGACAGCCGTTGCACACAGTCCTGGGTGCAGGGTCATGAAACTGGAAATTAAGGGTGTTGGAGCCACCATTCCGGATCACAGGCACCTGTGGGAAGGGGCCAGGAGCAGCAAGCTCAGGGCCCAGAGGTTCCACTGGAGTTCCACTGGGAAGGAATGGCAGCCTGAGCATAGCCTGAGACTGGCCTCCTGGGGAAGCCATGGAGGTTCTCTGGAGCTTCCTTCAGACTGCCGGTCCACTGCTCCCCCCACCTGGCCCACTAGTGTCCCCATCAACTGCTGGCTCATCAGCGTTCTTTTTTCCTTGCTGTTCACTCACCCTTGTCCCCCGGGAAGATGCACCTATATGGGCCCGGAGGTGGCCAGGGATGAAATCATCCAGGCTGAGCCCAGCAGGGAGGCCTTGCATGCTTGGGTCAAGGTTGGAGGACACAGGATGTGCCAGCTGCTCCTTCGTGTGTACTCTGCAGGGAAGGAGGAAGGAAGGGAAAGCCTGGCTGGGCTGGACTGCCTGGGACCTCTTGACTCAACCCACTAGTGGGGGAGGAAGGTAGGTTGTGGGAGGGAATTATGGCCAGCTGGGTGGGAGCTCAAGGACCCAGGAAACAGGCAACTCTGGGCACCCGCCTGCAGGCTGCCAGTGCGGACTCCCAGAGGCACAATGGACTGCTTGTTAGGCCTGGGGCAGGAGCGCTGGGTGGATGTGGGGGAGGGGAAGGCAGGCAAGAAGGAAGATAGGGAGGCTGGCCAGGAGCAGGCCTGCAGCCCTCTGACCACCCCTCTGGGACTCTCTGTGCCAGGATAGCCAGCTCCCCTAGAAGGAAGGCACAGGAGAACTAGGGCAGCTAGCAGAGAGGACCTGAGCACAGGACTTTGTTTCCATTCTTCTGACATGCTCATGCCCTTGGTAGCATCTGCATGCTCACAAGCACAAGGGCAGTCAACATCAAGGCCACGAACCTGCTGACCACTGGGAAGCAGCCAGCACTGCCCTCATCCCTACTAGGGCCAAGAAGAGCATGGGAGAGCATTGCCAGGCAGGGAGCCACTTCTGAGATCTAGGGAATGTGTGCTGCTCGCTGGCCTCCTGTGCAGATCACAGCTCCAGAACACTCAGAGCTAGTTCTGGGTGGATAGAAAGCAAAGCAGCAGATGACAACAAAAAGGACTTGCTTCTGCCCTGGGGGTGGTGCTGAGTTCTGGAAGTTTCTCTCCTAAACAGATGAACACTCCTGTATCCACAGGCTTGGCTTTGAAAGGAGGGTCCTTCCTGACTGAGGGCATCATGCCTGACAAGCCAGTAGGTTCTGCTTCACTCAAGGGTCAGCAGAAGGGAGCTCAGGGCACTGGGGAGATGGGTGAGCAAAAGGGGACACACACAGGTAGGTGTTAGAGGACAGAGAGTTCATGGTTCAGGGGCACAAAGGGGATTTAGTGCCTAGAGAACTATGATATAGGATCTGCACCTCTTCATTTTCCTGGCTGAATGGGTGTTAGTGGAATAAATTTCACCACCTTGGGGGTTGGAGAAATGGCTCAGCGGTTAGGAGCACTGACTGTTCTTCCCAAGGTCCTGAGTTCAATTCCCAGTAACCACATGGTGGATCGCAACCATCTGTAATGGGATCTGATGCCTCTTCTGGTGTGTCTGAAGATAGCAATAGTGTACTCATTACATAAACGAATAAACAATTTTTTTTTTAAAAAAAGTGAGTTCCAGGATAGCCAGAAACCTTGTTTCAAAAAACAAAAACAAAACAAACAAAAATCCCTTTTACCACCTTTTGGACTGGGCCAAATCAGGCTTGTATGTGTCTGTGGGGTTTGTGGAGGTTCAAAGAAAGGACACCAGATACCCCAGGAGGTGTCCTGTGTGTGGCAGAGGTAGAATATATTCAGTGCTGTGAATATGCCTGCGTGTGTGTGTGTGTGTGTGTGTGTGTGTGTGTGTGTGTGTGTGTGGTGAGTCACGTGAGGAGCATGGGAGGTAAAGTGAAAAGAATGTCAGCAGGGGTGTGTGCAGCGTGCAGTCATATGAGCAGCCCAGGAGCTGTGGGACCGAGGATGATGACAGTACAGCAGAGCCCGCAGTACCTGTCTTCTGGGTTCAGTTCCTGCTTGGGCATTGACAAGGAATCCAAGGAGGCTAGGGGCAGCAGGCGCCCTCTTTGGTCTGCTTTTGTGAGGATTCCTTCTGACATCTGAGCAGCCTATTTGGGACCCAGTCAATCCCTGACTTTGTGGGGAGGGGAGGTTGAGGTGCAGCCCACCAGCTGGATCCAATTAGAGCTCTTACCAAAAAACCAACCATGTGAACACACCCCAGTTTCCTGACTCTTGGACTTCCTCCAAGGGAAAGTGAGGCCTGGCAGACTGATGACCAAGGAAGTCCCGGGCACACTGGCTCTAGAGCTACCCCTCCCTGCTCCACTGCTGGCTTGAGGCCAAGTTGCCCTCAGCATCAGCAGTTGTACCCATCAGCTGACAGGCCTTCCTTCCCTAATGTGACTGTGTCCCACCCTCCTGTCAAATCCAGAAGTGTCCTCTCGAGGGAGAAAGATTCAATCCCCCATCCCCACTTGGTTTCAGGAGCTATTGACCCTGGGATACCTCAATCTGCTCCCCTCCCATTGAGTGACATGTAAAGGGGAATACACAAGGGTAGGATAGGGCCCAGTGATGGTCCTGGTTTTTCTCCCAGCAGGCTGCCTGGAGACATTAGGCAGAACCTAAGGAAGACAGAGGCCTCCTGGGGAATAGGTATCTGTCTAGCATAAAACAGAAGGTGTCCTGACACCTCTGGTGAGTTCCCAGAATTCAATGCTCCTGCACTCAAGCAGCCCTCTCCAAAGGGCTGGAAGAATGAAGTTCATATAGGTTTGGTGGACTCCTTCCCATCCTAGATTGAGGCCTGGATGGTGGAGACGTCTCTCTCTCTGCCTTTCCAGGTCTTATCGAACTATAGTTCTCCACTAATAGGGTCAGGGTTTTTCAAATTCACCTTTTATGGTTTGCACAACCTCAGAGACTGGAACCCCCGAGGGGAGCTCTATGCCTTCGCTACCTACTACAGGAGGCTATCTTCCCGCCCCTTTTGTCGCTGAACCTACCTTCCCCCGGCGAGCAGGTGGGGGGCTTGGGGCTGCCCAGGAGAGCAGGATCATCCCAGCCCGTTTCTGCCTGGAGCAGCCGCGGCGAGCCCTCCGGGAAAGAGGGCAGGGAGAAGTGCGGGCGGTCGCGGCCCTCGTGACCGGTCAGGACGCTGGGCCAGGCTGGACGCCCAACAAGGAAGAGGGAGGCCGAGGGGGCGCGCTGGGAGGCAGGACCCTGAGAGTAATGCGGCGGGAGGAGTTTGGGGCTCGGATTTGAACTGTGAGCCGGGGCTGTGCTGGGGTGAAGTGGAGATGCCTGCTACTCCCTCATTCACTCCCGCGAGTGCCCTCTGTCCGGCGGCGCGCCACGGGGACGCTGTGGCCCCTTGCCCAAGGGGCTGGGCTGTCCAGGAGGCGGTGCCGGGAGGGGCCACTGAGGGTCCCCCGGGAGCCCACTGGTTTCCCAGATGCCTCCCCGGCCCCCACTGCAAAGCTGGAGTCAGAAAGGGGCGGGCGGGCGGGCGGGCTGGCGGGGGCCACTCAGAGTTTCCAGCGACACTTCCAGGGTGTGGGAAGCGAGCTGCTCTGCAAGAGCCAGGACACAGGGCAGGAGTGATTAACCGAACGGTCCCAGAGTGCCAAAGCCCGGGTGGAGCCGGAATTAGATACGCAGCCCACGGCCTTGGGAAGGCAGGAGACAGGCCCGGAGGCAGACAGGCTGGGACCAAGATAAATCACGGTGGCCCAGGAACGAAGGCGACGCCCGCTTGGGAAGAGAGTTCGTGCCTGTCTAAACGCACTGACCAGGCGTTTGTAAACACTCGTGTACTGGCAAACGTGAGGATACTCACACACACATGCAAAGTTTGGGGGAGAAAATCGTCCATATGAGCAAGCGGCTCCCTGGACGTGTCACAGCATTGAAGAGGATAAGGGTGGGGTCCCTTGGGCGGGGATGAGGTTAGGAGGGTCTCGGTGTTCCCATTCACCGCATTTGTTTTGGTCCGGCTTTTCCGCTGTTCCTACGGGTGCTGACGTGGATCTCAGGACACCACCCACTGGCTCCCCATTCTCTCTGACCTTCCCTTCGCCCCTCCTTGTCCAGTCTTCTGGCTGGCAGGTGCCAGGGCAAATGTTTACTGACAATGGAAACCTTTGAGTACTCCTAGCCTATGACTCACTGGGATACCCAAGTCCCCAGCAAACCAACCAGTAAAAATGGTTTCTGATCTACTGCAGCGAGGTGTTGGGTATGGTAAATGATACCTACTGCAGTTGATTGGTGCCTGAGCCACCCTTAGTGGTTCCCAGCACATCACAACCCCTAGCACTCTCACCTCTTATTAGCTTCACAGAACTGTTTGTGCTGCCTTCAAACAAAATCCACCCCCACCTCCCGGGAAACAAACTTAGGTCAAAGAACAACAGCTCAAGAGATGAGCTCGACAGTTTCAGTCTTCCATAGATGTAAACCTGCTAACAGGGCTCTGATTTGCATGCGTGAGGTATTTTAACAGATGCCTGTATTATACAGTGCACAGTGTGTGTGTGTGTGTGTGTGTGTGTGTGTGTGTGTGTGTGTGTGTGTACACTGAGTGAGATGCCCTATAAGGGTCTTTTTAGAGAATATCCACCTGTCCTTTAAGGAAAGCTTAAGGGAGAGAAATGGGGTGGGTTGCAAAAAGGTATTTCAGGGGTGGAGGAGCTCTGAGACCCTCTTTGAGGTCAGGCAGCAGTATGCTGACCCTCTGATGCTTGAGTTATCCACCCAACCAAGGGAAGCAACCTCAACCTTCCCTTTGGGATTAAAGTTCTACCCATTTCCCTCTTTCAAATCTTCCCACCTGTCAGGGTCCTTGGGACTAAGAAGGGCCACATCACTTTCACTGTCTTCTTTGTTGTCCAAAGACGAAGTTGAAGATCTTCCCACTCCGGGAATCCTGGCCATCCCCCTCACCAGCAGTGAACTTCTTAGGCTCTAAGGCTCTGACCTGGACTCCAAGATAAATATTTAATGTAGAGGGTGCCGCTGAGCTGCCAAAGGTCCCAACTTCCTGTTTCTCACAAGAGAAGGCACAGCATGGGCAAGGGAGCTGAGGACTGGCTACCAGTCCCATCTCTATGGGAATGGGGAGTCCAGTAAACAGTCTTGGAGAATGCAGGTTGAGGGGAAAGGGGGGCAGGGGTGGAGATGGAGGGCTGAGATTTTTTGTTTAGCTGCTTCAGCTCTGCCTTGCCACTCAGGCCTGGGTTGGCTCACCACCTCTCAGGTTGGAGCCCACTGTGTTCTCAAGTATTCTGATGGCCTCCCAAAACACAGGAGGTACGGTTGGTCTGTCGCTAAGACCACAGGGCAGGTAAATACAAGGAAACTTAACACCCCTCCCGCCCTCTTTTCTGCCCAGATTTAGGGAGCATTCTTCCTCTTTTAAGAAGATTAGGGAGAAAAATGTAGCAAGGTTCAGAGATTGAACTGAGAGCCGGGTGTCTGGTTTCCTGACCCCTCCCCCTAGCTTTAGCTGTTGCTGCCTGCCTGACTCACCCTGGGCAGCTTGCAGTGGCATATTAGAGCCAGGTAACATTGTCCCAGATAGTGCAGCCCTGGTCGGTATGCCATGCTCTGTCTCCTGCATGCCCTCTTGTTCAAGAGGGACCTCCTTCCCCTTTTGTCTGCTGCCTGCACACCTCCAGCACGGCCTTGGGTCAAGGACTGACATGGCCTCCACAGCCACCTGAGCCCATGTAAACACAGTTACATAACTGCTCTGTTTTTCCTAGCTATCTGATTCCAGTCACCAGGAGCCCCACCCAGCCCCAGGCAGCCAATTCTGTCCTATGCACATTCCCCACCCCTCAGCCCCATAGGAATCTGTCCTCTGCCACCAACTCAAAGTATCATTAATCAAGTGACTACCAATTAGTGTTGAGGACAGTCTACCATTTGGATGAGTGACACTAGCATCTCCTCTGCTGCCTGTCCTTCCTGTTAGGTAGAAAGGCACCTGCTGTTTCCTTCCCTAGGACAACCTTCAGGACATTCTTGAGGTAGGCTTTTGTGTCCATTTTGATTTTGCTGCTAGAAGAGTGCTTTCTCTTTACAGACCAGAAGGGAGTAGCCAAGAACACACAGACTCTTCTAGAGGCCAAAACCAACCCAGCAGTGAGGAACTGAAGCCAAGTCACCATGGATATGCTAGCCCAGATCTCGACTCTGTTTCATCCCTGGGGCCATCTCTTGATTCCAGCTCTGCCAGTACTGCCAACTAAGCTCTATCAATGGCCCCACATATGCCAACCACTCATGAGAATGGGGCAAGCAAGGATGAAAGTGAAGTGACCCACTTTGGGGCTCCAAGGGCCCCCTTACACACTGGCCTATCAGAAGTCTGAGTTTTTTTGGTTCAGTCACTGCAAAGTGAAGGAACTCAAAGGAAGCAACAATAAGAAGAAATACAGGGCAGGTCAAGGCAGGTTAATGCCAGGCCTGGTAGCATGGGCAGGTATGTAAAACCCCACAGGAACAAGAGGCTGAAGATTTCAGGCCTGTTTTGCACAAATATTTTCATAGCACACATATCATGGGCATCTTATGGCTCTCAGCATCTAAACCCCAAAGGCAGTAAAAGAATTAGTTCCTGCCTAGTTTATCCAGCCTGCCCTCCAGGAAGCCTGGACACTGACTGACATCACATCCACTATGTGTTCCTTTTCATGGGTAACACACAGATGCCATGGCCAGACAGGAACGCCTGAGATGGACCAAGCTAGACAGGCTTCCTCCAGTTCTTACAAGGGATGAAAGGAGCAAGTAGGTGACAGGCTTTGAGAAAGCAGACTTTACAGAGTGATGACCTCAGAGGGAATGTAAGCCAAGGCAGCTCAGCCACAGACAAGGGCAAAGAACCAGGGCCTGGAAAATTAGGTCTGCCTCAGCCTTCCATCCAGCTCAGGGAAACTGAGATAAGGGAGTCAGAGAGCTGATTGGCTGGGCAGAGGGTACCATGATAGAATGCTGGTATCCAAACAAAGGCTATCCTGTCTTCTGGCCTCCTTGAGTTCTATGATGAACTGTCTCACTCTATCAGCAATAAGACTTAATTTAACTCTAACTGACCAATCCACTATCAAGAGTAAGCTTTTTTAGAGTTGTGATCTTTTAAAAAGTGAAGAGAGGGACTGGAAGGAAAAAAAGTGAAGAGAAGGAGGAGGAAAAGGAGAAAGCAGGGGGAAGGAGAAGAGGAGGATGAGGAAGAGGAAGGAAGGAGGAAAAAGAGAAAAAAGAGGAAGAGGAGGAGGAGGAAGGAGGAGGAAGGAGAAGAGGAAGAGGATGAGGGGGAAGGAGGAGGAAGGAGAAGAGGAGGAAGAGGAAGGAGGAAGAAGGAAAAATAGGAAGAAGATGAAGAAGAGAAGGAAAAGGAGGGAGAAGGAAGAGGAAGAGGAAGGAGAAGAGGAGGAAATGGAAGAAGAGGAGGAGGGAGGAAGAGGATGAGGAGGAAGTATAAGAAAAGAGGAAGAGGGAGGAGGGAGAAGGAAGTGAAAGAAAAGAGGAGAAAGAGGAGGAGGAGGAAGAGGGGGAGGAGGAGGAAGAGGAAGAAGAGGAGGGGGAGGAGGAGGAGGAGGAGGAGGAGGAGGAGGAGGAGGAAGAGGAGGGAGGAGGAGGAGGAGGAAGAGGAGGAGGAGGAGGAGGAGGAGGAAGGAGGAGGAGGAGGAGGAGGAGGAGGAGGAGGAGGAGGAGGAGGAGAAGCCATCTAATTATCCAGAGCAGACAACAAAGTAGGGATCAGATCTCGATCTAGCAGGGGTCAGTGTGACTCAGTGTCTCATCCTTCTTTCCTAGGCTCTGAAACTGCTTCCCACGACTCTGTAAGTAAGGGCAAACATTACCTCATCTCACTGGGGCTTTAGCTAAGGGACAAGGCCACTGTTAACTCACGATGTCACTGGGGTAACAGAACATAAAATGCTCACTTGACTTTTGTGCATTTAAAAATATGGGCTCATTTTTCTGGTCTTAAAATTGCATGCTGTGGCTGAATTTGATGTCAGTGTTGCCATTTGGATCTAGCAGATCTAGATTTAGCCTTTCCATCTCTGCTGCCATAATCTGCCCATGCCCATCCAGGGCCCCAGTCTTTCCCTAGCTCCACCCCCAAGCTGTGCAGCTATGCTTATCTGCTCTGGTGAATTCCCAGTCCCTTGGGATCTATTGGCTTTGCAGAGGACTCCAAGGCTCCTCTGGTACTTCTAAGCTTAGTAGTGCAACTCTACATCAACTCCCTTAGGGCTTCTGACTTTTCCCAGATCATATGAAAACTTATTCAATGACTATCGTAAAACATATTTTTGTGCTTTGTAAAGACTGTTTTCTGGGTTATTGTCCTTCTGCTCCTTCAAGAAGGGGCCTCTGCTGGAGAGGCCACAGAGGGTCTAGAGCAGGAGTTAGTGGTAGGCATAATTTCAGGAGGTAAGAGGCAAAGGAATAGGGTTTACGGGCAGGTGGGGGTGTGTGGGGGCAAGCAGAAACTCATCAGAGCTTTAATTATAGCTAAGGGATCCTCTCTTGGGAAGGAACTTGCTGCCATTGTCAGAGATCAGACTGGACATCAGCATCTAGGCTTTCCCTCACCTCTGGAATTACTAACTGGGTCAGAGCCAAAAGATCAGTCCGTCTAGTAAGAAATCAAGGAAATAAAGACTCAGGGAGTCAAAGAAGTTATCCTTCACTTATAAGAAGCATTTGCTTCTTTTAATCTTAAGAGGACTTCTAGTGTACAGTAAGAAAATTCTTATAAAACTTTTGTTCACAAAGACTGATGTCACATGTTGATAGATGACATTTCTACCACTGCCTTCAATAGCAGAAAGCAAGAGAACGCAGGTAACCTCTAGGCACAATCAAATAGGTCATCATTCCAGAGAACCACTGCCTAGATTGGCGTGTGTGACTGCTTCATCTAGGCGGTGAGGCCGCAAACCAATCCCAGAAAGGGTTGGGTGATGGGGGAAAAAGAGCTATGGCTTAGGATGCTGGGAAGAATGAATGCAAGGGGCTCCCAATGGCATCGTCTCAAAGACTTGGGAATAGACAAAAACATTTTCTTTTTCTTGTTTTAAATGCAGGCTTTCATTATGTAGCCCTGGCTAGCCTGCCATTTACTGTGACACCAGGCAGCCTTCAAATTTGCAATGGCCTTTTGCTTCATCATGTGCCCAGCGCAGATCACATCTTTATCATGCCAAACTGTAGTTTCTGATGACCTACATCTAGTCATGTACACTTCACTTTGATATGCTCCTCAAAACCAAGAAGACAGGGAGGGTACTTGGAGGGGAAGGGCATGTGGGCAGGGACTTACAGGCAGGCAGAGTGCTTGGCTCTACTTCAGAGCTGCACAGAGGGATGCTCCATGTTCACGTCCTTGCTGCTTGAGCTGAAACCACCTAGACTTGGCATGAAATTGTTGACAATGCATAACCCTGGCTCAAACAAAGGTGTTATTTAGCACGTCTTGCCACAGTTGCTGAGGCATGAGGCCAAGGCCTCCCAGGAGGGAATGTGCTCCCAGTATCATCTTCACCTTTGTGACTGCATAGATGAAGGCAGGGAACACTGACCCTATTCACTTTGGCTGGCCTGATAGAGGCAGGACAGCTCCCAAGTCCCAATGTCATGTAGTTTCCCTCTCTCCAACTGCCAAGGGCACAGAGCCCTATTGTTAATACAGCTCATTGCTGGCATCCAGAGGAGAGCACTGCTTCTGTTGTTCGGCCCACCAGCTTCCTTCTCTACACTCATCTGCTCTTTCTTATGGCTTTCCTATGAGCGTCTGACCATGGCAAGAACTTAGAGATTCCTCTGTGTGGTCCAAACCCTCGTCAGTGTCTTGCTGCCTTGGCTGCTCTTTACACTGGTCTAACAGGCTACAGGAAATATGGGATGGGTGTCAGATGAAGTAAAACCCCACAAACTATCTAGCAAACTGGAGCCTCATACCCAACCCTGAGCTCTAGGTCCACTCCTGCTCTGGAATTCTTTTCTGCCTGGGTAGGGGAAAACTGAAAGCAAAAAAACCCTGTGTTCCACTGTTACCATAACAGCCAGGTCAAATACTGGGGTTCTAGAATGCTGCCTCAGCAAGTCTTTACTGGTTAGGAAATAATTTTCAATACAAACACTGGGCAGAGAGACCCAATAATCATTAATATGAACAAAACTCTGAATCATTAATGTGGGACAGGATTTTACCAAACTAGTATAACTAAGTCACCAGTCACATTCTCTAGTGTGAACTTTGCAGATATTTACAGATATGATACAGGCCATACTTGGGAAATCAGCTAAAGGATTTACATAAGGCAGAGAGAAGGGATTTTGACTTCTGCATTTGTAGACTAGAGAGCTCTTGCACAATTGGCTGTAAAGCAGGGCGCCCAGCTGCATCTCACATGACTTAGGATATTTTTCTGATGTACACCAGCTGCCTCAGACTTTGTTTCAAAAACCACATGGAGGAAAGGAACTAAGGGATAATGTGAAGGCTGAAGAGGCCTCAAAGCTACTCCATTTTCAGAAATCCTACCTTTGCTCCTTAAGGACATCAAATGATTTTTCTATTGACTGAACCAATAGGGGTTTCTCTTTCCCCATACTGAAGTGTAAGGAAATCATTCTAAAGTTATCAGGGTAAAAAAAAAAAAGAAAACAAATGTTCACTACGATAGGAACTTGCTTCATTGGCTAGCAAGCTATTGTGGAAGAAGAGATGAGGTAATGAAAGATGGTGGAAGGTGGGAGCAGTGCTAACAGACATTCCTGGACAGTCTGATGCCCCTGTTCCTAGGCAACGAGCTACATCGTGTGACAAGCCATGTATACTTTGATTATCAGTGTCTACTGGCAAAAGAGGTGTTTGTCACCTTGAGATTGCAAAGGAAACTGAAACTGTTTCCACTGTTGCAGACAAGTAAACGACCCACACATGTGCACATACATACCATGGATGCATACACAGTATTCTGATTCTAACCAGAACTCTCTTTGTATCAGATGAGTTTTTGAATCTTTATTTAAAAAATAAATTAGTCTTTGGTAAGTGTAAAGTCTCTTATGTATATATTTAACCATAGTTGGGCAGCACTGTCTGTGTGAAGTGACCATTTTAAAACAGTGCTTCAGAAGTTTGCAAAGGAGTGCTCCGACATTCCT
Organism: Rattus rattus; assembly: GCF_011064425.1. NCBI lineage: Eukaryota > Metazoa > Chordata > Mammalia > Rodentia > Muridae > Rattus > Rattus rattus. The sequence goes on along the minus strand of NC_046165.1, from coordinate 54,135,673 downwards.
AGAAAACTGCTTTAAGAAATGGGTTCCTGGGGCTAGAGAGATGGCTCAGTGGTTAAGAGCACTGGCTGCTCTTCCAAAGGTCCTGAGTTCAATTCCCAGCACCCACATGGCGGCTCACAGCTGCCTGCATCACCAATTGAAGACAGTTGTGGCTCCCTCGCACAGACCTGCATGCAAGCAGAACACCAATGCATATTAAAGAAAAAAACTACAAAAAAGGAATTGTGGCCCTAAGCAGAAACAGCTGCCCTAGGGCAAACGTAACGTAGGCACCTAGGAGGGAAATGTGTTCAGATTTTAAAATCTGAACAGATGTTAAAAACTTCTATTGAAGTTTAAGGAGAAGAAACCGTAGTTATTTCAACATATTCCTAAGACTGTGCAAATGGGCTTGAGTCTGAACTAGTTCTGATTCCTAGGGATTTTCAGAACTTCTTCCTGCTTATGGGTCCTTAGGAGTGAGGGGACTCCGCCAGTGGACTGTGTCACAATACTATCTACTGCCACTTTTGTAGGCAAGGTTTCCAAAGAAGGGATCTTTTCTACCTCTGTGCTTTGGGGGAGAGAAGCAGAAGCTACAAAGAAGACATTCCTCAGGAGTCTCCTTCCAATTTTCTCCTGACAGTTAAGACCCTTTCTCGAATATTCTCCACAATGCCCTCCTCTCTCTCCCATAGACAGGGGCTCACCCAGTCCAGGCTGCCCTTATTGTCCTTTTTCTTTTGTTTTGGAGACAGGGTTTCTCTGTGTAGTTCTGGCTGTCTTGGAACTCCCTCTGTAGACCAGGCTGGCCTTGAATGCAGAGCTCCACCTGCTTCTGCCTCCCAAGTGCGGGGTTTAAAGTGTGCCCCACCACTGCCCAGCTTCATTTGTTTTCTTTACAGGTCTACTTTTTTTTTTTTTTTTTCTTTTTTTTTTTCCGGAGCTGGGGACCGAACCCAGGGCCTTGCGCTTCCCTAGGTAAGTGCTCTACCACTGAGCTAAATCCCCAGCCCCGCTTACAGGTCTACTTTTATTTATTTAGTGTCTACATGTGGAACTGGACCTGAACTCAGGGTCTTACCCATGCTAGGCAAATGCTCTTCCATTGAGATAAGCATTTTAAATAATTTCATTCTTTTAATTTAAAAGGGCATGTTTATAGGTGTGAGTTGTACATGTGTGTATAGTGCCCACAGAGGCCAGATGAGGGTTTCAGATCTCCTGGAACTGGAGTTACAGTCAGTTTTCAGCCAAATGGGAAAAGTGTTATGAATTGAACTGGATTCCTGTGGAAGAGCACCCAGTGCTTTTAACCACAGAGCCATCTCTCTAGTCACCATCTTTAAATTAAAAGAATGATCTTATTAAATTATTTTTACATTTTATTACTTTATGTATGCATTCGATAGCGCACACGGAGACTAGAGGACAACTAGTGTCAGTTGGTGGTCTCCTTTCACCCGAGGGTCCCGTTATTTGACTGGGATCACCCACGTGAAGACAAGTGAGCTGTCTCACTGGCCCTTAATTATGATCACTATCCCTGCTCCTGAGTGCAAGCATGCTTATGCTATGGCTCCTGTGTGGAAACCAGAGGACAACGTTCATGAGTCAGTTCTCTCCTTCCACTGTGGGTTCCAGGGGTCACACTCAGGTCATCGAGCTTGGGTAGCAAGTGTTTGTCCCTTCTGAGCCATCTCCTTGGCCCCAGCCTTGAACTCAGCTAAAGGATGACCTTCAATGTCCTGAGCTTCCTGCCTCCACCTCCCCTGTGCTGGGACTGTGAGCCACCGCCACCACGCCTCTTCTCTCTTAGGAACAAAGCAATCCGTGCAGGAAGGTTACAATTCCAAAACATGCTTTCATCTTTCATGGACAAACTGTAAAATGTTAGCAGAAGTATTTTTTAAAAACCAGATGGGGCTAGAGAGATGGCTCAGCAGTTCAGAGTGCTTCTCACTCTTGGGGGTTCAAGCCTAGCACTCACTAGTTCCAAGGCTTCAGATAACCTTGACACATTCTTCTGACCTTTCTGTGCAGCAGGCACATAGATGACATTCAGGCAAAACATTCATATACATAAAATAAATAAAAAACCCACAGATAGGCAAGCTAACCTTTCATTTTCCTCATGAAAATCATAGTTTTCTAAAAGTTAAAAGTTGCGCTGTTGTTTTTCTGCTTTCCCTGAACCTCTCAATGTGCTATATTATTGTCTGAGATACTTGCTTTTAATGCGAGACCCCCACATCCCACATGACATCAAGGAGGTCTAACAAATCTACACTTTCCAAGCTGTGATTAAGGGTGCCCAGACTCCAACAGTCATTAGAAAGCTCATCAGTGAGCACTGGAACATGGCACTTATGATCAGACTGAGTTAAAGGTGACATATAAGAGGATCCTGTCCCCTACTAATTAGGACTTTTTTTTTTTTTAAAGTAAAAAAGCCCAACAAGCCCTCAGGAGTGGTGGTGCATATCTGTGATGCCCACACTTGGGAGGGAGAGGGAGAGGATCAGGAGGTCAAAGACAGCCACAGCTATATAAGTCTAGGGCTGGCCTGGGCTATATGCAACCCTGTCTCAAAAATTACACCCAAAGCCAGGTATGGTGGTGCATTCCTTTAATCCTGGTACTCACAGGGCAGATAGTTGGAGCTATGTGAGTTCAAGGCCAGCCTGATATATAGAGAGAATTACGGGCCAGTGAGGACTACATAATTAGACTCTTATTTCAAAAAAAAAAAAAAAATCAAAGGGGCAATTAAATGTGAATCCCTAATTTTGGGTTCCAAACTATGCTATCAAGGCTTCAGTGGCCTAATGACCACTTAAGAACTGGAGCAAGTTTTCTTTTTTTTTTTTTTTTTTTTTTTTTGTTCTTTTTTTTTTGGAGCTGGGGACCCGAACCCAGGGCCTTGTGCTTCCTAGGCAAGCACTCTACCACTGAGCTAAATCCCCAACCCCTGGAGCAAGTTTTCTGATGAACTCTAAGAGCAGAAGCCTCCACTCATCTGGGCCTTAGCAAGGTTCAGTGTAAAAGGAACCCATTCTACCGTCTAAGAACTTTTTTCAGACATATTGACAGAGAAAACAGAAGAATGCTGGGAAAAACAGCTGCATGCTTGATGGGATGACACAGACCAGTAAGGACAGGTCTCAACACTGCATGTCCTAAGGGTATCCCAAGGATATTCAGAAGTCTAAGTGCCTTTGCAGATGGGTTCATCTGGGATTAAAAATTGACAGCCTCGGGCTGGAGAGATGGCTCAGCGGTTAAGAACACTGACTGCTCTTCCAGAGGTCCTGAGTTCAATTCCCAGCAACCACATGGTGGCTCACAACCATCTGTAAAGAGATCCGATGCCCTCTTCTGGTGTGTCTGAAGAGAACTACAGTGTACTTATATATAATAAATGAATAAATCTTTAAAAAAAATTGACAGCCTCAAAGAATCTGGCAATAGTTGAAACTTTGAAAATCTCCCTTAAACTTCTGAGGGGTCTTTAAGTAACTCTAAGAAGACTCTTAGTATTATTTAAAAATTTTATTACATTTACTTGTTTATTTATGTGTGTTCCATAATGCTGTGTGAAGGTCAGAGGACAACTTTTATGAATTGGTTTTCTTCTTCCTGGGGATCAAACTTAAGTAATCAGGCTAAGCCACCTTACTAGCCCACCTGGAAATGAATCCAGAAATGGAGGTATTGCTGGGTGGTAGAGGCTTGGGTTCAGTCTTATGTATCACAAAGAAACACACACACTCCCATAACCACAGAACTGAGAGGCCAAAAGGAAGTAAATTATTATGCAAGCAGGTCCACCTGGATCTTAAAAATCACTAGGTTTAGGTTGTTCTCTTGGAAGTTCAAGTTTCCCTCAGAGGAGAAGCAGTTTTAGCCATTGAAATCTGGTACTGAGCAGAAAGGGGGAAAATTGGAAAGACATTTTTGAGTTAAGTCTTAAATGAAAAAAAAATCACCCCCCAAAACAAGAGGAGGACTAACTAGGAGTATGAGTCAGAAACCCAGGGCGGAGGCTTCTAAGGCCCTTTTTATTAGGGGAAGGTCCTATAAGATTTCAACACACACACACACACACACACACACATACATACACACACACGCACACACACACATACGCACACACACATATGCACACATACACACACATATACACACACACATACACACACACACACACACACACACACACACACACACACACACACACACACACACACACACACACACACACACACACACACACACAAAATTAAATCCATTCCTAGAATTAGGACAAGGGGAGGGAAACAAAACAGATATATATATATATGTATATATATATATATACATATATATATATAAATTAGAAGAATTTATAAAATGGTCAACTTTCTTACAGAATAAATGCGACTGAATTACAAATGCACCTCCGAGTTTAAGTTGTTTGAGTTGTTCCTGTTTAAATTCCAGTATAAATAAATATGATTTGTTCATGGGGTTGGGTCCCAGCTGCACAGGGCCCTGAGTCATTACAGGGCTTTCTTTCCGTGGTCGCTCCTTTTTGACGGGTGTGGGTGTGTCTTTCCTGCATCATGGTGATAAGAAGCCTCTTTTCGGGGTGGCATTCTCTCATTAATTCGGTCTAGACCTCGGGCTTCTTCAAAACTTCGGATCCTGTGTGCAATTGTAAAACCTCTGATGGCTGCAGAAAAAAACAGGAGAAGGGGTAGGAAGTGCTCAGGGACGTTGCAAAGTTAGCAGCTTAAACCAAGCTTCTAAGCACACAGCAATCTCCTAGGAATACACAGGCAACTCTGTCCACAAATATTGCTTCTAAACAGCTCAAGTGTGGTTAAAAACTGGCATAAGAATAAAAAGTCTTGGGGCTGGAGAGACGGCTCAGAGGTTAAGAGCACTGACAGCTCTTCCAGAGGTCCTGAGTTCAATTCCCAGCAACCAAATTGCGGCTCACAGCCATCCGTAATGGGATCTGATGCCCTCTTCTGGTGTGTCTGAAGCAAGCAATAGTATACTCGGATAAGTAAAATAAATAAATCTTTAAAGAAGATTAGACCTCACTTAGCCTCTGCACACTTGAACTAGTGTTTCTTATGAAGACCTGCCCACTTCTAGAAAAGGTGACAGCAGGAGACAGCCCAGCACAGGGAGAGCTGCCGGAAGCACAAACATGGCCTTCCCACCCAGAAGTGACCTATCTGCTCAACACAGACGAAAAACATCAGCACGGCTTCTAGACACTTCCTATCTGATTAAACTGAAATTTTTTATTGTGGTATTGGGGTTTGAACCCCAGGCCTTACATACTCTAGATAAACAGTCTACCACTGAGCTGCTCCAACCAGATTCAACTTTATATTGTCAAGGAATGAATTCCCCTTTGAATTACCTCAGATTACTAAATCTACAATGCAAGTTTATGAATTCCAATGGTTTTCATCTAAAAATTCTTAAGCAGTATGACTTAAAATGTCTTCACAGAAACAAAGGTGCCGAAGCTGAAATGCCTTAGGGCGACCTCAGTAATGAAGCATCTAAACTCTAATCTACTTTTGCCTCCACTCCTGCTAACCTTTGAGTTATAAGGTAATTCTCTTAATAAAGAAAAAAACCAGTTAAATCATTTGACCTCCGTCATTATTCATTGACCTCTGTCATTAACGGCTGCATAAGCTTCCGCTATTACACAAACTGATAGGCTGTGTGATGGCCATCTGAGGGACAGGATGGCCTGTGGCCATACTGAGGGCCATCGTCCTCTTTCCTGTAATGGTTCGGCAGATGCAAGTGAGTTTAGACATGCTGATGAAACTTTGAAACTGGTGCACAGACACAGGGGCTTTCCAGCTGAGTGACATGGCCATACCTTTCCGCTCCTCTGCTGCTTGTACTTTGGCTGTAAGAAGGCAGGCGCAGTGCATGCAAAAAGGAAGACAGAGAAAGAATGAGTGAACCAACAGCAGTGCAGCCAGCACAGACACCCAGGATCCCACCTGCCACATACCCACCCACAGGAGACGAAGGAGGGTATGCGCATGAGGTGGGGAGTGCTAACAGTTCTAATATCTCTGTTGGCATGGGAATTTGAAATCATCAGCTGCTAGTTTGTGTCTTATGATCATCACACATCTAAATGACTTGTCAAATCAGATAATTTAGTATCACAACTGTGTTTGAGCTAGTAACTGCTCAGTCCTATTTAAACATCCTATTTAACCTTGCTCCTTAGTATTGTTTAATGACTTATGTGTGATCTAACTGTCCTTAATCATTTAACAATTACAATAATAAAAGAATAGGGTAGCACTTGAATAGTTCTAGCATTTGGAAGGGGAGAAAAATAGGTTATAAGTGAGGAGTTACTTCTGGTCTAGAGGTGAACAACGAGGCACTGATTTCAACTCTAATTCATGTATCTGAGATAAGGGATATGGCAGAGGCTCACACTAACACCCCATATGGCTTCTTTTCCTTGTCCTTCCTTCTGTCACCCACTTGGTGACAGAAATGGAAGCAATTAAAATGAGCACCAACAGGGAAACTTCCTCTGTCATTCTGTGTCAGGCAGTAAAGCTGTAATACATGAAATGGTTCATGTAAGATTCCATGAGAGTCCTGCCAGCTCCTCCAAGGGCAGTTTTCCTAAGGAAGGGAGGAAGGCCACTCAGCAGCAAGACTGCCAAGAGGCTTCCCTGACCCATATGAGGACAGAGGGAGCTGTGAGCGGCTTAACCTCAGTACCAGCAGTAGCTGTCGGCCACCCACATGCTTGCAATGGCCCTGGGAAGGCTCCTGTGAGAGGGCTGCCACATCCTTCCTTCCTTCCTTCCTTCCTTTCCTTCCTTCCTTCCTTCCCTTCCCTCCTCTCCCTCCCTCCCTCCCTCCCTCCCGCCCTCCCTCCCTCCCTCAGATGGGCTGGATGAGCCACACAAGGCAGCAACAGCACCTCCTCACAGAGCAGGGTGCTGCCTCTGTAGCACCGAGGAAGGGGGAATCAGAGCTCTGTCTAAAATTCTATGGATAGTGGTGGTTTATTTGGAGTTTGAATGTGTGTGGTAAAGTATATACCAGCATCCCATTTCAAAAAAAGTATTTTAGATTTATTTATTTCATGTGTATGAACGTTTTGCCTGCATATGTGGAGGTCAGAAGAGGGTGTCATATCCCCTAGAACTGAAGTTAAGGATGACTTTGAGCTATTGTGTGGGTTTTGGGAACTGAATCCAGGTCCCCTACAAGGATAATAAGTACCCTTAATTGTTGAGCCATCTCTATAGTCCTCCAGTACTAAATTTTTGGGGCCCTCAGAGAACTGTTTTTTGTTTTTCACTGGTTACTAAGATAGCAGTCTGTATGTACCAAGAGACAATGGTAAGAATAAAACTATTTACATATAATTTCTATGCTATAAAATTGTTTCAAGTGTATAAGTCAATATTTTTGCTGTTTGTTTTGAGACAGGCTCTCGCTATGTAGCCTAGGCTGGTGTGGAAGTCACTATGTAGTGACTATGAAGTACAGGCTAGCCGTGGTGCATGTGTGATGTATTTGTGTGTGTTTGGCTATGTGAAATCCCACTGTATAAACCTCCCACTGTATAAACCTTACTTTGTTATCCAATGGATGAACACTGAAGTTTTATTTACTTTTAGGATGTTATAAAGAATGCCATTTGAGGCTCTTTTGAAGAGTGCATGTATGACTATAATATACAAATTTTGGTGAGGACATAGTTTATTTCTCTCATTGGTGGGAGACGTGTAAGGTGGCAGTGCTGAACTATGGTAACTATTTAGTCATCTGAACACTGCCACAATGTTTTCTCTACAGTAGCCCTATTACTGTATTGCCTCCAGCAGCATATGAAGGACCCAGTTTTTCTAAAATCTCATCAACAGTTCCCTTTGTTTTTTCCCCCAGTTCTAAGATCAACCCAAAACTTTCATGCACAGCAGGCAAGAACTCTATGATAGACACTGAACCTCTCATTAAAACTTAAAGGACATTTTTTTTTGAGGCAGGGTCTCTATATGGTCAGGCCATCCCTGAAATTTGCTGTGTAGCTAGAATATCAAATTCTTTCCTGATCCTCCCAGGTCTGAGATTACACACATATAAGCACATCCAGCTATCATCATCAGCATCATCAGCATCATCATCATCAGCATCAGCATCATCATCATCATCACCTATCTTAGTAACCACTGGTTGTGGTTACTAAGTGACATGGGTTAAGAAAAAGAGAAATGTTTATATATCTTCCTTACTTGAAGTTTTAAAAATGTATTAGATTTATTTTTATTTTATGGATACGATTGTTTTTTCTGCTTGTATATATGTTTACATTGCATGGATGGTGCTTGTGGAGATCAGAAAAAGGTGTCAGATCCCCTGGAACTGCAGTTAGAGAGTTAGAGATGGTTGTGAGACATTATGTGAGACACAAATTCAGGGCCCCTGTAAGAATAGCAAGTGCTCGGGGTTGGGGATTTAGCTCAGTGGTAGAGCGCCTAGCGCAAGGCCCCTGGTTCAGTCCCCAGCTCTGAAAAAAAGAAAAAAAAAAAAACAAGAATAGCAAGTGCTCTTAACTGCTAAGCCATCTCTCTAGGCCATTAAATATGTTCCATTACATTTGTGTGTGTGTGTGTGTGTGTGTGAATGTGTGTATGAATGTGTGTGCGTGTGAGTGAGTGTGTGAGTGTGTGTGTGTGTGTGTGCGCGTGCATGAGCATGCCAAGTACATATGGAAGTTAAAGAGTGCAGGAGTCTGTTCTCTTCTTCCACCACGTGGGGCCACACTCAGGCCATCAATAAGTAGCTTCTATTACCCACTGAATCATCTCTTGGGTCCATAAAATATTTCTAATGCACCCTCAACACAATGGTTGCAGGATCTTTATTTTTACATATATAGGGTCTCTTGATCATATCCACCTCCCACCATCTCTATGTCGTCTCCTCTTTTATGTAATAACTTATGACTCTATTTAGTCTCTTTCACAGGGCTGTGAAGTTATCCACTGAAGGACTGTCAACCTAGCAGAGGCCAAACTCCCAAATCAATGTGCGGGCTTTTTGAGAAATATCTATATCTACTTTTATCTTACTTGTTAATTAGTTATGTGAGATTTTCTGTGAACAGTTCTGATGAGGGTGTTTTAGGGTAATAGGAAGTAACATGGGTTAAGAAAAAGAGAAATGTTTATATATCTTCCTTACTTGAAGTTTTAAAAATGTATTGATTCACAAAGTTGCTTTAATCTAATTTTTTTTGCTAGATCTCATAGGAGCAAATTTACAAATCAAGGACAGCAAGAGAATTTTAGAGGTGTAGTAACTCGGAATCTATCTATCTATCTATCTATCTATCTATCTATCTATCTATCTATCTATCTAATCATCCATCTATCTCTCTATATATATCTTTACTCCTTTTGGACTTGGTTCCAATATATTTTATGCCTCTTCATTTTTGGTTTGAACCAGTGTTTTAGTTAGGAATTACTTATATGTTATTCCCAAAATATGTAGAACTCTTCAAGAAAGTCACTGGTTTTAGACTTACTGACGAACAGGAGCTGAGCTTGTAGTCTAACCTCAATGTGACAGGTCCAATGGGTGAGCAATAGCCCATTGTATCAATATAATATAACTTATTCACTACCAACAGGCAGGGGAGCTGCTTCTGATCTGGAGCTACCATGAAAAAAACCACAGCAAACATCCTCATGCATCTCCTCTGGCAGACATGTATGCTAACTTCTCTTGGATATTCCTGGAGGTGAGGGTATGGGTCCAAATGTCTGTAGTTTATTGGCTATTGGCTGGCCACAATGGTTGAGTCTGTTTATAAGCCCACTAGCCTATATCTAGTCCAGTCCTTCAGAGACACACCAATTCTTCATCTTGTCACATTTTAAAATTTCAGGCATTCTTGTGGGTATGCAGTAATATTTCACTAGGCTTTAATATTCATCTTCCAGATAAGTAACTATGCTGGGCATCTTCATAGATGTTTGCTGGCCATCTTCAAATCCTCCTTGGTGAAAAAAATTGTCTATCTTGAAACAAGGCCTTTGTCAGAAATAGGTAGTGCAGAAATCTTCTCTGTGGCTTGCCTCTTCCTTCTCTTGATTATGTATTTTCATAAGGGGAATTTAATTTTAATAACCTTTACTTTCTTTTAAGCTCAGTACTTTCTGTCTCTTATTAGACTTTGCCTACTCCAATGCCTACTTTCTACACTTTTTCCCCCTAAATTTATTTCAACGTTTGCATTTAAATCACAATGTACTTTGAATTATTTTGTGTACAAGAAGAATAAGGGTAATGATTCCTGCTTCCCTAGATAGATAAATATCCATTGCTCTAGCACCAGGCTCTAAACAAAGTCACCACTCCTGGTGATGGGGGCACACCTTTTAGGAAGGGGCATCTTCGTACTCACCAGTCTCAATGGTCTGCTTTCCTCCAGAGAGGACCCCGAGTGGGAGTGTGCCTGTGGGAGTGAGGCCCTTGAGAATCAGCACATTCTCACTCTCTTCCCTGCAAAGGAACATGGAAGCCCTGGTTAATGCCAGGGAGCCATGGCACAGCAACACAGTGAGACCTGAAGGAAGATAACAGGGGGCAGAGACAGGAAGACAGGCCCCCACCTTCAACTGACTGGGTCTCTGCAAACACTTCAGATACAAAATTAACCAGTCCTTTTCCAACCAGAGGCACTGGAAGCCAGGCAATGTTCCCCATACTTTATCCCATTTGACTCAACAACATGTGATCTAGGTTCTATTATAATCTCTAGTTTATATACAAGGAAACCTAAGACCCAAGCATTAAACCCAAGACAACACAGCTAAGGAAAGCCAGAGCTTGAACATGGGAACCTGCCTCTAAAATCCACACTAAACCTCTACATCTACACCAGTACCAAATGGATGTGTTCCAAATGCTATCACTTCACATGAAGTCTGGTTCAACCTGCACTCAACCAGAAGACTTGCAGTTCCAGCACCAGCCTGTAACCTTGAAAACACTACCCTAAAGCTAACTTTAACCTACTTTCTAAATGCCTTCATCCCACAGTGTAACGATGGAACCTTACCGAAGAACTGTAAAGACCCGTGCCATTTTCCCAATGGCTCGGATTTTATTCCTGATGACTTCTTTTCGAACTGAAGTGGCTCCTTAGAAAATACAAAGAACAATTGGGTTAAAGTGATATGGTTAACAGGACAGGTTGTTTTTTCAAATGCAAGATGGAGTGTGTTTGTGCTTAAATTAAAGAGGAACTTAAAAAAAAAAAGAAAGAAAGAAACAAAGCCTAAATAAAAAAAACAAAAAACAACTAACAATCCTGGGAAGTTGCAAGGAACAAAAAGAAAACAACAGGAGAGAAGAAATGAAGGAGAGAATGAATGAAGGGGTCACAAAAAGAGTCATCTATGGGGAGCAGGAGGTTTCGTACTTCTGAAATGTTGAAACACAGTGAAGAATGAAACATAAAGACACAAACAAAGCTCACAACAATCGATCGATCAATCGATCATGGCTACAAGCCAAGGTCTCCTTTGAGAATGCTACATGCCACCTTTGGATGCAGGGTCTGGTTTGCCAAAGGCAGCAGCAATCCTGAACTTAGGAAGGGCCACTTTCTTTCTACGGTCTTCTTTCCTCATACCAGCCGGTTGTGTTTCTTCAGACTACTCCTAACAACTGTGCCACAAAGATTACAAGGATGGGTAAGATATTTTAAAAAGCAACATTGAAAAGTTAATGTAAGACTTTATGGCCTTTTCTTATTTAAGATTTAGGAAATAGCCCAAACATGAAAAGCAAGATCCAGGCATATACCAGGCAACAGCATCCAAAAGTTGGACAAAGATACACAGGCTTTCCATCCTCTCTCCTACCTCTCAATTCTGCCAAATCAAACAACAGGTCCACAGAGAACAGCCATTCCCACTGAGAGGGAGGGTGGAAAGTCATGTGACACTGCCCAACTATCAATTCAAAACAACTAGCCAATCAACAGTGGTGGAGCAGACAGCAAGCTGACAGCACATTCAGTTGGATACCTTTTGGACAGCTTGAAATGTAGTGATCTTCAGGAAGAAGAGACACCAAGAAATAAAGAGATGAAGACAGACACATGGGAGGATGATGGGAGTTTACATGGAAGAGAAAAAAATCCTAGTGTGAAATACAGGGAGAGGAGCAGGCTGTTAGCTGAGCAGCTCTGAGACTGCTTGCTCCACGAGGCTAAATACAGGCTCTGGTTCTGTCCTTTCTTCCATGTCTTAATAGTTTACCCTTTGGCATTAATCCCCATCTACTATTATCTCCCCAACCCCAGCATGAAAATAACATAAAGATACTGTTTATGGGACAGAACAGCTCACAGATCTCTCAGCAGGAACTCAGTACTGTTGTTTGACTTGCTAGAGCACCTCACTTCTCAGTAGACATTTTCCTTCGTATAGGTTTAAAGTTTAAACCTTCAGACTTCAAGTTGTTTTCTGTGGCTTCTGTCTTGCAAAGACTTTGCTTAGGGGTCTGATGGTCCTTGGTGTTTGCTCATGGTTAAGACCCAGAGGGAATCAAAAACTTCCAGAGCTGGGAAAAGGCAACTGATGGCTCTGAGCACTGCATGCTGGTCCTTTGCCATCTATAGTCCAGAACTCCTTTGGATTTAGAGATCAGCCTCCAGACCAGTGAAGGGACCGTTGTCCCACGGCAAGCAGAGTTTTAACAGCTTTTTCAAAGGTTCTCACCTATTTTACTTGGTGAGCCCAGTGTCCCTGCCTGCTCTTCTATTCTCAGTTCTGCAACTAGTATTGATATCCATTGTCCCCTAGCACTAAATAAGGCTTTAATGTTCCCAAACCAACTAAGTGAGCACACTAATGCATTTAGAAGTCACCTGTTACCTTGTTCCATTCCTAGACAGACCTTAGCATTGGATGTGTCTTTCTTACAGCATGAAAAGATCTTTGGGTTTGTTTTATATTAATTTTTTAAGTTACCATACAAATTAGCAGATTTTATCCTGGCATTTTCAGACCTGTTATTAATGTTTTCTAAATTGCCTCTCTCCCCACTGACTGACGCCAACGAATTTGTCTTAACTTCCAAATGTTCGATCTCTTCCATTTGTAGACATGTAGTTCTTACCTTTTTACTGTGAAGTGTAATGAGTTTTCTGTATTTATACAAAGCAAACTAGTCACTACATGATTTGTTTAAAAACACAAGCCTATAAACCTAGTCACCCAAGGCAATACCCATGTTGCCCTCAACCCATAGTACCTAAACACCTGCAGCCTCTCCTGTCCCAGACCTAATGATGCCCTTCACTGGGACTTTCTTCTTCCTGTTCTTTTCAGTTTTATCATGAGTGGACTTAAGTTTTTATTGTTTTTTTAACAAGTTATATTTATTTATTCTCTTTGTGTGCACTCTTAGCAAGGAGGTCAGAAGACAACTTATAGGAATTGTTTCATTTCTTCTACTATGTGGGTCCCAGACATTGAACCAAGGTGCTCAGGCCTGACAGGGTTCATTAGCCCACTGAGCCATCTCAGCAGCCCAGATCTCAGGTTTTGGATTTCATATAGTTGGACAATTGAGCATTGGGGTGACATTATCTCAGTAAGACACACTTCCATTTTCATCGTCACATACTGTCCCACTGCAGCACTGTGCCACTATGTTGTTTTGTTTTGTTTTTTGAGACAGTCTCTTTCTATAGCCACGACTGTTCCAGAACTCACTAAGTAGATGAGGCTGGCCTCAAACTCAGAGATGCACCTGCTTCTGCCTCCCAAGTGTTAAAGGTATGTTGTGCCATGCTGGGTCAACTGTGCAATAATTCATCACCTATACAACAATAATCATTTGTGTTGCTTCTAACTTTTGGCTATTGCAAGTGAGGCTCTGTATATATTTCTGTATATATCTGTCTTTGGTGTACATATGCACCTGGTATGTTTCTAGGACATTAGAATGCTTAGCTCTAGAGCGTGGTTATGTTTAATGTTGGATAACAGTTTAGCACTGTCTATTAGAGTGGGATCTATAAATTTTACTTCTGTGTGTGAATACCACCATTACTACATATGCTGACTAACACTGGACATGACTCATCTTTCGTTCTGCCTAATCTGGTAAGTATGAAGTATTATCCCATTATTATTCTAATTTGCATTTTCCTGATTACTAATGTGGCTGAACATATGTTTTATTTTTCTTAGCCCTTTGGAAATTCTCTGAGGTGCCTATCCATGCCCCACCATCCTGATTGGAAGTACTTCAGTCTTTTGTCAGTGGGCCATTTGCTGGTCGCACTGCAAACATCGTGTCCTTCTGGATGGCTTGACTCTTCACATGCTGAACAGAGTCTCTGAATAAGCAAAAGCTCTTACCTTTATTTTATTTTTAATATATGTGCATGAGCATTTTACCTGCACATATGTAAGTGCATGCAGTGCCCTCAGAAGAACCAGCGTTGGCAGCAGCCATGTGAATGCAAGAGCTGCACATGCTCTTAGTCACTGAGCCAGCCAGCTCTCCAGTCCCAGCTCTTGCTTTCAATGTATCTAATTTATTCATCATTGTCTTTGTGGCTAGTGTTTTTTGCATCTTGTTTAAAGGATTTTTTTCCATTGCATGGTTATCAAGGTAATTCTGTATTATAAATACTTCAAAAATCCATTGTTTTACATTTCAGTTTTTAAAAACTTCTGCTGTTTGATGAAACAGGGACTCTCTATGAAGCTCAGGTTAACCTTGAACTCACTACATAACCCCCACTGGCCTCAACCTATGATTCTCTTGCCACAGTCCTGAGGGCTGGAATGACAGGACTTCGTCACTACTTTGCTATTTGTTGCTGTGATGGAGTGATGCTAGAGAAGCAGCCCAGGACCTCACAGATGCTAGGCACATCCTCTGCTACAGAACCACATCCTCAGTCTCCTTCACCCTTCATATCTGAATGAAATATAAAGCCACAAAAATAAGTATTTTGGATCCACGAAATATATCCCATGTGGATTTACATTTTTTAAAAGTGGATGTCCACAAAGTATTTATTTAAAATGCCATTATTGGCCAGGTATGGTGGTACATACCTTTAATTCCAGAGCTGGTGGATCTCTGTGAGTTAAAGGCCAGTCTGGTCTACATAGTGAGTTCCAGGATAGCCAGAGCTATACACTCAGGTCTCACACAAACAAAGTCATTGTACAATTCCACCTCTGATAAAAATCAAGCATCCATATACACGTAGCTTAATTCTAGATTCTCTATTGTGTTTCAATGCTTAGCTACCGAATTAATCATTTTAATTGCTGTAGCATTACATTAAATCTTGACATCTGAACAAACCCTCCTATGGTGTTAAGCTTTTAGCCACTTCCCTATGATGTTTAGAATCAATCTAGGCTAGGTAGTTGTACTGGCTAGTTTTATGTCACCTTGATACAAGCTAGAGTTACCATAGATGAGATGGTTTGAATGTGCTTGGCCCAAGGAGTGGTACTATTAGGTGTGGTCTTGTTGGAGGAAGTGTGTCATTGTGGGCATGGGCTTTAAGACCCTCATCTGAGCTCCCTGGGAGACAGACTTCTAGCTGCCTTCAGAACAAGAGGTTGAACGCTCAGCTCCTCCAGTGCCAGGCCTGCCTAGACACTGCCATGCTTCCCACTATAATGATAATGGACTGAACCTCTGAACCTGTGAGCCAGCCCCAATTAAATGTTGCCCTTATGAGAGTTGCCATGGTCATGGTGTCTCTTCACAGCAATGAAACCCTAACTAAGACAAGAGAAGAGGGAGCCTCAATTGAGAAAATGTCTCCATAAGATCAAGCTGTAGGCAAGCCTTTAGGACATTCTCTAAATTAGTGATTGATGGGTGGTGTTATTCCTGGATTGGTGGTCCTGGATTCTCTAAGAATGTAGGCTGAGGGAAGTCATGAGGAACAAGTCAATAAGCAGCACCCTTCTATGGCTTCTATAAGTCCTGTCCACTTGAGTTCCTGTCCTGACTTCCTTGGGTGAACTGTGATATGGAGGCATACGCTGAATAAACCCTTTCTTCCCCAAGTTTTTTGGGTCATAGTGTTTCCTCACAGCAGTAGTACTTTTAAGACAAATTGGTACCAGGATCGGGAGGTATTGTTATGACAGGACTGGCCATGTTGTTTGTGGAAGAACTGTGGAAGGACTAGCCCTTGAAGTTTCAGAGGGAACCAAAGACTCTACTGGGCCTTTTGTTGGGATGAATCTGTGACATCTGGTCAGCTGGGGCTGAAGAATCTGCTGATTAATAAGAGACCAGAACCACTAAAGCTAAAGCATAACCTTTGTCTTAACTAAGACAGTTGATGCTGGTTAGCTGGAGCTTATTAGCGGTGATTAAGAAGAAACTAGCATCCCTGAGGTGAAATCTTCTAGGAAGTGTTTCCTGAGAGTTGGCACACTGAAGCTGTGTTCCAGAGGCAGTCAAGGTTGTATCCCATGCTGGCAACTAAACTTGGCAGTGTAAGAGTCACTCATGTGGTACTGGTTTATGAAGGTATGAAGGGGTCATGGAGAACAGCTGAGGCTTGGCACTTGGTGAAGAGGCAGTCTCAGTGTCAGTTGAAGGCTCAGGACTGAAGGGTCATGGAGAGGAGTTGAGGTGTGGCACCATGAAGAGACATAGGAGAAGTTATTGGTGAACATATAACCCAGATGAAGGGGAAGAGCCCAGCATATTGAAGATGCCAGTACCATGTGATGGACACCAAGAACAGCAGCAGTAGCAGTGGAGTAGAGCATGCCCAAGCTTAGAAGACAAACTCCGTGCTGTGGAGTACAGAGCCAGAGAAGTAAGCCAAGCTCTTTGGAGGATTCCAGAAGATCCTAAGTAAATTCCAGATGCATCGAGTTATTAATATTGTTGGAGTTTGGTTTTGCTTCATTCAGATTGTGACTATACCCTGATTCTTCCCTTTTGAAGTAAGAAGGTATTTAATATAATTTTTTTCCAGGAGCCCACAGGTGAAAAAATTTGAACTTTTAAAAGATATTTTGGAATTCTAAAGAAATTGAGTATTTCAAAGAGCCTGAAGTTTTATTGTATTTAAATTTGTAAGGGCTGTGGAACTTTTAAAGTTGTTTATGTTTTATATTGATATTAATATTAGTGTGTCAACTCGGGGATGTACGAGAAAGGAAAAGTTCTAGCTGAAAAGCGATGCGTTTGTGTATTAAGCTGACAAGGAGTCAGTTGTCCTGGTCAGTTTCATGTCAGCTGACTTGAGCTAGAGTCGTCAGAAGGGAGGCCTCAACTGAAAAGTGCTCCATAAGAATAGGCTGCAGACAAGACTGTAGGGCATTTTCTTCATTAGTGATCGATGGGGGAGGGCCCAGCCTACTGTGGGTGGTGCTTTCACTGGGCTGGTGGTCCTGGATTTTGTAAGAAAGCAGGATGAGAAAGCCTGGGGAGCAAGTCAGTGAGCAACAAACCCCTGGCTCCTACCCCCTGGTCCCTGCCCTGCTGGAGTTTCTTTCCTGACTTCCTTTGATAATGAACTAGAAAGTGTAACATACACTGACTAAACCCTTCCTCTCCACATCGCTTTGGTCATGGCGTTTCCTCACAGCAACAGTAGCCCTGACCCAGGGGTGCGTTCATTACTCTCCAGCCCTTTGCCCTTGCACTGTCAATATACCTGGTTTGTTTGTTTGTAATATGGTTAAATCTACATTTTCTTCTGTTTTATTTTTCTTCATCCCATTTTTCCTATAACTTAAAAGTTACATAACAAGCTATTTTCTTCCAGCTGAACCTAGAGATTGCACTATGAGTCTATTACATACTGAAGTATAATGGTAAAGGCTGGGGTTATTGCTCAGAAGAACACTGGCATATCATGTATGAGATGCTGGGTTTGATCAGAATTTACAGTCCCTGTACATCCCGGTACTGTTTCTATACTCCATTATTACCAGTACATGCTTTGCTTGTTCAGGTCTGACAAGAATATGTTCACACCATCTGTGCACCTGCTCACTACTTCTCCTCTTCATTCCTTCTTGTGTTTCTAATCTCCTTTCTAGGATTTTCCTTCTGCTTAAATACTATCCTTTAGAATTTCATTTAGTATATATTTCCTGCTAATTTTCTGAGTAAAAATTTTGAGGGTTGGGGAAGTATAAATAAAGGAAAATATTTATTTCACCTTTATTGTTTATCCATTTTGCTAAGTGCAGGATTCTACAGTACTGGGAGTTAGTTTCCATACCTTGGTGTGTTTCTCCAGCCCCTGCTCTGCTATTTCCATGAAGACCCTGCCTGTCCAGCGGCTCCTCTGGGGGCAACCCCCATTTGGACAGCTGCTTTCAGACCCATCTTCCATCTTGAGAACCTCACTACCAGAGGCTAGAAGTTGTCCTTGGTGTCTGTCCTGCTTTGCTGAGGGTTTCTTCAGTTAAGCTCAGTGTCTTCTCAGTTCTTGCAATTGTTTGTATGTGAACCTTTCAAAGGTACTCCAGGCACACATGTGCTAGGCTGTGCAGCATGTGTTGAGTCTCTTAGCTGACTCTGCACTCCCTTCTCACCATGCTTCAGTTAGATTTGCTCTCATCTGCCTCCCAGATCTCACTGTACCAAGCTGGCTAATCTGTCATCTTATTTTTCAGTGCTATGATTCCACTTTTGATGCTTTATCAAATATGCTACAGTCCTCCTTCTTATAACGCACAGTTCTCTACCAACATAATTTCTTAAACAAATTAAGCCAGGGATGATGGTATACACCTTTAATCCCAGGGCTCGGAAGGCTGAGGCAGGTGGATCTCTGTGGTGTTTCAAACCAGCCTGGTCTACACAGTGAATTCCAGGCCAGCCAATCTACCAAAAAACAAATTAAGGGTTTTATTTTGCTTTAAGTTTGGTGTGACAAAGCCAATATCTGTGGCCTATGGAGGGTCTGTATTTAATTTCTGCTACTTCTGAAAACCCTTTGCTGTTTGTGAACAGTCTCA
Source organism: Rattus rattus (assembly GCF_011064425.1). NCBI lineage: Eukaryota > Metazoa > Chordata > Mammalia > Rodentia > Muridae > Rattus > Rattus rattus. The sequence continues at coordinate 54,116,630 of NC_046165.1, read as the reverse complement.
TTAATGTATGGTGGGAATGCCCAGAACTTCTATATTCCATACACAGTCACTTGCTTCTGCCTCCTAAGTGTTGTAATTAAAGGTGTATGACACCATGCTTGGCTGGAACTTTTTAAAAATCTTATTTCTGTTGTTATTGTGCTCATGCATGTGTGCATGCACACGTCCGCCTATGTATGGATAATGGGGAAGGAGGATCCTGCCACAGTGTGAACACAGTGGACAGAGACTAGTCACTCTACAGAGTTGGTATTGTTCTTCTGTGTTCTGGGAGTTCTGAAGTAAAATCTAGAATGTATGAGGCCTGTGCAGCAAGTCCCTTTACCCACTGAGCCATCTTGCCGGCCTTGTTCTGGGAACCCTTGCTCTTTCTCGTTTTGCTGTTAGCTCCCCACATGTCTGCTTACTTTTGCTTGTCAGCCATGCACTGTATTTGACAGACTGCTTACTGAGATCCTGTATGCTGTTATTTCACAGACATCTTTTTTTACAGGGACTACTTCATGCCAAAGGCTGAGACGATGAAGACCAACAGTATATCTCCTAGCTCACCTTTGCTCTTGCAGATTCAGATTCACCCTCTGAGATCTCAAAGAGCAGAAACTGACAGTCATGTATATCCTCCTTGAAGTCCTAACCCATTCTTTTCAGCTTAGTACATACAGTTATAAAAATCACTCGTAAACCTTTTTACCCACCCATAAAATGATTTATGATCATTTCACTGACTCATCTGACTGTCTACATTTCTGACATTTTCAATCATCACCTTGTAATTCTTTTTTTTTTTTTTTTTCCTTTTTTTCGGAGCTGGGGACCGAACCCAGGGCCTTGCGCTTGCTGCTCTACCACCGAGCTAAATCCCCAACCCCCTTGTAATTCTTTATTATTTTGTCTGCTTTCATATGGATTTAAAACTATTCACAAAACTTTTGGTTCTTTTGTTTTTTAAGGCAGGGTTTTTCTCTGTAGCCTTGCCTGTCCTGGAACTCTGCAGACCAGGCTGGCCTCAAACTTAAAGAGATCCGCCTGCTGGCCTCTGCCTCCCCAGTGCCGGGATTAAAGGTGTACACTGCCACCAACCAACTTCAAAAAAACATTTGGTCCAGCTTTTCTAGTTGCCTTAACAGGTAGGGCTGAAGTAAAAATCCTTAAATTGTCTTACTTTTTAAAACCCCAAATTTCAGACAGTGGATGGGCTCAATGGGTGGGGGTGCTTGCCAAAAAGCTGGACTGAGTTAGAGCCCTAGAACCCACCTGGTGAAAAGAAAAAAACGAGTGCACACTGTGCAGCCTGTGTGTGTAGGTCATAGACAACGTGTGAGAACTAGTTTTCTTCTGCCATGTGAGTCCTGGGGATGGGGCTCAGGTCATCAGCCCTATCAGCAAGGGCCTTACTTAGTCAGCTGAGCTATCTCACCAGAAGTTTTTCTTAATGCATATCATAGTTTACAGCCATTTCAATTTCTATTTAGATTTGCATATAAAGTTTATTAAATCCATTTTTTTTTACATATTTTACTTTCCCTAAGTTCTTTTTAAAGTACTGCTCAGATTTCCTCGAAAGGACTGGCTCCATTCAACAATCTCCTAACCAGAAGAGGAGCTCATAAGCTATACTCCATCTGCTTATAACCTTCCATGTAGAATCTAATAATGTTTAGGAATCTCCTCTAGGCTCCCAGTGGGAGCTATGTGTTCTCCACCATACAACACTTTATGCAATAGTTAAGTGAACTACCTAGGCCTGCAAAGAATATAAACTGGAGGTCTGTGATCATGTGACACCATATTCCAAAAACTCCTATACCCTCAGACAAGTTAGAGTCTAACTTTCAGATCAAACCACTCACAACACACTAGAAGCACTTGGCTACAAATTAGTTTAAACTTAATTCTTCTAAAGGAAACACACTAATTCATAGTGATAGAAATCAGGGGGAAAAAGCACTTAGCTACATATATAATAACCAGCATTACTATACTAGGACACATTACAAAGATCTCTTACATATCAATATGGGAAGCAAAACATGCATATGATCCAATAGAAAAACTAGTAATATATGAATTTATATTCACAAAACAGAAAATAACATTGTCAATAAGCATAAGAAAAATGTAATTATTAGTCATCATAAAAGTACAAATTAAAATTTTAGGGCTAGGGATACAGCTCAGTGGTAAACACTTGTCTAGCTCACAAGATGTCTGAGTTCTAGTCCCAGCACTGTATGTGTGTGTGTGTGTGTGTGTGTGTGTGTGTGTAAACTCTAACAAGAAAATAAACAGTACCAGAAAAAGCATTGTCAACTATGCAGGACACACAGATATACAGAGTAACATAGCCTTTAAAAGGCTATCTGTATCAGATTAAGCTTTAAATATTGATACATATGCAGTTTCTAGACATTTAACCTATAAAAATAAGAAAATGTTACTCCTCGGTTTTTTTTTTTTTTTTTTTTTTTTTTTTTTTGTTCTTTTTTTCGAGCTGGGACTGAACCCAGGGCCTTGCCTTCCTAGGCAAGCGCCTACCACTGAGCTAAATCCCCAACCCTACTCAGTTTCTAATACTGCATTACTTTCTTCCATAGAACTCATCAGTAACTGCTCTGTATTTATTTCTTGTCTTCCTTATAATACAATGTAAGCTTATTAAGAAGAAAGGCATAAACAGTATTTGGCATACATCAGGCAAATAACAAAGACTGACTGTTGATAGAATGAGCAGTGATTGGGCTGGAGAGATGGCTCAGCTGTTACAGGCTAGGTTCACAACCAGAAATATAAGAATGAGCAGTGATTATATTGATAGCAGGTTTTTTGTTTGGTTTTCAAGACAGGGCTTTTCTGTGTAGCTCTGGAACTTACTCTATAGACCAAGCTTTGAACTCACAGAGATCCACCTGCTTCTGCCTCCTGAATGCTGGGATTAAAGGTGTGTGTCTCCACTGTCTGGTAACAAATTGTAGCAGTTTTAAAAGCTAAAATTGTGGGGGAAAGTATACTATCCAGCAGCAGCTATAATATCAGTTAGCACAGTGATTGATGAACATGGACAACTATGTAATCATGAAAAGCTAGACTACAAAGGAAAACAAATAGGTATGAAGACACAATGTCATGTCACCTCATTTTTGTAAATAACAAAAATGAAAAGTATCTATGTAAAGGTAAAGACATTTTACACATAGGCCTTATTGGTAGACATTTGAGATGGCAGAACAATAGTGACTGTTTTCTTTCTATTTATGGATTCCTATAGTTATCGAAGTTTTTTTTTTTTTTTTACAATGAACATAATTCTTTTCCAGTAAGACAAAAAACACTCAAAATAAATGAAATCCCAATCATAACCCATTTCTATTTGAGTAAGAAGTTTACCTTCCTCTTCGACTAAGGACATTTCTTCATCCGAGCATATGTTGAGAATATTGACCAACATCTCTGTGACTAAGTGGCAAATAACAGTGTGGACATAGTTAATAGGACACTTCTGGACATGCATAAATTAAAGTACATTAAGTAAACAACAGCAGAAGCAACTTATCATATTATAATTAGCTATGAAAATAGAATCAAGGATAGACCATAAGGTTCCAAGAGAACTTTTGTCTATACTTGTCCTGGTTAGGTAAGAATCTGTGAAGTCTATCACAGAATACTTGACTTTATTAGATAGCTGCTCAGACCCTTTGGCTCAGATATGCATATAAACATTTCTTCCCATTTTACAAAGAAATCACAACAGGCCTACATCCAGCAGGCTTGTTTTATGTTAGAACTGCTCATTTGTGGATCTGTTTTGTTTGTGCAGCTCAGTTGTGTAACTGTGTTTTCTGTTCGTGCTGCTCACTTGTGCAGTGGTACACATAAAACTCTAGGACAAATTCAGTCTAAATTCTGTTACACTGATGATTCACAGAAGAAACAGGATAGTGGCCACATTAAGATCTTGATCATACAAGACAGCTGTTTTAAATTGATATTTCAGATTAAAAAACCATAAGAGACTAACATTTATGAACAGATTAATGTCATTTACAAATCTTTGTACAGGGTTCAGTGGATCAAGGTATTCCTGTACGAACCTGGTGACCCAAGCTCAATCCCTGGAGCTCATGTAAAGGTGAAAGGAGAGAACCAACTCCACAAAGTTGTCCTCTGCCCTCTCCACAAACAGGCCACAGTATGTGAGCCCTGCCCCCAATACTGTACACATAAACAAGTAAGGCAATTTTTTTATAAGTAAAAAATTTAAAAATCTTTGTAGAGAACAAACAAAATTAGCATACATTTTTGATAAATTCCAGGAATTTAAAGGTGTCTCATCAGGAGAGGGCTGGTGATTAGATGCACACTGGGATTCGCTTACCTTTTTCTCCAACAAAAGGCAAAGACCATGTGAAAACATCCATGAAGTTTGGGAGCCAGTAAGGGTGTGGAGAACAGTTGAACTGCCTGATGTTCATGACATTGTTTTCATATTTCAATACTGCAGCTAAAAAGTAAAACACAAGACAAGTGGGCACAGGGAACCACAACGTAGCAGGTCTTGTGCGTTGTCCCTGTTAACCAACTACACAGACTTTTCAATGACTTGTTTTCCATTTGTAAATTCAGAAGAGCCTGACAAGTTTGAAGAATTTTACAGGGTTCATTCTCTTGGGGATTAATTATCACAGGGAACAAAGTCACTTGGGGAGTTCACAGCATCAAAGCACAGAGGACACTGCTCTGAAACACCAAGGGTTTGTTGTGCATTAGCTACTGGAAAAACTTCGAATTCAACACAGAAAAACTCACTGTAATTTCCATTTACTGGCCGAAGAGTTACAATCATGACTCGTAAGGGACTCCTAAGTTACAATCATGACTCCCTGCAATATCACCTGCTGAGGAGAGGCTCCTTAGCAAGGCATGTGCCACAGCTGAAACTTTTTACACTCAATGTTTAGTGGTAGAATGTAGAATCTTCTCACAGTCAATTAAAAACAGTTTCTTCTATTTTCAGCATTCTAAGAGTGTCTCTAAACTTTTTTTTTTCTTTTCTTTTTTTCGGAGCTGGGGACCGAACCCAGGGCCTTGCGCTTGCTAGGCAAGCGCTCTACCACTGAGCTAAATCCCCAACCCCGTCTCTAAACTTTTAACAGTAACCATGCCACATAGGTGCATACTTATGATTTTCTGTATACTTTAAAAAAAAACCTCTGGGGTTGGGGATTTGGCTCAGTGGTAGAGTGCTTGCCTAGCAAGCACAAGGCCCTGGGTTCGGTCCTCAGCTCTGGAAAAACAAAACAAAACAAAACAAAAACCTCTGGCAAAGCTCTACTAAATAAAACCTTTCCTCATTTACTGTTCACCAACCTGTTCTGGCTGCTTCAAATAATATTAGCACCACCTGGGTCAATAATCCCCATATACCAATAATACCAATAATCTGTGGTATTTTTCTGCATCCTGTGCCCAATTCAATATTATTGCCACTTTTGTGATGGGCATCAGTTTTGGCCAACACGGCATAGTATTCTATTTCAGATTTTCCTCAAGTTGGGCAGCTTTTGTCAAAGATAACCAATTTTGCTTGGCTCTGTCTGATCATCTTCATAGTCTGTATCTCAGCATGTATTTTCCACTTTTTATAACAAACTGTGGAGCCCAGAGTCGACAAACATCAGAGACTTGTGACTGGGGATGAGACAGGGTTTCTCTGTGTACCCCTGGCTGCCCTGGAACTTGTTCTGTAGACCAGGCTGGCCTCAAACTCAGAAATCCTTCTGCCTCTGCCTCCTGAGTGCTGGAATTAGAGACCTGTGCCACCACTGCCTAGCTAGAAACTTTTGCAGCCACCACCTTCCTGCCTTAGATTGAGGGACAGCCCCCAACCAAGAGAGGGAGGCTGATGGGGTTGGGGAGAAAGGCTTCTTTATATTGTTAAATGCTTCTTATTCTGTAACATGTTATTGTTTGTACTATTCATTCAATTACTCTTTTTTGTTTGGTTAGGGTTTTTTGTTGTTTTGTTTTGAGACATAATTTCTCTCTCTCCCTCCCTTCCTCCCTCTTCCCCGACCCCTCCAAGAGCTAAAGTGAATGTATCAGTAATTCTCTCCCTCACAGGAAAAAGAAGTTAGTCTCAACAGTGGATGTTTGAAAATGGAAGCTTAAGAAATTTTTGGAGTTTGTTCCAAGGGGACAGATACAGGTGTTGGGGGAAACAGAAATAAGATAAAAATCCCACCTGAGGATGTTTTAGGTCACCAGTGGAGCAGAGATACAACTTGGGTACCAATGAACCTAAAGATCTCTCCAAAGAAGCTTAGCTTGCAGAACACTGCCTAACATGCATGAGGCCTGGCACCATATACATCAGATATGGCACATGCCTGAATTCCAGTATTCTGGAATGGAGGCAGGATTAGAATTTGTCATCATAGGCAATAAAGCAAATTCAAAGGCCATTTGGCCTAGGTCTCAAAAAAAGAAAAAAGAAAGAAAGAAAGAAAGAAAGAAAGACAGGGAGAGAGAGAGAGAAAGAGAAAAAAGAAAACAAACAAAAGACATGAAAAGCAGCCATAGAAAGAGGAGGTGCCAGAGTTCTTCTCAGGACTAAAGAAGCATTTGTAAACTGTTGGGTGGTGGCACATGTCTTTAACCCCAGCACTTGGAAGGCAGCAGGAGCAGCTCTCTGCGAGTCTGAGGCCAGCCTGGTCTACATAGTAATTTCCAGGACAGCCAGAGCTGCATAGAGAAACTCTGTGTGTGTGTGTGTGTGTGTGTGTGTGTGTGTGTGTGTGTGTGTGTGTGTGTGTGTGTGTGTATTTCTGCTAAGCACACTGGGGAGCCCCCAGGCTTTCCACAGATGATCTCAATAGTGGCACAAAAAGAGGCATAGGAGCACAAGCATCCCTGACGATGCTAAATAATAAAGTATATACATACTTGATAAAAAAGGAAACTAGGAAAAAGCCCAAGCTGCTAATCCATGTGAAATATTAGGGAAAAGAAATAACATAGCAGAGCACTATAGGACAGTTGGATTAGACAATAGCCTGGAGCAATTAATAAAGCTAAGGTTAGGGGAGAGTTAAAATAATGAGTGATCAGGGCTGGACGTGGAGCTCAGTACCAGAATACCTCCTAGCAAGCGTAAGGCCATAGGTTCTAACAGAGCACAAGATTAAAAGAGAAAAGACAAAGGGACACTCAGATTTTTTTAAAAAAAATTATTTTTAATTTTATGCACATTGCTGTTTTGCTTGCATGTATGTCTGTGTGAAGGTCTTCAATCCCCTGAAACTAGGTTACAGGCAGTTGTGTGCTGCCATGTGGGTGTGGGAATTGAACCAGGTCCTGTGAAAGAGCAGCCAATGGTCCTAACCACTGAGCCATCTCTCCAGCTCTCAGTTTGATTTTAAATGAAACAAAACAGGGGCAGTGGTGGCTCACCGCCTTTAACCCCAACATTTAGGAGACAGAAGCAGGTAGATCTCCAAATTGAGGCCAGCCTGGTCTACAGAGTGAGTTCCAGAACAGCCAGGGCTACACAGAGACATCCTATCTCCAAACAAAGAAACCACCTAATGGAGAGCCAGGTATGATGGTGGATGTCTAAATCCCAGCATTAGGGAGGCCGAAGCAGGATGATGAGTTTGAAGCTGGCTTGGGTTGTACAGTAAGACCCCATTTGTTTAGTTGAAAATACTAAACAAATATACTCCCAAAGAGCCCAATCTCTTAGGAGATGGAGGCCAAGCAGTAGCTTACATTCTAAATGTATTGACCTTCTTTTCTAGTAAGATCTCCTCTTTATCTAGGTGTGGTAGTACATACCTGTAACCCTATCCCTTGGGAGATGAAGCATGAGGACCCCACGTTCAAAGCCAGTCTGCATTACATAGCAAAATCTTGTCTCAGAACAGAACAAACAAAAAGAGGAGTGGGGTGAGAGAGAGGGAGAGATGTCACAATCCCGTGGAGCTGGGTACAGAGCAGAGTAAGATACCAGAGACTGAAGCTAAGCCTTTCCCATGCTGAACACCTGCTTTACTACAAAGCCACACTCCTTACCCAAGATCTGGTCATTTGACTGAAATTTTGTACTTAAAAATAGGTGTTCAGGATATAGCCAGGAGTTAGAGTACCTGCTTCACAAACACAAGGTCCTGGGTTTGATCCACAAAACCAAAAAATAAAAATAAACAAATGAACACAATAATAATATAAAACACAAAATTAAAGTAGAGCGCACAGTCACTAACAGTTCACTCAGATATTGCTGGGCTTCTTTACCTTTATTGTTATAGACATCTAGGTAATTGGGGGCAGAGAAAATTGTAATGAGTGATGGAAAGCCAGTTGTGTGGTTCTTCCTGTACATTCGGTACCTGGAAAAAGAGAGATAAGCTCAGGCATCTTTACACTAAAAGTAAAGCCTCTGCAGGAATATGAGAGTCTAAATGCAACTTACCCAGCATCCTGGGCTTCATGGGCTCTGATTATTGATAATAAACTATTGTTCTGTAAAAATTCACAAACTGCAGGGTAACTGAAAAAGAAAATGAGAAAACCAAAGTATGGAATTATAGCAGTTATGTTTTAATAGGAAGAAACAGAAAACCCAAGCTGAGAGTTGTTTTAAGATTACAGATACTACAGACCATACAATTTAAGATTTACTTTATGTCTACGAGGATTTTGCCTGTTTGTATGTATGTGCACCATTTGAGGCCTAGTTCCCACAGAGACCAAAGGAAGGTAGCAGATCCTATGGATCTGGAGTTACAATTATAAACCATGAGTGCTGGGAACTGAACCTAGGTGCTAGAGCAATTTTAAAAGTGATAAATTTTTTCTTTATCCTGACTAGCTTCCAAATAAATGAGAGACTATAAGACTTGTTTAATCAAGCTTTACAGCACAATTGCTGGACAATATTAATCTATTTTAATCCTCTAAAATAATCTGGCTACCTCCCAATCAATATCCCCAAGATACTTGCATCTTAGCATTGCTTTGGCTCTCTCTGCTCCAGGTGTGTTCTCAAGGTCTCCTCCACCCTCTCTTCACAGTGAATCCTACTTCCCAGCCCCTCCTCCCCCTCCACCCCAGGCTGGCATCGGAAGTCCAGCCCCATTCTCTCCTCTGCTCAACCACTGGCTGATCAGCTTTTATTGACAAACCAGAGAATAAATAAGGAGCAGTGTTTACACAACAAGGAGGAAGAGATTCTTATAAGCATTACAATGCCACAGCATTTGAATAATACAAGGATGATCTTTGAACAGTGCAGGGTCACATTACACAGGTCCTCTGCAAGAACAGCCAGTTCTCTAAACCCAGGAACCATCTCTTCAGCCCTACCACTCAACTCTTACGAAAAGCTCAGGAACCAGTGATTTCTGTTTCACATTACTATCAAACCTGAAGAAGACACCTTAGAATACAAACAATTTCTCCATCTTTTAATTTATTTTAACACTAATATTAAAATCAAAATTTTTGGTATTTTGGTATGAAAATGTATCACAACTCCATGTATGCATGTATGTGTATACAGTAAATGCTACAAAATTAGTGCATTTTTTAAAAATCATCAAAACTTTAGGCAAATTAAAAGGATCTACTTAAAAGGATCTGTATGTAATATTAATAGCAAGATAATACTATGCATGGCTATCTCGGGAGGTTATAAGTATTATAGACCACCATACTCTAATGAAATCTGCATATACTCCTAAAATGGTCTTTTTTTTTTTTTAACTTTTCTGAATGACAAAAAGGAAGAACTAGAGAATATACAATTATATGAGCATTTGTAGATGTTAATTGCTTATCTTTTAAAAAATATTTCTTTCTTGAATTGGGTTATAACTAAGCTGTTCTACTACTTGTGTAGCATACGAAGTCCTGGGTTCAACACCTGTATACCATACTCTAGGGATGCTACACATACATATGCTACACATCCATGTAACCCTGTACTTGGGAAGTGAGACAGAAGACTCAGAAGTTCAAGGCCATCTTCTCTTACATAGTAAGTTTGAGACCAGCATGGGATGCAAGGGGTCCTGTCTGAGAAAAAAGCAGGCAACTTTGTTTTTCACTATGGTCACCTGTATATTGACATTATCTTGATTTCAGAACAGGAAGTCCCCTCTTGACCAGCATAGAAACAGCAATCTGTCAGCCATTCATAGATGGTGAAACAGTTTTGTGAAGGCCTTAGGAATGAGGAAAGAGGCTGTGGACTCCTGGTAAAGCCCACAACCAAGGAGTTGTGCCATGAGACATTGTTCCTAGGGTCTCTATGAGGTTTAAGATCCTAGGAGCCTCTGGCCATATTTTCATCAACCACTTAAGTGTATGTCTTCCTGCATAATGACATTTTTTGTAAATGTAAGATTGAATCTTTAATGTTGAACTCATGGCCAGGAATGCAACTCCCACTTGACAACTCTGTAAGTTACATTCCAGTCTGCTTGTGCTCCTGGACACTGTTTGAGTGACACTGTTTTCAACACTGAGAAAGACTGCTGACAAAAAAGTGCAAAGACAGAAACAAAACTACTGCAAGAAGGATAGAGTGATGGCTCAGGGGTTAAGAGCAGTTGCTGCTCTTGCAGAAGATCTGGTTTGGCTCTTAGCACCCACATCCATAACTCAAGTTCCAGGGGGTCTGATGCTTTCTTCTGGCCTCCTTGGATACCAGGAAGACACATGTGCAGAAACATACTTGTGAGCAAAACACTCCTATACATAAAACAAAAAAAGACTAAAAACAAAAGTCAGTGCCGTGTATGGGCTGGCTCAGGTGAATCTGTTGTTTTGCTCAGTGGGTCTGCAAATGCTCTAAGAGTTCAGGGAGGACTGACTGGGTTGCAGTGAACTCAGGTGCAACCCCCAAGGAGAAGATCTGGGTGGAAGGCCTGCGTTGTAAGAGGTGTTGGCAAGTGGCCACAGGAACTATAACAAATGACATTCGGCCAATAATGCTAAGTCCTTAAGCAACATCATGAGAGGGAAAAGTTAAATTCTTTCAGTAAATAAGTCATTAGAAAGATAGATGGCAGAATAGAATTCAAAAAGGTTATTTTAAAAAATGTCTAGAGGCAAATTAAGGCTTCTTTTACACGTACATATCATTTAATTACTATTTTGGGTTTTTTGTTTGTTTTTTTGTTTTGTTTTGTTTTGTTTTGGCTTGACAAACCATACCAATAGGACAATAACTTCCAGGAAAAGTCCTAGATCAGTATCCTAGTTTTTGTTTGTTTATTTTTGTTTTTTGTTTTTTGTGTATGACATAAGTTCCAAAAGTTGGGAGCAAGCTGGTAAGCAGCACCCTCCATGGCCTCTCCATTAGCTGCCTCCAGCCCCGATTCAGTTCCTGTTTTGACTTCCTCCAATGACAGATTATAATCTGGATAAGCCAAATGAACCCTTTTCCTTCCCAACTTGCTTTTTGGTCATAGTGTTTTGTCACAGCACAGTAACCCTAAGACAGTAGCCCTGGCTGGTTTGGCACCCACTATCTAGATGATGCTGTCCTTGGACTCACACCAAGCAGCCTGCCTCTGTTTCTCAAATACTGGGATTAAAGGTGTATACCACCATGCCTGCTCAGTATCTAGTTTAATGGAAATTATATACTGTTTTAGTCAGGGTTTCTATTCCTGCACAAACATCATGACCAAGAAGCAAGTTGGGGAGGAAAGGGTTTATTCAGCTTACACTTCCACATTGCTGTTCATCACCAAAGAAAGCCAGGACTGGAACTCAGGCAGGTCAGGAAGCAGGAGCTGATGCAGAGGTTGCTTCTTTTGGCTTGCTCAGCTTACTCTCTTACAGAACCCAAGACCACCAGCCCAGGGACGGCACCACCCACAAGGGGACTTCCCACCTTGATCACTAACTGAGAAAATGCCTTACAGCTGGATCTCATGGAGGCGTTTTCTTAAGGGAGGCTCCTTTCTCTGTGATAACTCCAGCTTGTGTCAAGTTGACCCACAAAACTAACTGAGATAGATAGATAGATAGATAGATAGATAGATAGATAGATAGGTAGATAGATAGATAGATAAGGGATTAGAGACATGCTCAGTGTTAAAAAAACACTTCTTGTTCTTGCAGAGGTTTGGTTTGCAGTACTGCTCTCTCACCCCAAGATGGCTCATAGTCATCTGTAACTACCAGTTCCAAGGGATCCAATGCCACTTCTGGTCTCTACAAGCACCAGGCACACATGCACACACACACACACACACACACACACACACACACACACACACACACACAGGCAAAGCACCTACACACATAAAAATAGATCATTAGGAAGTATCTAGATGATATCTAGAAATAATACTAATTTAGAACTTAAACATCTGCTATTAAGAAATTGAACAAGTGCTTGTCCAGGATGTGTAAGGTCTTGGATTTGCTCTCCAACACCAAAATGAAAGGAAGGGGAGAAGGAGGGGAGAAAAAGGACAGAGAGCAAAGAGAAATAAGAATACAGAGAATGAGACTAAACAGAAGTCTATACTACATGTTTGAGACCTAAGCCACTAAGTAAAATTTCATAAAACCAGGTGTGGAGGCACATGCTTTTAACTCCAGCACTCAGGAGGCAGAGGCAGAGGCAGAGGCAGAGGCGCAGAGAGGCAGAGAGGCAGAGAGGCAGAGGCAGAGGCAGAGGGGCAGAGGGGCAGAGGGGCAGAGGGGCAGAGGGGCAGGGGGGGAGAGAGGGGGAGAGGGGCAGAGGGGCAGAGGAGAGGCAGAGGCAAGTAGATTTCTGAATTCGAAGTCAGCTTGGTCTACAGGGCAAGCTTCAGGATAGCCGGGACTACACAAAGACACCTTGTCTCAAAAAAGAAAAAAAGATTAATTTTATAAAACCAGGGTTTGAGAGATGGTTCAGTGGTTAAGAACACTTACCACTCTTGTAGAAGACCCAAGTTTAGTTCTTAGCACCCACATGGTGGTTCCGCAATTCCAGTTCTAGTGGATATCATACCCTCCTCTAACTTTAGAGGGCACCAGGCACACACTTAGTACATAGACATACAGGTACAATATTCATATAGAAAAAAATTTTTTAAAAATTTTAAAAATAATTCCATTAAATGGATCACAGTGGGCTGGAAAGATGCCTCGGTGGTCTTCTTTTAGAAGACCTAAATTCAGTTCCCAACACCCACACTGAGTGGTTCACAACTGCCTTAATTCCAGCTCCTGGATATCTTATGTCTCTAGCCTCTCTCTGTGCACCTCCACTCATGTGCACAACCACATATGTAATTAAAGAAAAACGTAAATAGAATGATCCCAATTTGTTTCATTGTTTTTTCAGCTTACCTGAAGAAGTAGGAGCAGCCTCGGACAGTGTTGTGGGTGTAGTGCTCCAGGGTCTTCTCACTACCATAATCCTCTAAGGGATCAGACCAAAGCAGATCGCACACTGGCCCAAATGCAGGAGGTTCAGCAAACCTATCTAACTAGAAGACACACAAGGACCAAAAGAAGAAGAAAAAAAAATCAGGAAAGTAAAAGGCTCTTGGGAGCAGCAGATCAAAAGTCCCCTTGTCCCTAAAGGAAAGCATTGCAGGTGAAGCAGGGAGCCCCAAGGACTGTCTCTTGAGAAAATGAGAGCTCCACAGTAAATGTGTATAAGTATCCTGTCCTGTGATCTAAGGGTCCTGGAGAAAGGGGCTGCTCCTTCCATGCTATCTACTGCAGCATTCATTTAACTCAAGTGTGAAATTAGCCATCACAAAACATTCTGAAGACTAAAGTTGACTTTAGTCCTCTATGGGGAGCCTATGGAAAGGGGAGCTTCAGAGCAGGGACCCTGGCAGGCTTCTACTGCTCACTTCGTTCCTATGGAGATGTTTTCTATTGTGAAAGAAAGCCCTTTAATTCCTTCCATTCTATGCAGTGGTGACATTTAATATTTGTCATTAACTTACTTTTTAAATTACTGCTTCTTTCATTAAAAACACAAGAAAAATCAAAGAATAAAAATGTTTTTGAACACGCCCAAACATCTGAGAGTCAAGAAAAGGGGTTCTGTGGAGTGAGAGGAGAGCTTTTTACTATAGCCGATTCACAGTGGTTAAATATGAAATCTACTAAAGGAGAAAGGCTGGACACGTAAAAGCCAGCACACAGGTGTACCTCTTTACTGGAGAGACGGCTGTGAGCTCAAGGAAATCCTGCATTTGTATTTCTGTGTGGGAACTGAGGAGATGAAGGTGAGGCAAGTGCACAAAGCTGTTCCTTTTTTCTCAGTCATGAAGACACAGAATCTTGGAAATAATCACCACATAAGGCAAACGGACAACCAATACATATCCTTTAGGATGCTAATGTCAATGCATCTCACAGCTGCCAGAGCTCAGGGAACTTATTCAAATTTCCTCATTTACAAAAAAAATGAACTCAAAGGTTAAGGGACCTGGCCAAGGCTCCACATTCATGTTCTTTCTTGGCACACTGGAACATCATTTAAAGTTTTAAAGCTGGGCATGGTAGCACACGTCCAATGACTACAGCGTTTTAGTGGAGAGGCAGAACTGTCTTGAGTTCAAGACTAGCTGGGGCTTTGCAGAGAGACCCTGCTTAAAACATACAAATATGTTTTTTAAAGTTTCAGAGTTGGGTTGGGGATTTAGCTCAGTGGTAGAGCGCTTGCCTAGGAAGCGCAAGGCCCTGGGTTCGGTCCCCAGCTCCGAAAAAAAAAAAAAGAACTAAAGTTTCAGAGTTATACTATAAGAATAGTATGCTTTTGGCTATTAAGATTTAATTTTCAGGCCAAGCGGTGGTGGCACATACTTTTAATCCTACCACTTAGAGGCAGAGGCAGGTAGATCTCTGAGAGTGCAAGGCCAGTCTGCTCTACAGAGCGAATTCCAGGACAGCTAGAGTTACAGAGAGAAACCTTGTCTCAAAAAACAAAACAAAACAAAACAAAAAAAACAAAAAACCAACAACAGAAACTTTAATTCTTAAAAAGAGAAAGAACTATGTTTCTCCAAGTGTTAATAAAGCTCTCTGACAATGACAAGATCACCAGTCAGTTCTGTTTTTCTACTCTGATAATATTTTTACTTAACCTCAGCAATTGCTACATGGCATAGATATTCATTGGCTGGGATAAAGAACAAAAATTCAAAAACATACTCTATGAAAATAGTAAAAGGTTACTTACTTTCCTAATGTCGTCTAAACAAGTAATTTCAGGAGACATTCCTCCGTGTACACAGAGAAACTGCTGGTTTAAGAGGGCAGCAAGAGGAAGACAGTCGAAAGTGTGCATGCACGCTTCGTACACCAGCTCTGAATACTTGATCCGACCTACTCAAAGAGGACAGTGTCAGGGGATGAACAGCGTCATACTGAAGAGACTTAACCAAGTGAAGCTAGCTCAGAAGCTACCGGTCACAGGTAAGTCTGAAGACCCTGTCCCAGAAATGTCCTTTAAGAGTTGCACACAAGGGCTAACCAAACACCCTTCCCTTTCTAAAGATTTAGATTAACTTTCTAGCTCTGTTGCCCCGGAAACCTGATAAGGCAGCTGGCTGCCCATGTCTTATTAGTCAGCATCATTTACCTGGAGGAAGGTTATGGCTTTAGGCTCCTGAGGGTCTCTTTAGGATTCTCAAATTTTGCCATAAAAGCCTTTACATACAGTGCTGGCACTGGCGATCCCTGGAGCTTCTAAGACAGAGTATTTCCCAGCCCCACCCCATGTGGAACTGTCTCCACAGAACTAAAAACTATTTCTGTATCAGAAACCTTTTTGATCATTTTTTTTGTTTTTAGAAAGATTATTTTTATGTGCATGAGTCATTTGCCTATGTGTATATTCATGCACTGAGCACATGCCTGGTGAGGTGGCCAGAAGAGCACTGGATCCCCTAGCACCTGAGTTCAGAACTGTTGTGAGCTGCCGTGTGGCTAATGCTGGGAGCTGAACCTGGGTCCTTTCTGAAAGAGCAGCTCTTAGCCACTGAGTCATTTTCTCCAGCCCTTCCTTTCTGGCTCATTAAAAAATGTGTAAGTGAATTATTACTACTCTAGTTTATGTAAAACCTTTTGCACTTTTGAATTTATTTTTTATTTGTGTGTGTGTGTGCCTACCTAAGTTATGCACACTGTGTATGTGCAGGTGCCCTCAGAGACCAGAAGCAGAATTAGAGTCCTTGGACCTGGAGTAACAGACATTGGGAGTCACCCAGTGTGATGTGAGTGCTGGGAACTTTACCTAGGTTTCCCCCAATGCAGCAGCTTACAATTCTTTTTAAATCCAGTCCTAGGGGAGAGCCAGTGCTCTTAACCTCTGAGCCATCTCTCCAGCTCCTGCTTTTTATATTTTGATTTGGTTGTCCAGTTGGAACTATGGTATAAGAAAATACTCCCAAATGGGCAGATTGTAGGTTTGCCACAATTCTCCAGGAAGAAAAAGACATGAAGTAACAGGTAAAAACTCTAAAGATGGGCTTTTAAAATTTAAAAACAAAACAAAACAAAAACAAAAACAAAAAAACCCAAACATTTTCCTCCTTGGTGTTACAGTATGGTTATGAGTTGAATGTATCTCTCAAGGGATGTGTGGGTTTCAGAGTTGGATGTTACCAGACAGTGCAGAACCTTTAAGAAGAGAAACCTTGGGCTGGAGAGATGGCTCAGTGGTTAAGAGCACTGACTGCTCTTTCAGAGATCCTGAGTTCAAATCCTAGCAACCACATAGTGGCTCACAACCATCTGTAATGGAATCTGGTGCACTCTTCTGGTGTGTCTGAAGACAGCTATAGTGTACTTTTATATAATAAATAAATCTTAAAAACAAAGAAAAAAAAAAAGAGAGAGAAACCTTAACAGGTAGAGCCTAGTGAAGTCACTGGGGCACTGCCCCCAGAAGGAAGAGATGTTGTGAGATCCTCAGTAGTTCTTCCAAGAAGGCTTTTCTCTCATCTTTGGCCCTGTGTGTGTTCTCTGTCTGTCTCTGTCTGTCTCTCTCTTCCTCTCTCTGTCTGTCTCTCTCATGTGTTCTCCCAACATGAAGTCCTCACCAGTTCAAAACCAATGCTGGTACCATAATCTGAAACCTCCAAAACTATATGCTAAATAAACAAAGCTATTTCCTTTATAAGGTACCCAGCTTCAGGGCTTTTGTTAGAGCAATAAAAAACAGACTATACAGTTAGCCTTGGATTTCAAAATCAAGCTGTGCCTTTAGAGAAGACTAGACAATATGCATGCAGGCAGCCCTACAGTCCGGGAAATTCCTTCTCTTCCAAGACCCTGTGAAGATTAGGTCACCTACAAGAGAACAGAACTGTATCCAGCAAATTATTATCTTCACGGTAGTGATTTGTGTTTGTTTCTTCTTCTTTTTTTTTTTTTTTTTTTTTTTTTTTTCCGGAGCTGGGGACCGAACCCAGGGCCTTGCACTTCCTAGGCAAGCGCTCTACCACTGAGCTAAATCCCCAACCCTTGTTTCTTCTTATAATCTGTAAATGTCCAGAGAAAAGCACACTGCAGAGTAAAAGCCTGGTACTGGTTTCAGGGAATAAAGTGAGGGCTATGAATCTTAATCTGGACCAGAGTGCAGGATCTAGGCAGTAGGAAAGACTAGAGATCCCTAAAGGACACTATAAACCGGAGCCAGGCATGGGCGTACACCTTCAATCCCAGCAAGTTCCAGGATAGCTATGGTTACACAGAAAAACCCTATCTCAAACAGACAGACAAAGGAAAGTACAAA
This sequence comes from Rattus rattus, assembly GCF_011064425.1. NCBI lineage: Eukaryota > Metazoa > Chordata > Mammalia > Rodentia > Muridae > Rattus > Rattus rattus. The sequence continues at coordinate 54,098,860 of NC_046165.1, read as the reverse complement.
CAAAGGTGAGAAGGCCTCCCACTCATGACAATCCAGGCTATCTTTGTGGCTGATACTGAGGGACTCGTTTTTTTTTTTTATTTAAGGGAATCTGTGGGCTCTTTTCATACTGCACAGAGGCAGTTAAGACCATGTATTTCATAGCGTATGCAATTGTGAGGATCATGACCATGCAGTGTTGATCTCCTTACAGTTACAGCCTCACTTTGCTATTTCAAAAGCAGAGCCAGCTGTCAGTATAACATCTGTTCAAAATAAAAGCAAACAAAAAAATCTTTACTATATAGTCAGTGCTAGATATTTCCCTCTAAAAACCCAAAGGCAGGGGCTGGAGAGATGGCTCAGTGGTTAAGAGCACCAACTGCTCTTCCAGAGGTCCTGAGTTCAATTCCCAGCAACCACATGGTGGCTCACAGCCATCTGTAATGGGGTCTGATGCCCTCTTCTGGTGTATCTGAAGACAGCTACAGTGTACTTATATGTAATAAATAAATATTAAAAAAAAAAAAAAAAAAACCCAAAGGCAGAATCACCTTTGTTAGTAGGTAGTTCAAGGCCAGCCTGGGTAGTCTAACAAGCTCTTGTCTTAAAAACACCTTCTCCCTTCTTTCAAACCAGGGGGCCTCAGTGGTGAACAATTCAGCAATGGCCAAGATTAAGGCTCAGGATCTGCATAGCAAGGAGGAGGAGCTGTTGAAACAACTGGACAATCTAAAGGTGGAACTGTCCCTGCTTCACGCCGCCAAAGTGACAAGCAGCGCTGTGTCCAAGTTCTCCAAGATATAAGTTGTAGGCAAATCCATCACCCGTCTTCACTGTCATTAATCAGACTCAAAAGGAAAACCTCAGGATATTCTACAAGGGAGAGAGAAGTACAAGCCCCTGGACCTGCAGACCATGAAGACTAGAGCTGTGCACTGCCAGTTCACCAAGCAGGAAGAGAAGCTGAAGACCAAGGAGCAGCAGCGGAAGAAGGAGCAGCAGCGGAAGAAGGAGCATCTATACCCACTGCGCAAGTGTGCAGTCAAGGCCTGAGACGACAATGACAATAAAGTGCAAGACTGACTAAAAAAAAAAAAAACCTCCCAAAAAGACATCAGTTATTCTTTTCTTTGTTATTCAAATTTTCTTGTGCTTTAAAAGAGAAAACGAGAAACTGAAAAATAAATCTCTCACTACAAATAAGAATGAATGTGATACAGACCTGATGACACTGGTGACATGGGCTTGTGATCCCAGCTATTTAGGAGCTAAGAGGGGGTCCCAAAAATTCAAGGCTAACCTGGGGAACTCAGACTCTTTCTTAAAGCAAAAACTAAAAATAGGACTGTTTAAACAAAAAAAACTGATATAGACAAGAAAACCACACCCCTTAAAAGCCTGCAGCTGCACACTCTGCAACTGCATCACTTAGCAGTAATTATATGGTTCTGATTCTAAAAACCACAGTGGCCTCGCAAGATCAGTACACACACACACACACACACACACACACACACACGTGCGCTCTTTCCTCATATAAGAACGACATTTTATATTTGTACGTTAGTGTGTCAGCAGACGAGTGACTGGGCCCAAGTACAGCTAAAAGTACACTGAAAGCCAGCAGACAAGAGACAGGAGGTGGGGTTGGGGATTTAGCTCAGCGGTGAGCGCTTGCCTAGGGAAGCGCAAGGCCCTGGGTTCAGTCCCCAGCTCCGGGGGGGGAGACAGGAGGTGAATTCTGGGCAAATAAAGAAACTTAAAAGCATTTCCTGAACCTATTGTTCTATCTTCTAAAAATACTCAGAACCAATTATGCTGATCACAAACGAAATCTGCTTCACTCTCTAGCACCAAACTCCATAAAAGAACAAACAAAAGAAAACTGTTTCTTAAAAGGGAGAATAGGTGGGGGAAGTGACAGTAAATGTCCCTTAAAAAACAAGTCAACCCAGGAGCCTGAGCCAAGGAGCTGTGCATAGCCAGGGCAAGGCAGAGGACTCGCTGTCAGAACGGGAACTAGCTCACCACTTCACTCAGAACAGGCATCTGTAGGCCCTGGTCTCGCTACTCAGTTAATTCTAAGTACAAGTAGCTGACTTCCATCAGGCAGGTCCCAGGTCCTTTGTCGCCCATTTTATATATATTGTTTAATTTTTTTAGGCAAGACCAGTTTATGTTAGAGAAATTATAAAGTCCTTTAAAATATTCAAGCAGAGTTGAGAGTTCTCAAAGGCACTGGACTGGCACAGTTACTACTTCTTTCACATCTTGTGTGTCACAAATGAGGAAGGCAGAGAACAGCTTTCAGGAGTCAGTCCTTTGCTTCCCAGGGACTGCTCAGATGGTCAGACTCAGTAGCATCTCACTGACCCTGCAGTCATTCTTAGCTAACTGCATACAGCTAGCTGGATTACTAGGAGAGCGTCAAAACCTGTATATGGGCCAGAGGCTGTATATGGGCAGTGGAACACAGCTCTTGTTGCTGAGGCTGTACCTAAATTCAATCCTCAGGACCCACATGACAGAAGGGAGAAATCATCTCTGTGACTTCCACAGAAGCCATGGCATGCTCCTCATGCACATAGACAAAATAAAAAATAAAAGTAAAAAAATATTTATTTAAGCCAAGCAGTGGTGACATGCCTTTAATTCCAGAGGCAGAGGCAGAGGAGGCAGAGGCAGGCAGGAGGAGGCAGAGGAAGGAGGCAGAGGCAGAGGCAGAGGCAGAGGCAGAGGCAGAGGCAGAGGGGGCATCTGGGCAGAGGGCAGAGGCAGAAGGGGCAGAGGGGCAGGGGGCTAGAGGGGCAGAGGGCAAAGCGGGGAGACTATGAGAGGGGCAGAGGGGGCAGAGGGCAGAGGCAGAGAGGCAGAGGCAGAGGGAGAGGCAGAGGCAGAGGCAGAGAGCAGAGGCAGAGGCAGAGAGAGAGGCAGAGAGAAAGGCAGAGAGGCAGAGAGAGAGGCAGAGAGGCAGAGAGGCAGAGGAGGCAGAGAGGCAGAGGAGAGAGAGAGGGAGGAGAGGCAGAGGAGGCAGAGAGAGAGGGAGGACAGAGAGGCAGAGGGAGAGAGGGGGGAGGCAGAGAGGCAGAGGAGGCAGAGAGGAGTGGGGCAGAGAGGCAGAGGCAGAGAGGCAGAGGCAGAGGCAGAGGCAGAGGCAGAGGCAGAGGCAGAGTCAGAGGAGGCAGAGGCAGAGGCAGAGGCAGAGGCAGAGGGCAGAGGCAGAGGCAGGCGGATTCTGAGGTCGAGGCCAGCCTGATCTACAACTTGAGTTCCAGGATAGCCAGGGCTACACAGAGAAACCCTGTCATGAAAAACCGAAAAAGGAGAGCACAGAGGGCCTCAGCTGGGTCAACACTGGCCTCATCTGTCTAGGTAGTGGCTTTGCTGCCTATGGCATGGCCAAGGCTGGAGCACTGGTGTGCAAAGCGGCAGACTATGACCAAGCAAGGACTTCCAGGACTATCTCATGAGTATGAACTTCTGGGGACCAGTTGCCAACTGGGGTCTCCCCACTGCTGCTATCAATGACATGAAGAACTCTCCAGAGATTATCAGTGAGCAGATGACTTTTGCCCTCTGTTGCTATTCTCAACATTCACAAGATTTGCCTACAAGGTACAACCTCGAAACTGGCTTCTGTTTACGTGCCATGTGACAAACGAAGAAGCTCAGCTCATTCAGGGAGGACGACTTATCAACTACGAGATGAGTAAGTGGCCCTCTGCGTAGCAGTGCAAGGACCAGCTCCTGAAAGAGACCGTGCTCCAGCCACTGCTGCAGCCACAGATCATGTCAGCATGAATAGTCGTGCTGAAGGGAAAACACGGAAGACTATCTTTAATGACCAGGCTAATATTATTGAATAGCTGAGAGTCCCTAAACCAACTCTCTGCTGCCTTATCAATGCTAAATTTTGTCTTCATCAAGAGTAGTTCAAAATATGCAACTAATTTAATAATTTTGAATGATGGTTCATCTATAACAATCTGTAGTAATATGTATACTAATATTGTACTTAATTAGCCTTTTATCTATTGTATTTGTGTAATAAAAAATCCAAGGGAACAAAATTTTATAACTACTAGCACTTTTATAACTACAAGTCCTCAAAATTCTTGACTTTTTCTTTAATGGATATAGTATAACCCTTAGTTGGTCACATGTCTACACGTAATTTCCAGTGATAACAAGTATCAGTGTTTTCCATATATCTATATGTAATTCAGATCTGTTAACTTAATGGCAATAAATGCTTTAAATATTTGCAAAAAAAGAAAGAAAGAAAGAAAACAAATAAAAGCCATTTAAACACTTAGTTCTCAACTGCATCATTTTTAAGATAGCAGATTGAAAAAAATTACAGAAGTAGTACAAAATAGTGGCAAAAATAATTCAAATATTTCAAACATGAAAATAAGACCCTCTGACCCAGCATGAGAAGTAAACACTAGTGCCAATTTCTTTTGTGCACAGTGAGCAAGTCAGCCAGTGGTTTCTCTCAGCTAAGACTAAGCATCTCTCCACATAGCACATAGGGATCCCTTAATATTTAAATAGTGGCCTCATATTGCTTTAAAAGTTATTTTGGGAGCCAGAAAGATGATTCAGCAGGTAAAGTATTTGCTGTGTAAGCCTGCGAACCTGAGTTCAATCTTTGGAGCCCACATAAATAAAAGGCAAAAGGAAAAACTGGACTCCACAAAAAGTTTTCTAACTACTATACTCCCACATCCCTTTCTGATACTAGTATATTGTACTTAATTAGCCTTTTATTGACATCTAGTTACTTTTGTTGTTATAATTAACACTGCAATGAGCATCCTTAAGAAGCAAATATCTACTGTTTTTTAGCCACTTGTGTTAGACAAACTGTAACAAGACTTCCAATGGCTTCCACTTTGTGTAATCATACACTTCTTTTAAGTCCGTGGGACTCTGACTATAATGAGCCTCTCGCTGTCACACTTCACTAGATGGAAAGGGAAGAGTCTTCTGGACCTGGCCCACCATTAAAGAGCAGAGGTTTCCTCCAGCTAGCTGATTGCAGAAGTCAGACATTCATCCAAGCTGAGCCAGAAGAAAGCCAACATCTACCTTTGGGAACCATATGTCAAAAACCTAAAAGCAATCTTTAAAAACTGAGAGTGACACACCCACCCACCGCCAGTTGGGAGGTAAAAGGAAAAGTAAGGACTTTAATCATGTTTGCAAGGACTCCAAACAACTACTAATCTCAGAGGAAGACTCTAATAAAGTCCTCACATGGTCCCAGTTGAGCAAAGCCTACCAGAGAATCTGTGTGACGTGCTCCCTGTGCGAGTCACTAAACTTCTAACAGTTGCTTTAGCAGCAGTACCGAGTGTACATGATATTTGACAAGTCAAAACACTAAGAAACGAGAATGTATACTTCACAAATATTCACAAATGTAAACTTCACAAATATTTCAAAATTGCTGTCCAAATATTTGACACCAATTTAAGTCCTTACCAAATCTACTTTGAAACCCTTCCTGGTCATTATCTGATGGTGTTTCTGGGGCTAGAATGATCTGAAGATCCTTTACTTGCAACAGACTTTCTTGTCTCTTTTGCTGTTTTTTGAGACAGGGTTTCATGTAGCTCAAACTGACCTCGAATTCACCACTTAGCCAAGGCTGGCCCTGGATTCCTAATCCTCTTGTCCTCACCTCTCAAGTGCTGGGATCACAGACATGTCCATCAAGCCTTGCTTACAATTTCCTTGAATAATTCTGATCTTGCTTTCAGGCTACACTGGGAGGAAGAAAGCTATTTTAACCTGTTCTATGTCCAGTAAAGCTACTAGCAATATGACTCAGTATAAGCACATTGAACCCTGTCAAATGCGGACTACCACGTGAGTATAGTGGCGTGTGGATGCTGAACAAACTCATTCTCTCATATAAGAGCATTTAACTTTTCTTCTCCATCTTCTTTTAAACAGCATCTCACTCCTATAGCCCAAGCTGGCTTCAAAGTTGTGGTGATCCTTCTGCCTCAGCCTCCCAAGTGCTGAGCTACAGGCAAGAGTCATCAAATTGGCTTGAGTTTTCCATTTTGAAGGTATAATCTTTTTTTTGTTTGTTTGTCTGTCTGTTTGTTTGTTTAGTATAGAATAGAGTTTATTCAGGGCATGGGGAAGGGAGTTGAGACGGCAGTAGAGACAGAGAAAGGCAGAGGCAGAGGCAGAGGCAGAGGGAGAGGGAGAGGGAGAGGGAGAGGGAGAGGGAGAGGAGAGAGAGAGAGAGAGAGAGAGAGAGAGAGAGAGTGTGAGAGTGAGTTGATTGAAGGTCTAATCTTTTTTTTTTTTCTTTTTTTTTTTTTTGGAGCTGGGGACCAACCCAGGCCTTGCACTTGCCTAGGCAAGCGCTACCACTGAGCTAAATACCCAACCCCTGAAGGTCTAATCTTAACTGAGTGTGGCAGCACCTGAGATAACTAACTGTCCTGGAGGGACCTATGTATACTCACATTCCTGTTTGAAGGTGAAGTACTCTGTAAGATGCCTGCATTCATGATTCCCTCGAAGCAGAAACAATGTTTTAGGATGGTTAATCTTTAAGCTCCACAGATACAGCACACACTAGGAAACACAATTAGAGGATAAATGTTCTTCATGACCATGACAATACACAAACACATTTTATTTAGATCCAAATGGTGTGCCATGTGGTACATCTCACTGAAAGCCCAAGTTGTAAATGGAACCTTCTAGCTTCTGCATGCTACCCTTAAATCTGGTAGAATAAATAGCCTTCATAAACATCTCACCTAAGTATCTAAATATTCAGGACTCTCTGGGCAAAGCTACCCACATATGTATTACAACTGTAAAATCTGCATCACTATTTTATAATGGAAAAACACTAGGACCAGGAACAAGGCAAAAATATTAAGTATTTGTTACTATTCAGCATTACAATAGAGGTGTAGCAAACATAAGAAGACAAATGAAACCAGGTAAAGGCTTTAGAATGGGTAAAGGAAAAATTAAAAGCAGACAATATAATTCTATAACTAAAAAGATCCCAGAAAAATCAATGATAAAAGCAGCTTAATAAAAGAATTCGGCAAAATAGGATATAAAATTGAATACATAAATAAACATGTAAGGGGGGTGGTCTGGTGCTATGATATTCAAATGCTAAACTCTGTACCCCAAGATTTGACTGCTTCAAAACAAGCAGATCCTCACATATACCAGCTTTTGTTGTATAACCTTGCCCCCCAAGTTGTCCCTGATTCTTTAATAAAGATGCCTACAACCTGGGCTGGGCAGAAGAGAGGGGAGGCTGATTGAAGGTTCCCAGGCTTGGGGACCACACTGAGGAGGAGGAGGAGAAGGCAGAAGTCGCCATGGGGGAGATAGACCATGAGAGCATGGCCATGAGGACCGGCCTGTTAAGAGTAGGAGTGGCCCAAGCAGAACACACAAGTGATATACTGGGGATATTGACAGGGAAGTAGACAGAATACCATAGAGAGCTGATATCTGCCCAGCTCTAGTGCTTTAAGGCTTGTTTTAGATCTAAAGGGTTTTGTGTCTTTTATTTGAGAACTATATGGTCTAAGTAGGGTAACCATCTGCCTCCCCCTCCAGAATAGTAGCAGCAACAAAAGGTTGGGGATATGGCTCAGTTGCTAGAGTGCCTGCTCAGCATGCACAAGGTCCTGAGTTCGATCCCAGTACCCATAAACATTACATAATGTCCCATACCCATAATTCTAGCCCTTAAGAAATGGAAGCAGAAGAATCAGTAAGGAACTAGTAGTTCAAGGTTAACCTCAGCTATTCAGTGAATCAAAGGCTTAGGCCACATGATATATTGTATTCAACCCCCACCCCACCAAAACAAAAACCAAATACAGAAACAAAAACATAATGTCCTGAACCAAACAAGGTAGCATAGGCCTGGTTACCCCTGAACTCAGGCAAAAAGAGCATGAATTCAAGGCTAGCTTAGACTACATAAGAAATTCTAGACTAACCTGCTTACATAATAAAACTTGAGCTCAAATAAAATAAAATAAAATAAAATAAAATAAAATAAAAACCCTGTGCCCTACCACATGCCTCAATCTACCAGAAGTCCAGAAACAGATCCAAGGTCATATGAACATCTATACACAGTAAAGGTGGCATCTTAAGTCACCAGGTAAAAGCTGTGTACGGCAGCTCATCTTGGAATCTCAGCACCGAGTAGGTTAGAGCAGGAGAACTGCCTTGAATTGGAGGCTAGCCTGTGCTACAGAATAAAGCCTTATCTCATAAAAAACAGGGGGAAAAGGATTGGGATTTAGCTCAGTGGTAGGCGCCTACTGTAAGCACAAGGCCCTGGGTTCAATTCCCAGCTCTGAAAAAAAAAAGAAAAAAAAAAAAAAAAAACAGGGGAAAGATCACTGGGGTAATGAGCTTTTTAATGAAACGGAAATAAACTTAGATCTAATCTTACATAGTACCCAACAAGTGAGGAATGAATGAGGGATCTAAGGGTTAAAATGAAGTTCAACAAGAATGTATGGCTAAAAAAAAAAAAAAGAATGTATGGCTGTAGGGAAGAAATTTTAATGATTAGAGATCCAGACAGCCATGTTTCTATTTATGTAAGAACGAGGGGGCACTGGGGCTAGAGAGATGGCTCAGCAGTAAGATCACTCAATGCTCTCCCAGAGGACCTAGGCTCAGTTCCCAGCACCCACATGGTGATTTACAACCATCTATCAACTCCAGTTCTAGGGTACCTGATGTCCTTTTCTGGCCTCTGGGGTACCAGGCACATACATGGGCTACACACATACATATTGGTCAATATTCACATATATAAACAAATTAAAAAAAAAAAAAAAGCTGAGTGGTGGTACATGCCTTTGATATCAGCACTCAGGATCTCTGAGTTCAAGGCCAGCCTGGTCTACAGAGTAAGTTCCTGGACAACCAGGGCTACACAGAGAAACCTCGTTTAAAAAAAAAAGAAAGAAAGGAAAGGAAAGGAAAGGAAAGAAAAGGAAAGGAAAAGAAAAAAGAAATTGCATGAAATTTCATGGTAAAGACAAGGCAAAAGTTCACAACATTATTATAGTAAAATACTGGCAACAAACACATGTATACACAGGGTAAGCCACACTATGACACTGTAACAAAGAATGAGAAAGAATGTTAACTGTCATTTCTAGTTAGGTGAAAAAAAATATAGAAAAGAGTATTGGGTTGTAGTGGTGGTGGAGAAATGGCTCAGCGGTTAAGAGCACTGACTGCTCTTCCAAAGGTCCTGAGTTCAATTCCCAGCAACCACATGGTGGCTCACAACCATCTGTAATGGGATCTGATTCCCTCTTCTGGTGTGTCTCAAGACAGCAACTGTGTAATCATAAAATAATAAATAAATCAAAAAACAAAAGAAAGAATATGAGATGTCACCCTTTATAAAGACAGGAATATATGACATGTATACTCATCTACTTAAGAAACATGGGAAAGTTTGATAAGCCTGACACTACAGAGGAAAAGGAAAAGGAAGGGTGAGAACCCCTGAGTGGGGAGGGAGTGAGGGAGGGAGTGAGGGAGGGAGAGAGAGAGAGAGAGAGAGAATGTGTGTGTTGAGAGAGAGAGAGAGAGAGAGAGAGAGAGAGAGAGAGAGAGAGAGAATGTGTGTGTGTTGAGAGAGAGAGTCTGATGTGTCTCAAGCACTTCAGATCCCAGGACTCCTTATATACTAGACTCACACACACACACACACACACACACACACACACACACGATAACATTTCTGAGTGGGGGTTCTGTACCTGTTCTTACACCCCAGCAGTCCACTGATAACATAACTGTCAGAGTAATGGTTGTAAACACAAATATGGCTGTGCTACTCCTCTCAAGCCCCCCAAATCAGGAAAAAAAAAGCAATTAAAATAACATCACAGGTGCTTCACATCACATCCAGAACAAATCTAACCTCCCTGACAGTGCAAGGTCTGCCAACACCTAAGCTCTGCCAGTCTGTCTGCTCCAGCTCTCACTTCCTGCTTGCGGCCCTAGCCTTGCTACTATCAGGGCTGTTCCTGTCACTGAGCTCTCATTCTCTATGCCCTCTCAGGGATAGGGAATAGGGAAGGGATCCCACTCAGCTGTGATTTCTCTTGAAGGTCATTCCAGTTTCTACCCAAATATTACCATCTCTTAAAGCCTGCTCTGAGTGATTCAGCTAAATTAGTTGTTCCTAGCTCCTTTATCCCTTTTCTGATTTCAGTTTCATCAATGCTAAGCAAATTATATAGAAATAAGCATACAAGATTCTCAGTGGAAAATTAAGAACTTAAGTTTAAGAATTTGATTTAAAGTCCATCATGCCATTAAAGACATATTTGAGTGAGATGATCAGTAGGTAAAGGGCTTGTTTTGTAAGCTGGTGACTGGAGTTCAATCAGGGAACTCACATAAAGGTGAAAAAGACACAACAAACTCCACAAAGGTGTCCTCTGACCTCTGTGCACTGTAGCATACACACCCACACATATGCCATGCACACCCACCCTCTCCACCCCACACGGTAACTCATCTTTTTAAATTTACAGAATATTCAAGACACTAACTTCAGCAATATACAGAACAAAAATGGCAAATAAGTTTGTGCCATTTTCAGTATGGTGGTATAAAATCTAATTAGCAGGGCCTGGGAGATAACTCAGTGGGTTAAGGAATTTGCTGCTAGCCCAACAACCTGAGTTCAATTCTTAGGACCCACATAGTGGAGAGAACTGGCTCCTATAAGTTGTCCTTTGACTTCTATAGGCATGCATATAAGCACACACACACACACACACACACACACATATTTAATATAATTTAAAAATTAAAATCTAAAATGTAGCCACAAAGCCAGTTAGCATTCTCATTAAACAGGAGTGTTCAGTGATGGCCTCAACACTGTCACATAGAAACCAGGTCCGCTCCTGAATTACTCTGTGATTCACAGAAGGACAGTCCTCACAGCCATGGCTGCACTGGGACCCACATCCACATTTAACTGACAGGGTGGAATAGATGTCCAAAAGCTTTAGTCTGCACCCACAGCATGGGGAAGGCAAAGGTAGAAGGTGTTCAGAGTCACCCCTGACTATACAATGAACTCAAGGCCAGTTCGGGCTTTGTGAGATTCTACATCAAACAAAATAAGGCAAAGCCTAAAGCTTTAATTTTCTAAGAGCCTTTTCACATACAAAGATGTCCATAGGACAGACTAGCAAACAAAAACCGAGAATGGCACCAGATAACGGTCTTGTATGCCAGTGGGCAGAAAGAGCCTATGCCTCTCCTTAGGCTAATCATAAGTGGCAGGATTTACCTTTACAACTTCAGAACAGCCAGAAATTATTCCCTGGCCTGGGATCAAAGCTTTCTTCTCTTTAGTCTGAAAGTTTCCCCTACCACCCAAGTCCTACTTTTTGGAACAAAACAGGGGATTTTGTTTCTAAGGGAGGAGGAGGAGAAGGCAATAAGCAACCTCGCTAGGCAAGCGCAAGGCCCTGGGTTCGGTCCCCAGCTCCAAAAAAAAAAAAAAAAAAAATGCTTTTGAGCTTTTGATATGATGCTGAATGGAAAAAGACTTCAAAAAGAATATTCATGATTGTCTTAATTTTCTTTTTAAAAATGCATACAAGGGGTGAGGAGGACAGCTCAGCAGTCCTTCTCTAGCAGGTGACCCAGAGTCAGTTCTCAACCTTCATGTGGGGGCTTACAATCACAGGTAACTCCAGTCCCAGGGGATTTGATGCCCTCTTCTGGCCTCTGTGTGCATTTGCATACATATGGTACACAGACATACATGCAGGTAAAACACCCATACTCGTAAAATAAATGATTAAATCTTCAAAAAGGACTTAAGATAACATATAAACATATATATATATATATATATATATATATAAATTAAAAGAACAACAAAAAGTCAGAACAAGGGAATACCTCAGGAGTACAGTATGTAGCTACAGCATGTGGGGACAAGAAGAAAAATATAAAAAGACAGAGGCTGGAGAGATGCTCAGACTGCTTGCTGCTCTTCCAGAAGACCTGAGTTTACTACCCAACTCCATCATCTGGCAGCTTAAAACTGCCTGTAATCTAGCTCCAAGAAAATGGATTGAAAGATCCTCTTCTGTACCATAGGCATTTGCATACAAATAGCATAAACTAACTAACTAACTCTCTCTCCTTCCTTCTCCCTTTCTCCCTCTCCCCCTCCACACAAATTAAAAATTTGAAACTAATAAAAATGTAAACAATAGTATCCAAAAGCTAAAAGTAATTTAGACATGGTGGTTTATGCTTACACTGCCAACACTTGGGAGTGGAGACAGGCACATGAGGAGTCTAAGGTCAGCCTTAGTTAGCAAGCTTCAGGCCTGGCCTAAATAAGATGTTATCTCAAAAATCTGGGTGGAGTGGTAGCACTATCCCTTGTCTTTCCCAGTCTGATGCTAAATGAATCTGGGTAGTAACAGATAAAACTGAACTTTTCTGACTTACAATGTCTACCCTACACACACACACACACACACACACACACACACACACACGTCTTTGCAGAGCCAGGAATTACCATCAGGACTTGTGCATGCTAGGTAAGCACTCTGGCACTGAGTTATATCCCTAGCTCCCTATACTGCTATTTAACTGAAGAGTAAAATAATATTTTGTTATTCATTCTTTTTGGGTCTTCAGAACTGACTCTTCTTTGAAAACTGAGTAAGACAGCTGAATCACATTTAAAAACAATGGAAGGAAAAGGAGGAGGAGGAAAAGGAGGAAGAAGAAGGAGGAGGAGGTGGTGGAGGTGGCGGAGGAGGAGGAGGAGGAGGAGGAGGAGGAGGAGGAGGAGGAGGAGGAGGAGGAGGAGGAGGAGATCTAGATCTTTCTCTACCAGGAGCAAGCTAATAGAGTGACACCCTCACACTATGAAGAGCACACAGCCTAAAAGCACTGAAACACTACAGAATTGTCATCTCCTGCTTTTTTTTTTTTTTTTTTTGTTTTTTTTTTTTTTTTTTTTTTTTTTTTTTTTTTTTTTTTTTTTTTTTTAAAAAACCAATTGGCCTTTTTTTTTTTTTTTCAAAATTTTTTTTTTTTTTTTTTTTTTTTTTTTTTTTTTTTTTTCTTTTTTTTTTTTTTTTTTTTTTACAAATGAGGGCCTTTTAAATTCTTGCTATTAAAAAATCAGGGATTAACTGGTAAATCCCCAACCCCTTTTAAGAAGGAAGCTTTTTTTTTTTTTTTTTTTTTTTTTTTTTTTTTTTTCAGGACTGGGACAACCCAGAGCCTTAAACTTGCTAGCAAGTGCTCTACCACTGAGCTAAATCCCAATCCCCATCTCCTGCTTTCTTGATTATGAAGACTTCTTCAAACAGAATCTTTTATTTGTGAAGCACATCGTAAACATAGATGTGCTATGATTACATGGTACTCAAGCCTTTGTATTGGTCCTAAAATCATTTTATGTTTACACACAAAAGCACATACTTGTTTTTTAATCCTATTCATGTTCCCATCATTTAATTCTTTTTTTTTTTTTTTTTTTAAATTCTTTTTTTTTCGGAGCTGGGGACCGAACCCAGGGCCTTGCGCTTCCTAGGCAAGCGCTCTACCACTGAGCTAAATCCCCAACCCCCCATCATTTAATTCTTAAAGCATATAAAGGTAAGCTGTCAGTTTATATTAGCTTCACTTTACCTTTTGCCTTCCAATGGACATTAATGCCAGCCATGTGCAACAGGACAGAATCCCTCCTGCAAAGAGCTTGGCAGTGCCTAGTTCTCACAGGAAGTTAACCTAAGAGTTGGCTGCAGTGTTGTAGTCACAGTAGCAAACTCAGACACTGTTTAGAATGAAAAGCTATGTATGCCCCTTCTATAAAGCCGAGACAGCATCTTTAAAGAGAAAAACTTAGCAAATATCTATTTTCAAAACAAGTTTAATATAGTCTTCCATATGACAGGTTTTTTACAGGTTAAAAGGATAGATTTAAAAAAAATTAAAACATTTCTCTATTAGTTGAATGTCAAAAGTAGTAAAGTGGATAAATTCTACCAGCATTCATATCTTAGTCTGTCCTATGAAAGAATGCAGAATAGATCTTGTAGAAGGTGATACAATAGGGGTGGCATAGTCAGGTTAATGTTACCTCTATACTGAAATAGCCTCTGTCCACATAGTCACCCAGGAAGAGATAGCGAGTATTACTAGGTGATCCCCCAACTTCAAACAACTTCATCAGGTCAAAGAATTGTCCATGAACATCACCACACACTAGGCAAGAAAGACATGAGATGAAAATTATGAATTAGAAGGAAAAAGGCATTAGAGCAACAGGGACCAAATTTAACTTTTAAGTTAATCACTTTGACTTTTGTCTAGTCTTACCCCATTAGAAATATTAAGCAGTTAATAGTATGCATCTTCTTTTAAAAAGATTTATTTTTAATTTTGTGTGTATGTGTGTATATGTCTGGGGAGAGGGGTATGTACATGAGTACAGGTGTCCATCAAGGCCAGAGGTATGGGATTCTTCCTGCAGCTGGCAGTTACAGTGGCTGTGAACCATACAACATGGACGCTTAGAACCAAACTCCGGTCCTCTGCAAGAGCAGTATGTGCTCTTGGCCACAAAGTTTTAGACCCTAATGTTTTTTAAGGAACAGAAGTCTTTCTAACCAATCCCTAGATTGCTTCAAAATTCCCAGAAATATTTATCACACTAATTTCGTTGGCTTTTGGTAATAATTTCTCAAAATTAGCACAAATCTAAGGGCTACCCAACAAATGCATTTCCTACCTGTGATTGGAGCTTCCACTTCTAGCATAGTCTTCTCTTGCTTCAGGATGGCAGCCCCATCATTGATTATCTTTAAGGCTACGTCCTCTTCTACCCGGCCTTCTTTTACCAAATGGTTTTTCAAAACATCCATTTTAGGTTTCCCATTCTCAAATACTTCCTTCAAAGTTAGCCGTCGGGTTGGAGGAAAGGGGACAGCTAGGAAGAGAAAACATAATTTCAAATATTTAAATGACTTTTTAAAATTAACTAAGTCTAATAAGCAACCAAACCTCACAGTATTAGAATGTGGAGAATTCTAAGAAACCGTGTATCAGAACTGATAATTCTAATTTTAAATTGGTCACAGTTCAAGTCATGTGGTTAAGTCTGTACATTTATGTCACACACACACACACACACACACACACACACACACACACACACACACTGAATGAATAGATGAATGAATGAATGCAACAAACACATATGTTTTAGTGAGATAGATGACTGAAGAAGTAGCTCAGTTGGCAGAGCACTTCCCTTGAATAGATGAAGCCCTGGGTTCAATCCCCAGTATCACATAAAACAGACTTGGTGGCTCCCACTTCTAATCCCATCACCTGGGGAGGCAGTTGGAACAGACATTCAAGGTCATCCTCAGACACAAAAAGTTGAAGGCCAAACTGGGCAACATAGGACCCTGAAACCATTTAATATCCACTTTCAGTGCTTGACCTATTATAACTTTCAACTATCAGGTAAAACCTTTGAAATGAATTAATTTAGCAGGCTGCTAGATTCCACAACCCCAAAGCTAAGAATCTCATTCATAGAACATCTAAGATTTATTAACTTCCTTGTAACCTGCTAACTTGATACCCTGATTTATGATTCTCTTGCAATATAAAAAGTCCACATAACCTCTTCCATGCTGAAACATGTTATTCAGAGTGTAGAGGTTCATCTTGGCAATCTAAAGACTTTAACTGAGGGGATAAAACCTATTCTCAAAGTCAGTGGGCACTCTCCAACAGGAAATCCAGAATAAAGGGGTCCAAGGGAAAGGTAGTATTCACCTGCGTGCCTACCCTCATGTCTTCTCAAGCAGGTGTATCCTTTGCTTCTTCTGCCTTCAGAGTATAGTTTCCTCAGCTTCCCAGCACTGCATCTTCCAGGGAGCTCCAAGCCTTCAGTGCCAGACTGGTACTACTTAAAGCATCTTAGCTTCATGGACTGAGCAGCTGGTGGGCTCTTAGACTCTCCACCATACAGATGGACCCTGTTACATATGTTAGCCTAATAGATCTCCTTTTATAATAGTAATATACACATTTTATTGGTTTGGTTCTTCTATAAAACCCTGACGATATGAAAATTGGTACTGAGAAGTGTCGCTATTACTGTGATTACATCTCTACTGTATGAGATTAGCATTAGTAAAGAAGAACCTTCCAGTTTGTACTGGGTCAACAGGAAATGGACTCAATAGCCCCGGTTTATTGAAACAACCCCCTAGAGAAAGTGTTTCCCAGTTCAGACACGAAGGGCATGGAGGCTACAATAGTTTCAGGGACCCAAGCTTTATCTTGAGCCCATGTGGTGATGGCTTCACAGTTAAGCAGAATTCAAGAGTGAGGGGATCATAGGGGCTCAGACTGCCCCTAGCACTAGCATCTCTGTATCTGTTTCCTAAGTGGACACAATGGGAACGACCAGCAGCCTCATACTTCCACCATAGCAGCCAGAGCCACTCTTGCTGCCATGCCTTCCCAACCATGATATACTACAGCCTCGATCCGGGAGCCAAAACGAACCATTCCTTCCCTTTTCAGTTGCTATTTATCCAATATCAGGTTACAGCAAAGATCTTTATTCCTGGACCATGGTCACTCATATTTGGTCCTTATTTCCTCTGAAGTGAGAAATGTGTTTTAACATAAGAAATGTTAAATGTTTAACATAAGAAATGATGGTGATGATGGTGATGATGGTGGTGATAATGATGATGATGAAGCAAAGGTCTATTTAAATAGAAAGTTGAAATGCAAGATTTGTATAGGAGTTTAGGACAAAATCCCTGACCTGAAGGTTCACAAGAGACTAGGTTTGGCTACCTGTCCCAAATGTCAACTGAAGAGACAGATCAAGGAAGAACTAGGAAGAACAGAAATATCTGGTGACCTAAGACCTGCTTTTGAGTTTCTGAAAGGAACTTTGAGTCTTAGAGAAACGATGAGACAGGACGGTGTTGCACAGCTGGCGTGTTTGCCTGACTGATAACACAAGTGACCTTGATCAGGATGGTTGGGCTGACCATTATCTTGGTCGATCCTGCAAGATTCTGCTAGCTACACAAACGTATTTACTGTTTAAGGAGGGCAATAGAATTCTCATCAGGAGACTATTTTTGCATAAGGGACCTGCCTTAGTTCCCCTTCATGGGATAACTGCTCTTACCTGGCAGGGGAGTAACATCACAGTGTGATCTGCCTACAAAATTCTGGAATTTAAAAAAAATCTTAGAGTCCTGTATTTTCATTCTTGTATTTTACAGAGAGGTTAGGCAAATTTAAGGCTAACAAATTTTATATTAGCAGTTTTTAGATAGATACTCCTTAAATCATTTATATGTCTATGTGTACAGCTGAGCAGGAATCAGACTCAAAGTTTAACATAACAAAAGAGACATACAAAATAAAGTCATGGATGTCAACATTTTATTCAGGTTTTAGTTACCAACTGTGCACCTAAAATGAAGAGTTGGTGCTTCTTAACAAAACCAATCTTTTAAGTCCTTATAAGATCATAAAAGCAGTTAAGATTCATGAGGCTTAACATGATCCAAGAGAGCTGGCTGGTAGAGCATGTTTGAGGCCTGAGGGTTGAGTTTCAATATTTAAAGTTAAAAAAAAAAAATCCAAAGACAGAGACAGAGACAGAGAAAATAAGAAGTCCAGAGACTACTTGGACTGAATGCAGCAGAGAGGGACTGGCAGGTTTAATACTGTGTGCTCCGGACAACTAGTTGTTCAAAATCAAACTGGTCTAAAGAGGAAGGTTTTAAGAAATCTGAAGCCATGGTTTTAAAAGTTACTTAACTAGGGTGCTCTCCCGCAGCAGACAGAGGAGCTGAAGCACTGCCGTACTGATTACCTTACATAGCTACAGTTTTGTATCAGGTCACCTTGAACCTTTTTTTTTTTTTTCTTTTCTTACTGTCTGTTTTGGATTTTGGCAATGCTGGGGATCTATCCAAGGCCAGGCTCCTTCTAGGAAGCCTCTATTGATGAGCTGTCCTTCCCAGGCCAACACTTCGTTGTTGTTCTTAATCATCTTCATTTACACTGTGTGTACACTGTGACCATTTTGACCATTTTGGTTATAACAGAACTGATGGTTTTCTTTTGAAGACAGATCTTTTCTTTATGAAAAATGTGTATCAATTTATTTAAACATTTTCTTACAATTAAGTAGACTATTTAAAATTTTTACTTATTGTTACATGTTATAGTGGTATCAACATCCTTGGTTTTCTTGCTTTTGGGAAGCATGTCTATGTAGCCTAGGCCAGCCCTGACTCCATAAACAATCCTGTTTTTGCTTCCTAAGAGCTGAGGCTCTATGCATGACTATCCTCTGCTAAACTCCTTGTGTATTTCTTTCCCACAATCTTTGATTTGTTACCCTGAATATAGTGACTTAAAACAGTAATCATGTATTAGCTCTCACAGACTAGGGGCTATGAGCTCAGAGAAAAGACAGCAGGACTGCCTCTCTCTCTCAGCCAGACATCAGAGGGTCCATGGCTTGAGTCATCTGAGTACAGCCTACTCACTCATCCAGTATCCTGTTAGCTGAGGCTCAGTTCAGGTTGTTGATGAGAATAGCTGCATGTGGCCTTTCATGTGACTGAGTTCTAAGGACAAGCATCTGGAAAGAGCAAGGAAGCTGTGAGCTTTATACCATCGCCTTATAAGCCACACCACATCACTTCCAACTCAGACCATTCGAGCATTCTCAAGCCTTCCCACATTCAAGGGGAAGTAAAGTAGCTTCCACCCATAAACAAGAGTGAAACAAGTCTGTGAAAGCTTGAGGCCTTCCTGGCACTAGGGCCATTTACTGGAAATAAGGCCAGGACTAGGGTTCAGTGGTAGAGTGCCTGCAGAGTATGAGTGAGGTCCTGGGTTCAATCCCCAGCACTGCCTACCCCTACCTGAAAAACAAGAGAAAACTAATACAGGCCCTTGGCTAATCTTTCAAGTCAAATGTTCTTTATAGAGCCTTTCAATAATTGCAACTACTTACTCTTTGGTTTTGTTTTGGTTGATCGGTTGGTAGTGTTGTCTGTTGGTTATTTGTCTGTTTGTTGAGAAGGGTCTCCTGATAATATAGCCCTGGATGACCTAAACTCAGTACACAAACCAGGCTAGCTTCAATCTCGAATTGGTCTTCTTCTCTGCCTCCACAATGCGGGGATTACAGGCATGCCCAGCTTACAAATACACTCGTCTGTCAGAAGCGGTGGCGCCAGAGACTGATGCACAGTCCTTAAGCATGCGAGCATTTAGTATGGCTCTACCATGAGATGTACCCCTAACCCCACAAATACACAAGAAACTAACTCTGGCTGTCTTTTAAAATGAATAGAGAGGGACTGGACAGATGACTCCAGGGTTAAGAGCACTGGAATCCAGCACCCACATAGCACCTGGAGACTAACTGTAACTCTAGCTCCAGGGGATCCGTTGCATCAGGCATGCATGTGGTATATTGTGTATTGTTCATTCAGGCAAAATATGCATACACATAAAATAAAATAAATAAATCTTTAATGGCTGGAGAGATGACTCAAAGGTTAAGACCACTGGCTGCTCTTCAGAGGATATGGGTTCAATTCCCAGCACCCACATAGCAGCTCAAACTGTAACATCAGTTCCAGGGGATCTGATCCCCCACACACATGCAGGCAAAACACCAAAGCACATTAAATGTAAGTCATCCACTTTTTTCCAAAAAATTAAAAGAGAAACCACAACTTGCCTGCACAATGATTTATAAAACAGATAACGTGAGCACAACAAGCCATAATACGCATCACAGATTATCAAAACCCAAAGTAAAGCCTTTAGATTCATATCCAAGATAAAGACTGTCTAACACGTTAAGTCAAAGGCAACTGCAGGCACAAGAGTCAAACTATACAAGAGCTTTGCAACATCTAACATCTCTCTAGTTTATACTCTCTCTTGTGCTTGCCCAGATGGCAAATGTCTACCTAAAATCTGACAACTGTTATTACTCTAGCCATAGTATGTGATGAGTGCCTGCCCCTCATTGTCTCCCCTTCACCTGATGATTGCTTGTCCCTAACTGCTCCCCAACCCCCCCATGAGTGTCTGCCTACAACTGCTTCTTCCTTCTCAGGGAATACCCAGTTTCCTATGGATCGCTCTGCTTGTTGAAACATGTGAAATAAATCTAACCTTTTTTTTTTTTGTTTAAAAAAGAGTTTGAGAGAAAAACAACAGAGCAAGCAAATCTCCTGTCTATTTTGTTCTCTTCCCTATTCTAGACTGTCAACAGGCTCCCACCCCTTCCTTTATTGTTAGTACTACAAAGACCTTTACCCTTGACCATCACCGAATACTAGAGTTATTATTCAGATACTTGTAAAGGTAAACAATGCAAATCAAATTTAAAAAAAATTGTACAGTGGTGAGATGGCTCAGCAGGAAAAGAAAGGTGCTTCATGTACACACTTGGTGACCTGAGCTCTATCTCAGGAACACACTTGAAGAACCCTGACTCCACACAGTTGTCCTCTGACCTCCACTTGAATGCCCCTACACATCATGCCCTCCACACCCATGCATGCATGCATAAATCATGCACACTTGTACATACATATGCATGTTCCATACATCATGCACCCACTTGTGCCCATGCACACACACACAAACACACACACACCCATGCACATGTCCCTATACATCATGAGCACACACACATGCTAATATTTTCCCTAAATAAAACAAGCAGATAAACAAATAAAAAGGAAGATCCAAACTGATTATGACATAAATGGAACATTATTTCAAACTAAATACAAATTCTTATCTGAGTTTCTGTCTAGGATACCCAATGTGTCATCTCCAGAACCCTCAATGCCACTGTGCTACCTGTCAACCAGAAGACAGAACAAATGATCATTCAGGAAATGGGCCAGTGCTTGAGGTCAAAATATCTATCCCAAACGGCTTGATAAACATTTACAACCTATTAAGCAAGGGTACAGATCTCATTGGCTTACCTCCCTTAAGTGGTAAATACCCTGGTTTAACTAAAGAATGACCAGAGGTGGAGACAGAGAAAGAAAACAGAAGCCACAAACTACATGAAATGTGCAGGAATGTACTAAGACTTGCAAAGCAGAGAAGCTGAACCAAGTCAAATACCACTGTTCAGTACAGGTCACCCAAGTTCAAGCACTGTGTTTTGAATGCTCCTCGACACTCAGTATCCCAGTAGACAAACAGATCACAAAGGAACCTGTGCAGACTAATAGCAAACCCACTCAAATTAGATTTTAACCATCCTTGACCAGACTACTAACTACTTCAGCTCCTTTATACCTTCTGCAGACATTCTGACTCCATTCAACATGCTCACAGCTTTCAGAGGATGACAATCCTTTTTATAATAAGCTAAATAAATAAAGTTTATTTTTCACTATACTGTGTTCCTGGTGTTCTTCAGTGGTGGGCTTTACATTTTAAGGAAGCAATTGATGAAAGGGATAAGAATTCTTGCTAAATACCTTTTAAAATGATATAGTTATTACTAAGTCAAAATTAAATTACTTAAGACTTATGTTTCATTCCATTGTAAGCTTGTCAATGAACAGTAATAGTATTAATATTCAATCCAGTTAGAATTTACCTATGAATTAGAGTACTGACAGATGTCAGAAGATAGGAAAATTCATAATTTCTCTAAGATTAGAAAATTATGGGGCTGGGGATTTAGCTCAGTGGTAGCGCTTACCTAGGGAAGCGCAAGGCCCTGAGTTCGGGTCCCCAGCTCCAAAAAAAAAACAAAAAAAAAAAAAAAATTATAAGGCAGTTCAACGTGGTAATGAGCTTGAGATCTTTAACTTACTGAAGTAAACCACAGGGCTGGTGAGGTGGTTCAGTGCCTTTTAAGCAAGGTCTCAAGTTCAATTCTTAGAAGCAACATAAGAAAGGCTGGCACACATAATCCCTGTGCTGGAGAGGCAGAGACAGTGGGCTTCAGAGCACACTACCCCATCTGTATAGCCTGCTTGCTGAGCTCAAGGCTATTGGAAGATTCTACTTCAAAACTAAAACCATAAGAACAACAATGCCAACCAACCAGAGCTCCCAGGGACTAAACCACTACCCAAAGAGTACACAGGGACAAACCCAATGGCTCCAGCTGCGTATGTAGCAGAGGATGGCCTTGTTGGGCACCAATGGGAGGGGAAGCCCTTGGTCCTGCCAAGGCTGGACCCCCCAGTGTAGGGAAATGTCAGGGGGGCGGGAAGGGGTATGTGGATGGGTGGAGGAACAACCTCATAGAAGATAGGGGAGGAAGATGGGATAGGGGGCTTATGTCCAGGAAATCGGGAAAGGGAGTAACATTTGAAATATAAATAAAAATATACCCAATAAAACAAAGCTCAATTAAAAAAAAAAGTAAAACTAAAGCTCTATGTGGTGGCACACACCTTTAATCCCTGCACTGAGAGGCAGAGGCAGGATAGCCATGGTTACATAGATGCCGCCTCAAAATAATAATAATAATAATAATAATAATAATAGTAGTAGTAGTAGTACTAGTACTAGTAGTAGTAATAGTGTGTGTATACATGCATGAACAGTAAGAGGTTTTAACTACTGAACCATCTCTCTAGCCCTAAAGATTCCTTAAAAGTCACAGATATTATATATTGGGCTGGGGGTACAGCTCAGTGGTAGACCTCTTGCTTAGCATGTTCAAGGCTCTGTGTTTGATACCACCACACAAAGCACACACACAGTATAGAGAATGTAAAACTATTTTTTAAGATAAATAAAGGAGCATAAAAAAGTATACAAATCTCCTAGAAGCCTAACAATTAAAATGACCACTGTTAACATAATAAAATATGCATAATTATCTTTGTTACTGAAATATATTGCCTTGTAGTAAATAGTACTGTAGACATATTTTAATTTAGTAGCAAACTACTCAAATTTTCTTTGCAAATAAATATTCATGACAATATAATTTCCAGGGCCAGCATCATGTAGGTAGTCTGCTGCTGTGAAATATTAAAAGGCTCCCTGCTGGTTTGCTTTGCTAATAAAGAAATAATGTATCAACAAGCTGTATGCTTATATTTACTGGCCAGTTTACTCTGCTCACTTATGAATGATCAGTGAGGACTTTGGTATTTTTTGCCTACTTTTCATGCATATGGCTGATTTACAGTTCTTTAAACATAGATGACCAAAATTAAATACACATATTAAAGCTTACAAGTGCCCTCCCTAAACATACCTTTTAAAAGAAGGCATTTAAACCTAGACAATTTTCAAAGTACATCTTATCTTTCTAAAGCAAACTATTAATCTCACTTACCAAGGGGCCATTTGTCCTTTTCTTTCAGATTTTCAATTAAATTTCTCAGTAGCATATCAATTCCATAATCTCATTTTAAGCAAAGTAAATGCATGAAATCTACATTAACTTTATAGTATAGCCTCCACAACCACATTTTAAAGATGAATTTATTGATGTTTAAGCTATCCGCTACCGACTACTGTGCCTGACCTAATTTCAACATATGCACATACAATCAATATATGAAGCATTCCCATAACCCCAAATCTCTCCTAGTCAGGAATGGTGCTATATGCTGTAACTCTGCCACTGGGAGGCTGAGGAGAGGCAGAATGAATGAGAATGTTTAAGGCCAGCCTGGACCAAAAAGGAAGTCTGTCTCCAAGTCTTAAAAAATAAATGAACAGCTAGGGATGGACAGATGATTCAGTAATTAAGAACATTTTCAGAAAACCAGAGTTTGGTTCCCAGTACCCACATAGGGAGGTTCACAATTGCTCCAAGGGACCCATCGCCCTCTCTGGCTTCCTTGGTGTGGTGTGTGCATGTGTGCCAGGGATCCAGCGGCTTTCACCTCCTCAGCACTGGGAGTACAGGCACCACAACTGGCTCTTTACAGCAGTGCTAGGATCAAAATCTGGTCCTCATGCTTGCATAGCAAGCACCTTGTCCACTGAGCAGTCTACCAGCTCCCTACTTCCTAATATATAAATTAGAGCATTCTGCTGTGGGCCCGGATGAAAATAACCAGGGAGATCAGTAAGGTCTAAGTAAGCAGTAACTATGTAGACAGAACAGATGTAAGATGCAGTTATCAAAAGAAAAAGGATTTAACACTGTTTTAGATAAACCTCCAAGAATTCTATTTCTTAAAAGAAACATACACACAATAAAGTAAGAGGGAAGTGGTTACACATCATAAACCTGACTCCCATCCAATTCTTATAGAGACTAAAACAAAAAAAAAAAGTACAGGATTTCAACTGTTATTAAGTTATTTTTAACATACTTCACATCTGAGTCACACTAAAACACTGTAAGAAACTTGAAGCTCTAGTATGACAGAGTGCCAAGAGCCAAGATAAAAATAACAAACCATGGCACTTACCTTTCTGGTGTCACCTTCAGTTATGTGCAACAGGCCACAAGCTCACTGACCTCTTCTCTGAAGCGACGGGGCATTTTATTCTTCTGTCACTTACTTCCAGACTCAGACTGCTGACCTCCTTAATTTTATTTAAAAGCAACAGACTTAATCAGGCATGGTAGGAGTGGAAGAATTGGCTCAACGCCTCGGCTACATAGCTAGAGGCTACCCTGAGTTACATAGCTAGAGGCTACCCTGAGCTACATGAGACTCTCAAACCAAACCACAAAAATGTAACAAACACTGAGGAAATGCACTAGCCACAACTACCATCGCCTTCTTCCTTACTAATGAGAGCTAAGAACGAATGGTGTGTAAGGTCACACACTCCATTTCTTTATGAAACTTAGACATCACAGTCTCATCTCCTACACTAGGTAAGAGTTCAAGTCTAGTATCATCTTTTAAAAGGCTGAGAGATTATACATTACTAACATAAACACTAAATATCTAATAAATCTACACTTCTATACCCAGGCTAGAATTCTGGATAACAATGATATTTGTTTAAAGTGAAGTTCAGGAATCTTTGGTAGACAATGAGCTAGAGAGGTTTTTAAAGTAAAAATTCTAAAATACCAAGGGAAAAATTACTAAGGAAATAATTCCATTATAATGAAGTAATTAAATATTTATCTACTACTGTCTACCTCATTGTGTGGTAGCATATACAAGATCAACACAGGAGTCTCTTTACACTCTAGTTAATTAAGATAAAATAATTCCCATAAACAAGACAGAAAAGACCATGTACAACAGCACATGCCTGCAATCTCAGCACCTGGGAGGCAGAGGCAGAGGCAGAGGCAGAGGCAGGAGAATCACCTCAAGTTTGAAGCCAACCTGGCATATGGAGCAAGTTCAGAGTCAACTATCTACTTAAGGGTCAATGTGAAAACAAAACAAAGTGACAACAGCAAGATATAGACACAAAGGTAAACTATCCACACGTAGAAAGCCAGGCAGACAGACTGACTGCAAGTACGCAGGATTACAGGAGAGGAGACGACTAATGAAGGCTACGGAACCTTGAGCTTCAGGCAGCTCCAAACTCATCTATTAAAAGAAAATCTATTTAGCTGTCTTTTAACTCTTGCACAAAAATTAGAAATAGATATACTAAAGGGGAGAAAAGAAAAATTCCAAACACATACACACCTACATATAATACAATTATTTTACATGTATGAGGTATGCATGTGTGCTACGGTGCCCTTAATGCTCACAAAGATCAGAAAAAGGAGTTAACCCCTGAAGCTGGAGTTGTGAATGGCTATGAACCACCACCATGTGAGTGCTGGGAATCAAACCTGGGTCCTCTGTAAGAGGAGCAGCCAGTGATCTTTTTTTTTTTTTTTTTTTTTTTCGAGCTGGGGATCAACCCAGGGCCTTGTGCTTCCTAGGCAAGCGCTCTACCACTGAGCTAAATCCCAACCCGCAGCCAGTGATCTTAATCAGTAAGACATTCCCTCATATGGATATTTAAAATAAACTACTTTAAAAATTACAATTTGACATAAAATGAGTGGTGCAGCAAAGACTATAAACCATGCCAACTGTGTAAACATAATTCCAAACCCACTTTGAAAATTTAATTTTAATTTTAATCATATGTATGTGGGGGATGTATGACTATAGCCCCTCAGAGGCACCAGATCCCCTGGAGTTGGAGTTACAGACAATTGTGAGCTGCCCGATGTGGGTGCTGGGAATCAAACCTGGGTCTTCTGGAAGAGCAGCCACTGAGCCATCTCTTTAGTCCCATCTCAACGAAGAAGAAAACAAAACAAAACAAACCCACAATGCTATAGATATATATCTTAATATATCTTCTACTCCTCTTCCTTCCTCCCTACAGGTTAGATGGAACCTTAAGGTAGTGTGAAAGAACCTAGCTCGAGTCTCAGGATGGCGTGCCCCAGGAAACACCGATCCTGGACGAGCCCCCAAATGAAAGATCCCCGAAGAGAGACCCTTTCTAAAGTCGCGGGAAATCGAGGACCCCAGACACAAAGAGACCATTTTGGATGTAATAAGCAAAGGCGAGGTTTATTACGGAGATCTATTACAGGAATCTCCGGGTCGACACGTATCCTGTGCAGGAGACAAAGGTGTCGACCCCGAAGCTCAAAAGTCAGGGGTTTATATAGGGAAGGCTAGGGGGTTTGGCGAGGTTACACACAATTGGCTAATTTCTGGCGCGGCTATAAGTGATTGGCTCATTTAAACATGGCAGTGAGATTACAGCACAGCAGGAGAGTATGTATTGACTGGAGCGTACAGGATTTTAGAAGCTAGCGATTATCAGGGTTTGAAGGACATCTGGTTAAGGTGTGACTCTGAGTAAGCTGGGGGAGGTGCCCTTCTGTCAGATGGTTTGGGTCAGTCCTGATAACTCGGGCTGGTTCCTGCATTCCTTTTCTTTATCTTTATGGTCTGTTAGTCCTAGCGGCAGGGCAGGGCTGCCTGGACTTGCTTTTCACAGTGTTTAGCCCTGAGTTTGTGAATTTTGAAACTTACTCTTTTAACTTCTTATTTTTAAACCTTAAATCTGTATAATTTTCCTTTCAGTGTACCCTTCCTATGTTTACATAACTTTGTTACTAATGTGAATTTTGAAGTTTTAGACCAATATCTTTTTTACATAAATAGTACTATAATGTATATCCTTTTTCAACTTATATTTTTAGACTAACCAGGGCTTTCAAGATTTCTCTAGAACAGGGCCAAGGCACCCTTGTTTTTCATCATGGTTTCTACTAACTCCACAGGAAACCGAACTTTTAACCGCCTGTGAATTTCTGTTATATTACTTTACAGTTCTGCTAACTCAGAAGCAAAGGCTTAATCAAACCAGATTTACAAGTGATTCAAACTAGAACTAGATTATGAAGATGAATCTGTGCTGAGGAAAGTTACTCGTGTTGCTATGAAGGAGATATATTATAGAAGTTTTATGTAAATGGCACTGTTAATAGCATTTTATTATTTTACATATATAAATGCTAGGCAAACCCTTTACAACTGATCTAAGCTCCCAGACCACTGATTAATATCTCCACTGATCTCCACTGTGGTGGTCTGTCGGCGAGAGCACACAAGTGATCAAGGCATTCTCTCTCTCTCTCTCTCTCTCTCTCTCTCTCTCTCTCTCTCTCTCTCTCTTTCACACACACACACACACACACACACACACACACACACACACACACACACACACAAAACATATACACAAATAGCAGGGTATCATAAAGATAGCCACCTCTGGATTTATGTCATATCACCCTGCAGTTTAACATGTAGGACCATGGTAGTATTTAAGGTTGAATTGACACTGTGGCAAAGAGGGATTTAGAGGGGTTGGGGAGAATTCTATACATTTTCTTGTAAATTTGTGTATAATTATCAAAATGAAATTTAAAGTTAAAACTAAGTTCTTAAACTAAAGCACACTGAAAGAAATTCCACAATCTTTTTGCTATCAAATTCAAGCTGGTAAGTTGCTATACTAAACACCCAGCATCTAAACAGTGTAAGTATTTTAAGCAAAATAAGAACAAAATCTAATTAAGCCAGCATAAGTAAGAAAAGGCTACACTGTTGATGACCACTTTAATCCTAAAATAGAAAGATAAATCTGAAAACCTATTGGCCTCTAGGCAACCTGTTTTAGATTACTGTATGTTCTTACCCTCATGGGACAGGAGGTTTATTTAAATAGCTATCTCCCAGTTCACCACAGACAACTCTGCTTCCTTTCTATTTTAAGCCATCAAACCGGCCCTGCATTTGCATGCTTGTTTCCTAATCTATTCATCTGTCTTTCCAATAGTGAACCATTCACTATTAAGGAGGTTAGATTAAATACTGAAGACTATATGTTCTCTGTAGATTCTGTCATAACTTACTGGAACAACAAATTTATTTCAGTGATTTGAAGGGAGCTCTTGGAAACCATTCCCTCTGTTCTGATGCTCACAGAATTCACTGTCAAAGTACTGAGAAGCTAATGGGTAGCCTCCTGTATAGCAAATCGATCAGTTGACAGTCAACAGAAACAGTAATTTTTTTCTAGAGGGCACAAAAGTATTTTATGCACTTGAAGGCTTAGACAGGAAGATAATGCATTTGAGGCCATCCTGGACAACCTAATGAATCTGCCTCAAAAAGAAATAAAAATAAAAAGCAGGGGCTAGAGAGATGTCTCGGTGGTTAAGAATGCATATTGCTCTTGTAGAGGCCCCAAGTTCCATTCCCAGCACCTACACTGAGTGGTTTACAAACACCTACAATTCCAGCTCCAGGGGATCCATTACCCTCTCTGGACTTCATTGGCACCTACACAATAAAACAGATCTTTCAAAAGGAAAGTCTCATTTGAGTGTTACAGGATATTAGGTAGATGCCATTATTTAGATTGTTTGTCTATAAACTGGGATTGCTGGGAGTGATCTCCCATCTTTGTAATGGCAGGCCTGTATACACCTCTAGCACTTGAGGCAGAGAGGTAAGAAAAGGCAAGTGGATATCAACTTCAAGGTCAGTCTGAGATACATAGTAAGATCTTGTCTCTAAAAGTCAAAGACGAGTTGACAAGATGGCTCAGCAGGTAAAGGCTCTAGCTGCCAAGCCTGGTGACCTGAGTTCTACCTGAGTAATCCACAAGGTAGAAAAGATCCAATTCCTGCAAGTTGTCTTCTGACCTCCAAAAGCATGGCCTAGCCGGTGAGCACCCCTACTACCACCACTAAACAAATAAACACATAAATGTAAAACTGCTAATTTATTTTAGTCAGCCTGTTATGCAACACACATCGAATAATTCCTCCTTTCTACCACAAACTCTGTACTAAATTCCACACGGAGGGCAGACTTCGTGGTAATTGTCCTTCACTTATTATTTTGTATTCCAGATTGATCAAAATGTTGTCAAAAATGACAGGATTTCCCCTATTAAGATGAATGCACACTGTGTGTGTATGTTTGTGTGTGTAAATTTTATAGTTATGGAAACATAGGCTAACCCTAACTTGCTTTGTGAATAATCCTGCTTAGAACACAGGAATACAAATCCCCCCCGCCCCCAGCAGAATGACTTGGTTTCTCTGCATATATATCCAGCAGGGGAGCTCTGCATCATGTGCTAGTACTATTTACTTTTCTGAGGAACTTCCAGACCACAGAAACAATAACTTCTACAGTGATACCATGTTTTGCATAGCAGTGCACGATAGTCAAAATAACCAACTTGGAGACTGGAAGACAGTTTAGTCTTTTAGCCTCAGTTTGACCCCTAGAATTCATGTAGAAATTCTGTGTATGACTGGTAATCCCAAAACTAGGGAAGCTCTCTAGTGCTCACTGGCCAAGCCAGTCTAGCCTATTTTGTAAGTGGCATGCCAAAGAGGGACTTTGTTTCCAAGAAGGCTGATTAGTTCTTTCTCAGAATAACTGAGATTGTGCTCTGGTATCCACATACATGTGAACCACAGCTATATACACCTAATAAACACATGTACCTGCACACACAACAACAGCAGCAACAACAAAATAATAATAATTATAATAATTTTTATAATCGTCCTGTACAGCTAAATCCACCTTATACCAGCACCCATTAAAACCACCCCATGTTACTTTTAAACTTCTACAAAACCTAGCCATCCATAGAAGAACACAAAGTAAGTCTCGTTCTTTAGCCTACAAGGTGTGGGAGCAAATCTCTCCCACCAAATGTGGTCTAGTTTAGTCGTCCACTTTCTCATGGGCATTAGTCACAGGCAGCTCCATGGTTCTAATGTGCTGTTACATTTTGGGGAGGCTATTAAGTGCTATACTATGTGAGTACATTCTAAGCAGAATTTACAAGCCTGTTCAACATAGTAAGAGTCTATCAATATTTGTTTATAAAGAGACAGATTTCCAAAATTCTATATACACTGCAAAAGGAAATTTCATCATTTGTTTAGAGTTTTGCATAGCTAAGGAGACTAAGGTTGGAAAACAATAGATTTCTCTAACTCTTTATTTCATGGGCCAGTATACAAAGAACATGTTTCCTGTAACATTTCATCAAGATTTACAATAACACACACCTTTGGTTGAGGCCTCAAATATGCCAAGCAAGCTCTACAATGGAGTACACAACACAGTGTTAACTTACCGAGTAAGTGCTAACATTTACTAAGATCCTACCATAGGAACTGTGCTATGCACTTCACATACATTATTCCTTAGAAATGCTGAGGACAGTACTAGCCCTTATTTTAAATCTACAGCAAGGAAAATTAACTAACAAAAGTCAAGGAAGTTCAGTGAACAGAGCACATGCTCTTTCCTATACTATTATCCCACACAAAGTTTCTTACAATTGCACCTAAACCCTAAGCACATAATCATGTGCTAGACAGCACATTCAGCTTTAAGGATACACAATTTTTGCCCTTGAAAGAACACTTTATTGTGGGATATTTTGGGTGGCAAAGAGAGTGGTACTGAAGAATGGACCCAGGGTTTTATGAATACTAGGCAAGCACTCTATCGTTGTACTGTATCGGTGTGCTATAGTATACCACTTCCAGCAGGAAAACACTCCCAAATGTTTTTAAAACTGGGTCTGAGAGAAAGCTCAGTGGTTAAGAGCACTGCAGAAGGCCTAAGTTCAATTCCCCGCACCCACAAAGTGGTTCAAAAATCTGTGATCCATTTCAAGGGCCCCAACCCCCTCTTCTGGCCACACATGGTACACATATATACATGCAGACAAACGCTCATACACATAAAAAAAAAAAGAAATTCATTTTTTAAATTTGTAAAGCAGTAAAATTGTTAATAGGAGTTCACAGGAAATAACAGCAGCAATGGTGGCAGCGGTGACAAAAGCAGCATATAACACGTATTCAGAACCAACTGTGTGCCTGCCACTGCACTTTGGACAGTCTACTAGTCTTTCCCATTAAGAAAATTAGTTTAAGTTAGTCTTCATAACACCTCTTCTAGACAAGCAAACTGTCTAACTGTTCATGGTCATGCAGCTACATACTAAAAGGACTAATCCGAATCCAGCTAAAGCTGACTTTGAAGCCCATGAGGTAAAACCATTAATCTTTACAGCCATCTAATAAAGGAAAAAAATAATAGAAATCCTCTCAGTTCAATCTTGAAAAATAAATGGATGAGGCAAGGTGTAAGACAAAATCTTCACAGATGCAAAACACCCAGAGGCCTACAGACAGAGGTTAAATAGGTTGGAGATAGTGATGTGTGACGTTGAAGAGGAAGTGGAGAGAGAGGTTAGATAGGTTTAGCTTGCAGAGAAGACTATTCACCAATGTAGAACCTATTCTCAAGGCAGGAAGTACTCATGAAAGATTCTGAGTGTAGGAAGAGTCCTCTACATTACTCATGGACTCTGGAGGCAGCATGGTGAATGGGCCGTTGGAGCAAAAGGCCACTTAAGGGATAGGGAAGGTGTGAGAGGGATAAAGCAGGTTACTCAGAAACCAGAAGTCCAGCTCACCTCATCTGGTGGGACTGGCTCCCTAGTGAAGAAAGGACTGTTAGCAGGTCACTTGATCCAATTGCTAAAAGGGTAAATGGTAGGCAGGACAGGAAGTAAGCTTAGAGAATCCTTTCTCCTCTACTCATTCACTTTAGTCTCTCTAATCAAATAAAAATATTAGCACTGCTCATTGTTTATTAACATGCTATTTTAGTATCTATTTCTATCTTTACAGATTAGGTTGGTAAGTCTATTTTTAAATACAACAAAATAATCTTTCTATCCTCTCTGTAAACATTTTGTTTTTAAATTTTGTTATGTATATGGTCCTCTTTAAGTTTTTTTTGTTTCTTAAATTTTGTTACACATATGACTGTTTTGCCTGTGTGAATGTATGTGGACCACATGCATGCCTGATACCCACAGAGATCAAAAGTGAATGCCCTGGACCTGCAGTTACAGATGTCTGTGAGCCACCATGTGGGTGCTGGGAACCAGACCTGGATTGTCATAAGAGCAACAGATGCTCTTAAGTGCTGAGCTACCTCTCAGCTTCTTGTTGTAATCACTCAATGGCCCTCACACCCTGCCCTTCACTAGTCTCTGTCTACAGCACATCTGATTTACCTGCCTTCTTTTTCCTCTTGGGTTCCGTGCAGTTGTTTCTCCATGTGTTTAAACTTGAAAACTGTTCTGTGCTATAAATGGTTGTACCATGAAGATAGCAATGAAACCACGAGACACACGTTCACTTCCATTAGTCACCTGGCAGTTAAGTAGTGCAATACTCCAAAATGACTACAAGTGGCACAATTAGCTGAGTAGTTAATTCTCTTACAGATGTACACCTAAAAATTCATGTTTTCCAAAAATATCACCCTAATGGAAAAGTGTTCTATTCCTACTCCCAAGTATGGCCTAAGAGAGGGCTTTAATTATTTGTCACTTTGAGTCCTTAGCATTTCCCTCTTAATGACTTAATGGTCGAATGTGATTCTAAGTTATTAGACTGGAGACATAGCTCGGTGCCACAGTATTTTGTCCAGCATGCACAGAACTCACGGCTCCATCCCCAGAACTGAAAACAAACAAGTGATACACTGCTTTGTAGAAAGCTGTGCCACTAAATGTCTAATATAAAGCTTTGGTCACAACTAATAACACAGGCAAAAAAGAGAAGCTTATCATCTCTCAAAAAAGAGAAGTGCTTAGTAGATGTCCTTCCTGCAGTCTGAGTTCTATTCAGATGTGACTCTCAGCAGCAACAACTTCAAGTGTCAGGGTCTGCAGTTTACTGACTACAACTGCAAATCAAGCACAAACCAAACCCTGTTGGCAAGCACAAGTACATACCGTAGTCTTATTCATACTGGAAATTCAGATACGAAGATTTGCTCAGGATTGGTATTGTGCTGCCCCACTGAAAACTTAAGGTGCCAACGTAGGAGCAAATAGACTTTTAAACCGTGCTCATACCCTCTGCATCCTTCATGAGAGCCCTTAGGAAAAACCACAACCTTTATGCTAAAATATGAAAGATCTGTCTAATTAAAGCTTTAATATGTGTGATTTTCTTTCTTTTTAATTCAAAATTCCCAGGACATGGAAATACAGGAGAATATTACAAGCAGCTGTTTAGGGGATGAAGAGTTTTTTTTCTTCTTTCTGCCTTCCAAATTTCATGATTCACAGGGTTCAGACTACATTTAAAAGGAAAAAAAAACCTCTTATGACATAAAAGAGAAAGACACCAAGAGGAAAAAAAAATCCTCAAACAAGAAAAGAAACTTGAAAATTTGGGGAGGGGAGGGGTCAAACAAAAAGAATTTCATAACTCAGTTCTTTGTGTTCCTAGTTCTTTGTTCCGCATACCAACAGCAAGACCCCAGCTCGGAGCCTCTGCTCTAGAGCTTCACATACACATGACTTCCAAAGCAAAGAAACTAGTTAACACAGTTAGGGTTCCCAGTAGGTGGCACTTAACAACACTTAATCAACTAGTGAAATCATAAGAGGTTTTACACGTAAAATACACTGCAGAAGAAATTAGCCACCAGACAAACAGTGGACAGAAGTACACTCTTCACCCTTGAGGATGGGGCTCCTCAGAACCTCTGTATTTCAAAACAGGTGTTTCTTGACCAGGACGAGGGTTGTTTTGTGTTTGTTTATTTACTCTTGTTATAATGTCATCCCTTCCTACCCTTGGTTGGCATTTTTCGGCTGCTAATGAGTTCTCTACTAACCACTTATGTAGCTGGAGATCTAGTATGCAGTTGGTATGGTGGCACATGACTGAATCACAGCACTTAAGAGGACTGCAACAGTTTGGGAGCCTAGTCAGGGCAACAGAGCAAGATCATCAGGGCAGGGGCTTGATTATAAAACTGTTTTCATGTTTCTTAATATTATCTTAAGTTTCCACAAATTGTTATGTCATTTATATGACCTAGACAAGAAATTTATTACAGATGAGATTATTAATCAGAAACAAGTGTTAATAAAAAGGCAGAGTAATAAGTGTGGTATTGAATGTCTTCGATTGAAGCCCTGGGAGGCAGAGGTCAGCCTGATCTACACAGTGAGTACCTTGTCTATACAGTGAGAGCTTGTCTCAAACAAACAAACAAACAAACAAACAATATTATAATATCAAGCAGGTCTGGAGAGAGAGTTCTCTTAAAGGCTAAGGCGCACAACCAAAGGGTAAGAATGCAATGAAACCCATTATTTTAGGTACTAACCAAAAAACAATAAAACAAAACCACTAATATGCGCACACACAAGGCAACTCCCCAGATAAGGCCCAAAAACAGGAGTGAAACAGGTTTTCTACCTCCTTTAGTTTGAGAAAGCTGCATTCAAAGGACATTTAAAATGCAATTACACCCACCCACCCACTCTTCTCCAAGATTTGCTCACACAAAACAATTAAGCAGACATTAAAGTGAACAGGAAATAACACAGCCAAAAATAACAGGTGTGGCATCACCTCTGGTGAAGCTTTGGAGCTGTGAATAAACGCAGATAACTGTCCAGACAAAAGAGCATCAGATCAGGGCCTGGAGTCCAATACAATAGACCTTTCCAGCTCAGTCATATCTGGCATGCTTTCCTTTTCTTTTCTTTTTCTTTTTTTGTTTCTCTTAAATAAAAAAAAAAAAAACAAAAAAAAAACCACAGGATTGTAAGGTAGAGTAGCCTTGATCTCAGTGGGCTGAGAAGAACTTGAACTCCATATCCTCCTGCCTCCACCTTTCCAGTTCTGAGACTACTGGCATTTACCACCATGCTTGGCCTCATACCCCCTTTTGTTAAGAGAATTAAACTATTTCAAACTCTAGAAAACCCAAGAAAAATGTTACACAGAATCCAACATTGCTGAAGTCAAGTACTTATGCGAAAGTTTTTATATGTGAGATGAATCCGTGCATTACAAGTATCTGAAATCTTTATTAGTTTAATTTAGGTTTGGGGCTGGGGAGATAGTAAGCAGCACTGACTTTTCTTCTTAGAGGACTTAGGCCCTGTTCCCAGGGCCCATGTGACAGCTTAC
This sequence comes from Rattus rattus, assembly GCF_011064425.1. NCBI lineage: Eukaryota > Metazoa > Chordata > Mammalia > Rodentia > Muridae > Rattus > Rattus rattus. Next base: position 54,063,222 of record NC_046165.1, on the reverse strand, counting down.
AACAGCCTGTAACTCCAGTTCCTGAGGATCCAACATTCCTCTTATGGCCTCTGAGAGCTACAGGCATGTACGTGGTGAACATACGTACATGCAGGTATAATACTCATATACATAAATTAAATAAATGTTACTTAAAAAGAAAAAAGAGGTGAGGTGTGGTGGCATGCACCTTTAATCCAAGCACTCAGGAGGCAGAGGTAGCAGGATCTCTGTGAGTTTGAGGACAGCCTCGTCTATATGCCAGGGCACTCACGACTACATAGACAGACTGTCTCAAAAAAAAAAAAAAAAAAAAAAAAATGGGTGTGTACCACTACAGACTCTGTAGTGGGAAAAAGCTATGATTTTGCCTGGCTGGAAAAACAATGAAACTCTGCTCATCACTCACACACAGAGATGCTCAGGCCTTTCGTACACAGCATGTGTTAATATGTAAGTCTGCTAAAGAACAAGTTTGTATCCTATCATACCAACTATAAAGACGGTTTTCACTCAGCTGTAAACATGCCTGTACTTCCAAGTGCCTTCCATTTCACTTGTTTAAAATGGAAGAGACGGTCACTTTACAATGTCCTTTATGCATTATGGAGAAAATAGCTGGTATAAGAGGAGATTAGACTCTGAGATTCTTGACAGTCTGAGGGCGCCACTTAAGCCTTGCTCAGACCTCTTTTATACTGGCTTGACACGGGATTCAGGTTTAACCAGTTCCCTTGCCTACTTTCGCTGAGAAATAGGCATATTTTGACAGAGAAAAATAGTGGGAAGAAAAAGAGGGATGAAACACTACAATGATAGAGTGGTAAGAAGTCATTTTAATGCAGGAGGAACCCGCCAACACCCTTACGCAGCTGACTGGCACTGGCCATGCTAACAGTACAGTTCAGAAGTTAATGTATACGATGACCTTGCTTCACCAGGAAGGTTGTAGGAAATGATTTCTGTGTATTAAGAGGCTCAGATCCTCCTTATGGCTTAGATGCTAGGAAGATTTACACAAAAACAGTCATGACACTTTAGCTGCTAAGAGACTAAATCCATTCTATGAAAAACAGACTTAAATCCCTAATGATTCCAAATTTGGAGGAAATAAGTCTCAAAAGTACCATATGTACTGTCTGCCAAGGCAGATAACTAACATTTATGACACTAACACTGTCCTTCTCTTTATGAGCACTCAATAGGCTCCTCCTTTAAAAAAAATTGTCATTACTAATCTTAATTTCCTTTCCCCTAATATCAAAATGAAGCAGGTAAAGAATTTTAGTAGTTTTCTCCCACTATGATGAAAATCACCTCACCCAGAAACAACTGGTCTAAGCATATCACCTTCTCAGAAAACAGTGCTTTCAAACCAACTATTACTATGGAGAGAGGAGGTCTTTTAAGTCGGACAATAGAAGCATATGAATCGTGGTTATGTTTGACAGGTCCTTTGGGGTAAAGGGCACAAACTATTCCATAACCCCAGAAAATTTAGACTATATTCCTTAGAATAACAATGAAAATCAGATATAATGGTAGACATCTCGGAGAATATTAATCACCAAGTCCTTATAACCAAAGGGAAAATCTGTAAGCCCCTTTAAGCATCATTAAGACTGTATTACTATCATCTTGTTTCTTTTAATAAAAGCAATGACTTGTGATAGAGCAAGTGAGCCAAACGTGCACAGTACACACCACACCCCTCAAAAACAAATTTAAGGTGGTAAGGGGCTGTCAAAAAAGAGCTGAGCCTAAGGAAAGACATGAGTTGGGTGAGTTAAGGGAACTCCCTGCTCACACACCCCAGACGGTGTCCCCAGATAAGAGTGAGGTAAAGGGAGTGAGGAGAAACCGTCTGGATGCTTCGGGAGTGGCTGGCGGGAGCGGTCGCTCTACCCACTTCCCTCTAGGTACCCGTCCAGCAGTCACTGGGGACGCCGGGACGACCGCCCGGTCCTCCCCGTGCCCTGCAGCGCCTCCCGCTGCTGCCTCCATCCCCGCTCCTCGAGTTCCCGAGCCGTCGCCCGGCGAGGGCCGTTCCCCGCGGCGCGCTCGGCACCTTTGATGACGCGCTCGGTCGTGGAGAACTGAGGGCGCCTCCCGGACATGGTCTCCTCCCGGCTCCGGCGGCCCGCTGGACGCGAGCCGCCGCCTTCCTCCTAGGCGGGCTGCGCTTGGCGAGCCCGCAGCCACCGTGCCGGGCCCCAGAATACGAGGCGTCCTCGGACGGCGGCGGCCGCAGCGCCGCTCCCTCCCTGCGGCGGCGCCCGCGGCTCGGCTAGGACGACCGCGTCGAAAACTACGCTGACCGCGGCTAAGGTAGACAACTAGGGAGACCGCGGCTGCGCGCGGCCGGGGCCCCACGTGCGCGCCTCCGCGCTCACAACTTCCCGGCGGCCCCGCGGGCGGGCGCCGCGCTCTGCGCACGCGCGGCTCTCTGTTCTCAGCTCTCTAGTTACTGCTGCCCGCCGTCGGCCTCGCGTCGGGCAAATGCTCCGAAAGTCCCACCCTGACCTGTTGCTTCTCAAACCAACCGCTGGAACCGCGGAAGCAGCTGCGACCTTGGGACCAAGCAGGCATCCAGATTCTCGGTGGCACCAAGTTTGTGTTCCTCTCGTCAGAGAGAGCTCCTATCTTCTCTTGAACGCTTCCCTCGTTAGCCCTGGGGTCCTCCACCCACTTTGTCTACATAAGAAATTATCCATTCTACCCTGCTCCACAGATTACCCTCTCCCATTCACCAACCCACAAACTTGGAAACCCCTGTCAACTTCGTGTTTGTTGCATGCAGCTTGTATCTAGCATCCTAAGAACCTTCGCGCCAATCCTACGCCAGTTCATTCAGCACTTGGGAGGGTTGGGACCCTGTCTCTGAGAAGTAGTGTCTCCCCATTTCCAAAAGAAAGCAGAGTTACTCTCTGTCTTCTGGGACGCTAGCCTAGACCTCCTTGAGGAAGGAAATTGATTTCTAGCCCATCTTCCTTATGTGTCACCTGCCTACATGGACGTATCTATTTCCCTGTAGTTCAGTGACACCGCACTTACCGCACTTACTTCTATCTTTTCTCTCTCTCTGTGTGTGTGTGTGTGTGTGTTTGCACAAGCGCGCACGTGCTGTATGTGTGCTGTGTGTGCGTGTGCGGTGTATAGTGGGTATGTTTGCATGCATGAGGTGTTTGTATTTGTGTGTGCTGGTGAGTTCGATCATACGAACACATGTGGAGGCCAGAGGTCGAGGTAGGTTGTCATCCTTTATTGCTCTTACCTTTAATTTAATAGACAGGGACCCATTAAACTTGAAGCTGACTCACCAGCTAGATTGAAAAGCCAGCAAGTCTTCTCCTATCTGCCTGTCCCTCTTTCCCCACAGCACTGAGGTTACAAACGCTGAGGTTGTACCCAAAGTCCTTCAACCACTGACCATTTTTCCCAGCCCCCTCCCTATATGCGTTTTATTTTGTTTTGTTTCTTCAATGATGGGGACTTGCAACACCGCGGTCAAGTTTCAACAATCTGACTTATCTTTAGATTAAAAGCTGGTCATTATCGCTCCATAATTAGAAGCCTAGATCTGTCTTGCTATGACTGCCCCCTCAGTGAGGACAGGACTTGACCAGGCAAAAAGCACTTTGATTTTTTTTTTTTTTTTTTAGCAATGATAGTGAAATATTGAAACTGAAATCCAAAGAAACATACACAATTTATAGGCCAATTGGTCTTCACAGTTACAATGGCCTATAAGTAATCGTATGTGGCATTGTAAATTAAATTTCAGTTTTGAGTTTCCTCTTGTGTACTAGCCAAACTTCAAGTGCTGGGTACATTATTGGATGTGATAGGACATTCTCAAAATTGTAGAAAGGTTTGGCTTGGTTTGGTTTGGGGATTTTGTTTGTTTTGTTTTTAGAAACAGGTTTTACATCATTCAGGCTAGCCTGGAACTCGACACATAGCCAAGAATGATCCTGAACTACTGATCCTCCGGCCTCCACCTCCAAATGCTGGGACTGTTGGTATTTACCACCATGCCCAGCCATTGCAGAAAGTACTGTGGAATAATTAATAGACTGTAGGGTAAAGACAAAGTCTCCCCTAGTAGAGATTTGTGCAGGGAAAGGAGGTCTAGCATATGGACTAGAATCAGACCGTAAACTGTCTCCTGCTATTTTCCCCTAAGGTCTTTCACAGTAAGGCACACTTGAGGCAGGAGCACTTCAGGCACAAAATAGAATATGGTTTTGTTTTCATAGAGCCAGGTTTCAGGCTTCCACAACTGAGAACATTTCCAATATTTTAAGAAAGTTAAGAAGCAATCAGAGTGCCACACCTCTATTGAGCAGACCTGGAAGCAGATGTTAACACCCATGAGGATTGCTAAAATAAAAAAGGTTTGGGAAACTACAAACCAAAAGGAAACAGCAGATTATTCAGTGTTAGTTATGAAAAGTTTATCAACTACTTGGATTGTTTTTCCTCTGTGTCTCCCTGGCTGTCCTAGAATTCATTCTATAGACCAGGCTGGCCTCGAACTCACAGAAATCCACCTGCCGCTGCCCACTAAGTGCTGGGATTAAAGGTGTATGCCACCATACTGGATCTTAAATTAGAACCACCCCCAAGACATAAAACATTAAGCCCTCAGAAGGTGGAGGCAGGAGGATCAGAATATTCCTTATGTAGTTCTTTCTCCACTAGACTCCAAAGGTGGAGACTATACCCTGTGTTGGTCTTTCTATATAAGATGCTCATTGTTTGCTGATGCAAGGACAATAAAGTTACCTCATTTTAAAATAATTTCATATGCTCTGTACACAGAGTCCGAGAGAAGTATAATTGGACAATTGAAATATTGTCTTAGGGTTTAGGGTTTCTTTGCTGTAATAAAGCATCATGACCAAAAACAACTTGGGGAGGAAACAGTTTATTTCAGCTTATATGTCATGGTCACAGTCCTTTGTGAAGAAAAGTAAGGCCAAGAACTCACAACAGGAACCTGGAGGCAGGAGCTGAAGCAGAGGCCATGGAGGAATGCTGCTTACTGGCTTGCTCCTCCTGGCTTGTTCAGCCTGCTTTCTTATAGAACTTAGGACCACCTACCCATGGGTGGTACAGCCCACATCAATCTCCAATTAAGAAGTGCACAATAGGGTTGGGGATTTAGCTCAGTGGTAGAGCGCTTGCCTAGCAAGTACAAGGCCCTGGGTTTGGTCCCCAGCTCCGAAAAAAAAAAAAAAAGAAGTGCACAATAGGGTTGCCTTCTGACCAATCTGGTGGGTACATTTTCTCAATTGAAGTTCCCTCTTCTGAAATGACTCTAACGTGTATCAAATTGACATAAAACTAGCTAGCACAAATAGCTAAAAGGCAAAAATGTAAGGACCCTTTTGGAACAACAATATATTGCAGAGGAAGAAAATGAACCCATAGGTGTTGAATGGATATTGTCATAGAGAACTACAGTTTGGATCCAATCTGCCCTTGCATTTTTTGTTTTAAAAACTTAAAAATGAGGGGCTGGAGAGATGGCTCAGCGGTTAAGAGCACTGACTGCTCTTCCAGAGGTCCTGAGTTAAATTCCCAGCAACCACATGGTGGCTCACAACCATCTGTAATGAGATCCGATGCCCTCTTCTGGTATGTCCGAAGACAGCGACAGTGTGCTCATATACATAAAATAAATAAATCTTTAAACAAATTTTAAAATAGGGGTTGGCAAGATGGCTCAGAAAATGGTAATGATGCTTGCTGCATGATCCTGGCACCTGAATTGGGTTTCCAGATTTCACATAAAGATACAAGGGGAGAACCACAAAATTGTCCTCTGACTTCACACACACATACACACCATACTAGTGATCAATGATAGATAAATAGATGAATAGATAAAAATAAAAGCCAGCGAGGTGGCTCAGCCAATAAGCTTCTTGCTTTTGAAAGCCTAACTACATGAATTTGATCCCCAGAACTGATATAAAAGTGGAAGGAACAAACTGATTTTTTGAAAGCTGACCTCTGACCTTCACACAAGTGCTACCTGCACCACTTACACAGACACATCACACACACTTATAATAATAGTAAAATATTTTAAAAGGGAAATAATTAAAACCTATGAATTCTGTGATATATGAATAGACATCTCTTCTGGCTTGAGTATGAACTGCCTCTGTACGACTTATATCTTCAGAGCGTAGTTCCCAGACACTGACACTCTTGTGAGAGCTGGTGGAAACTTTAGGTGAGTCTAGCTAGAGTGGTAGGCATCCTTTGCAGGGCATATTGTGCTCCTCTGTCTTGTTTCCTGGCTGTCCAATGTTTAGCAGCTCTCTCTACCATGTGTTCTGCCTCACCATAGTCTGGGCAGCACCTTCTGCTGGAAGCCTATATAAGGACGTGGAAGAAAGAAGTGTTTGCTCTCTGCCTGCTCACTCTGACTCTCACTAGTACATCCATTCCTTCACTGGCATTAGGGTCTATTTCGTTGGGATTCCAGTGTATACTGGAGACCAGTTGAGACAGCCAGCCTCATAGACTGAGCAGCTACTAGACCTTTGATTCACAGGCAGCCATTTAGATTAGGTGGACCACAGCCTGTAAAACATCCTAATGAATCCATTATATGTGTGTGTTCAAGGTGTAAGAAATACGCCTCATATTCAAGCCACAAGAAATATATTTATGTATCATATATAAAATAAATATATATGTCATATAAAATATACAAACATTTATATATCATATATAAAAATCTATAAATATGTCTATACAATATATAAATAAAATATATGTACACATGTATATAAAATACATGTATATCCTGTATATATGTGGAGAGAGTGCATGAGATAGATCAGTGGGGTAATTTGAATGAAAATGGCCCCCATAGACTGATAAGGAGTGGCACTATTAGGAAGTGTGGCCTTGCTGGAAGAAGTGTGTCACTGGGGGTGAGGTTTGAAGTTTGAGAAACTCAAACCAGGCCCAGTGTCTCTCTCTCTCCCTGCTGCCTGTGGATCCAGATGTAGAGCTATCAGCTACTCTCTAGCACCATATTTGCCTGTGTGCTGCCATGCTTCCTGCTATGACAATAATGGACTAAACCTCTAAAACTGTAAGCCAGCCCCAGTTAAATGCTCTTCTTGCTGTGGTCATGGTGTCTGCATGGAAACTCTTAAGACAATCAGAGAGTGTGTCACACAGAAATGTCGGCGCCTGCACCGACACGGTACCGAGAATCGGGCGAAAGCCTGTGGGATTAAAGAAACACACACACACACACACACAGATTATCGTGTCAAGCCAGGAGAGGAAAAGAGAGAGAGGGAGAGAGAGAGAGGAAGAGCGGAAGAGTCTCCTGTAGCTTTATTCACCACTTATATACCCAAGTCTCCAGGTAGAAAATATCTGGGAAGCACAGTGGGAAACCCTGGCTCGTGACTTCAGTAACAAAAGACCAACTAGGAGACCTGAATTAATTAGGGAGAAATCTAAGAAGACCAGCCTAAATCTCAAGGATAAAGGCTGAGGAAGCAAAAGGCAGAAGTAAATTGACCACCACCCAGGTGTGGCCCAGGTGTGTCGGTTCCACATGCATCAGCCGGGCTCAGCAGAGGTCACGCAGTGGAGACACCCGGTGTTTACTAGGGAGATACTTGGTCTTTTCTTCCAGTGCCGTAAATCCAAGGGAGAGGCTTTTGTCCAACAGTCTCATGACTTTATGGCAATAATCTTAACTGTGGCCATACAGTCACAAAGTGGCCAGGCCCAAATCCAATACGGTTCCCTACACAGAAAAACTGAGTACAATTTCAAGAAAGCCTCTGTATTTTCTTTTTGTTTTGATGCAGGGCTTCAGGAATCCCACTGTGGCCTCAAACTCACCATGTAACTGAGGATAACCTTATAATTTTATTTTCAAGATTTATTTCATATTTATTTAGTTAGTTTTTTTGAGACAGGGTTTCTCAGGGTAACTGGCCCAGGCTGGCCTCGAACTCACCAACATCAGCCTGCCTCTGCTTCCCAACTGCTGGAGCTAAAGGTGTGTGCCACCATGCCTGGCTTATTATATTTTAAAAACTCTTTGTTTGTGCCGCCTACAGAAACCAGAGATGTTGTACACCACCCCTGGTGCTGGAATTATGGGCAGTTAAGAGCCACTTGACATGGGTGCTAGGAATTGAATTCAGGTCCTCTGCAAAAGCAATACCCATTCTTTTTTTTTTTTTTTTTTTTTTATCATCCGTCTTGTTTCATGTGTTCTGTGCACCTAGGGTAATTCAAACATTTGGGTTAATAGCCACTTATCAATGAGTACAAACCATGTATGTCTTTCTGTGATTGGGTTAGCTCACTCAGGATGATATTTTCCAATTCCCTCCATTTGCCTATGAATTTCATAAAGTCATTGTTTTTGATAGCTGAGTAATATTCCATTGTGTAGATGTACCACATTTTCTGTATCCATTCCTCTGTTGAAGGGCATCTGGGTTCTTTCCAGCTTCTGGCTATTATAAATAAGGCTGCTATGAACATAGTGGAGCATGTGTCTTTGTTATATGTTGGGGCATCTTTTGGGTATATGCCCAAGAGAGGTATAGCTGGGTCCTCAGGTAGTTCAATGTCCAATTTTCTGAGGAACCTCCAGACTGACTTCCAGAATGGTTGTACCAGTCTGCAATCCCCCCAACAATGGAGTAGTGTTCCTCTTTCTCCACATCCTCGCCAGCATCTGCTGTCACCTGAGTTTTTGATCTTAGCCATTCTCACTGGTGTGAGGTGAAATCTCAGGGTTGTTTTGATTTGCATTTCCCTGATGACTAAAGATGTTGAACATTTCTTTAGGTGTTTCTCGGCCATTCGGCATTCCTCAGCTGTGAATTCTTTGTTTAGCTCTGAACCCCATTTTTTAATAGGGTTATTTGTCTCCCTGCAGTCTAACTTCTTGAGTTCTTTGTATATTTTGGATATAAGCCCTCTATCTGTTGTAGGATTGGTAAAGATCTTTTCCCAATCTGTTGGTTTAGCCGTTTGTCCTAACCACAGTGTCCTTTGCCTTACAGAAGCTTTGCAGTTTATGAGATCCCATGTGTGATTCTTGATCTTAGAGCATAAGCCATTGGTGTTTTGTTCAGAAATTTTCTCAGTGCCCATGTGTTCTAGAGATGCTTCCCCACTTTTTTCTTCTATTAGTTTGAGTAGCAGTACCCATTCTTAACCACTAGGCATTCCTCCAGTCTCAAGCCATCTCTTCAGACCCTGGACTTATTTATAAATCTATTTTGTTAAGATTTTGAATTACATGTATTTATTGCATATGCACACATACATTCGAGTTTCACTGCACACATATGGAGGGTAACTTGCCAGAGGGTAACTTGCAAGAATTGTTTTTCTCTTTCCTTACTGTTGGTCCTGGGAAATGAATGTACCTCATCAGGCTTGTTAGCACATGATGTATCCACTGAGTATCTCAAAGTCCTGACCTTCAATTTTTCCTGTCTCTACCTCCTGAGTGCCGGCATTCTCATGCTACCACCAATTTTATGTGGCTGAGGGATGGAACCCAGCTTTGTGCATGTTAATTAAGTGCTCCACTGACTGAGCTACTTCCCCAACCCCCAAGAAAACTTGTGTTTCCGTTTTAAATATTGAGATATAATTTTAACATGATAAATTCTCCCTTGTTTTAACAAGGAGGTGATTACATGAAGACCAAGGGAGAGAAAAATCTATATAAAATTAAGAAATTATCCTGCATGAAAAATCTCACCCCAATGATGCTGACACCTCTTCCTTTCATGTGCACATTTATCAGCTCAAACTAAATTTAGCCAGGCAGTGGGGTGCACACCTTTAATCTCAGTACTTGGGAGGCAGAGGCAGGTGGATCTCTGTGAATTCTAGGCCAGCCTGGTTTACATGGAGTGTTCCAGGACTGCCAGGGCTACACAGAGAAAAGAACCTTGAAAAAATCTTGTCTTGAAAAAAAAAAACAAGATAGACTCAGTCCAGTCAGATGTGGTGATATACATTTCTAGTCTTAGCACAGAGAGTCAGTAGTTCAAGGACATTCTGGCTACTTAACAAGGCTGAGGCCAGCCTTGGTGAGGTAAGACCCAGTCTCAGATGGCAAAACAAAACAAGTTGGTCTCAGAGCATTTGATTAGTATAACAAGGCCCCAAGTTGGAGCTTTTAGCCCCAGAAAGCAAACAACGGAACTAGGGATGTGGCTCAGGGGTTACTACCTCCCATGCAGAAACTCTAGATTCATTCCACACACACACACACACACACACACACACACGCACACACACACACACACCCACACACATACCCCCTATATAAAACCAACTCTGATTTTAGGTAAGGACTTCCCAAGAACAAAAGCAATTAAAGCCCTACTGTGCTGACTACGTGAAAAAGATCATCATAATTAAAAAGCATAAAAGCATCTCGTCTGTCAGCATAAAGAATACCCTGTTCAAAAAACCCAAAAAAACCCAAAACCGAAAACCAAAACACAAACAACAAAAAAGCAAAACCCAGTAGGGCAAGTTGTAAAAGAGGTCAAAGCCAAACACTTCACGACATTTTTATGCATAGTGGTGTATGGCTAAAATCCCAGCACTTGAGGGCTGGAGACAGAAGGATTGCCACAAGTTTGAGACTTATCTACACGGCAGGATCTAGGCCAGCCAAAGCTACATAGTGAGATGAGATCCTATTTCAACAACCACAAAAAGCAAGTAAAAAAATCAAGGGTTGGGGAGATGGCTCAGTGGGTTAGAGAATTTGCTATGCAAGCATGAGAACCCGGGTTCAAATTCCTAACACATAAAAGCTGGAAAGGCTACATGAAACCTCAACACTGAGGGGTAGACACAGGAGATCCTAGGAACTCACTAGCCAGCAGAGGACAATAGAATAAGGATCAATATAGGAAGATACCAAATAGCTTCCTTTGGCACCTACATGTATACATTCCCATGTACACAGGCACGTGCACACACACTGCACAGAAACAAGGAATAAAAATACATAAGGTGATAAGATTTAAGAATGGGACTGAAAGAATAAAGATTTTAAACTATCCCCCACTGACCCTGCTGTGAGGACAAGTGCACCTTACAGCAAAGAATAACGTAACATGTTTTAGGGATGTAGCCTGGCTATAGGCACCACAAACCATCTGGCCTCGATAAGGCCTGACTCAACAGTCTTGAGAAAAACAAGAACTAGGGTCAGCTTGCCCCAGAAGCAGGGTGGCCTAGAGTTGAACTGAGCCCAAGTTACAAACCAATGAAATTGCTTTGTGTGACTGTTGCCAACTGCCTATGTAATTTTCCCTATAAATACCTTCCCCTGATTGGGCTCAGGGTAGACTCCTCTGTCTCCTGTGTGAGATAGGTGTCGTCCTCAGAGCTCTGGTTCCTCAAATACACCTCTTGTTCATTACATCAAGACCGGTTTCTCGTGAGTTCTTGGGGGGTTGCATTGTCTTGAGATTTGAGTGGGGGTCTTCCCCACCCCAGTGGTCTTCCAGGACCAGCGGGCAAGTTCAGGCCTGTAATGACAGGTTCTTGGGCCACTCAGGCAAACTAGAAAGTTCAGAGAGAGCCTAGGGTACAAAGTGAGTTGAAAGACGGCTTGGACAACTTAATGAGCCGATGTTTTGAAATTTAACTGAAAAGTTGGCTGGGGAATGTAGCTCGGTCGTAGAGCACTCACATGTTCCTATAATACAATCTTAGCACCTAGATGGCTGACTCTGGGAGATGAGGGAAGAATTCAAGGCAGGCGTTAGCTGCATAATGAGTTCAAGACCAATCTGGGGTATATGAGACTCTGTCTCGACACACAAGAAGAAAACAAAAACAAATCAAGGTGAGGGTTGTATTTCTAGTATGTGGGAAACAGAGGGGGAAAAAGACTGCAAGTTCTGGGCCAGCCTGGGCTATACAGTGAGATCCTGTCTCAAACAACCAATCGAGATTCACTAGCTAACCACAACCCTTCTCTCTTTCTTACTACTTTCTGCATGGGACAAAATTGACAAATACATTTGAAATGACCAAGTTAATGCTAAGTTATTTGTGGTGGTGCACGTCTGTAGTCGCAGCCCCTAGAAGCTGAAGCAGGAAGGTCAAGAGGTCAAAACCAGAGCTGGTATAGTGGATATATATGCTTACAACTTTGGAGAAGGAGCTGGGAGAATCAGTTCAAGATCATTTCCCACTACATGTTGAGGAGAAGTCCAGCCTGAGCTCCGCTAGATTCTGTCTTAAAAAATAAAGAAAAGAAGGAACAAAAAAAAAAGAACAAACAGAAAAGGCTTGAGAGAGGACTAAGCTGTATTTTGGAACCTTGTTTCAAATAAGCAAAAGGGATTCATGTTTCATTGGGTTTTTATTAATTACTTTAAATTTAGGTTGTCGTCCCAGGGCTTGTGAGACTTAGAGTATTTCCCTAAGTACTGCATACATTTTAATTAATGACCTCTACAAAATAAATGATAGCAAACTCTTTTAATTTAACAAAAGCACAGGGAGTCACTGCTTCTTACTGCATTGTAAAACTAACCTGGCTTCAGTTTCTATTTATATGAAGCCATGAAATCTCAGACAAGTGCAAGCCAAAGACTGAAGAACTCTTTAGAAATAAGACTAAAACAAGCATTTCTAATGATTGATTGTTTTATGTGCATTGGTGTTTTTGTCTACATGTATGTATGTATGTGTGTAAGTATGTATGTGTGTAAGTATGTGTGTGTGTGTGTCAGAACTCCTGGAACTGGAGTTACAAGTGTGAGCTGTCATGTGGGTGCTGAGAATTGAACCTGGATCTTCTTGGAAGATCAGCCAATGCTCTTAACCACTGAACCACCTCTCCAGCCCCTAAAACAAGCATTTCTAAAACAGATAACCATTGTTTTGTAGTGTATAGCCTCTGATTTGTGTGAAAAGTACTACATACTGTGTGGTGCATGCACATGTATGTGTGGGCGCAGGTGCACATATGCAAGTGTGTGTTCAGAAGCTATAGGGGCACCAGGTGTCATTTCTCTCTGTCTCAACTTTATTTTTTTAAGACAGGGGCTCTGAACTTGGAGCTATGCTGGCAGCCAGCAGGCTCAGCAGGCCCAGCAGTCCTGGGGTTTAAATTCAGGTTCTTATGCCTGCACATGCCCTACTGACCCATTTCTCCTCTAGTCCTCTTTGTTGTTTAATTTTTCTTTAAAAAATTCCTAAGAAATAATGTGGTTTCTTTTTTAATTTAGTTTATAAATCTCATATGTATGAGTGAATGTTTTTCCCACATCTGTGTATATGTGTTGAGTTGTGTGCTTGGTGCCCAAGAAGGCCCATTAGATCCCTTGAAGTAGAATGAGAGAATGTTTGCTGGAAGTCAAATCCCCATTCTCTGCAAAAGCAGAGTACTCTCACCACGCCATCTCTCCATCCTCAATACTAGTTTTTGAAGTTAACAAATCAAGCAATATTTCTTTAAGGCATCTTCCTGAGCATGTGTCTTTATACTTTGTTCTAATCCATCCCCCGAGTTTTATTTTGAGACATGATCTTCCTAAATTTCTCAGGCTGGCTTTGAATTTACCTTGTAGCCCAAGTCGGCCTTACACTTCCAACCACAACTGTCTTGGCCTCCCAAGTAGCTGGGATCATAAGTCTGTGTCACCAGGCCATGTTAAAATTCTTTGCAATTAGAAAAACGTGTGTGGGGCTGGAGAAATGGCTCAGAGGTTAAGAGCACTGATTGATCTTCCAGAGGTCCTGAGTTCAATTCCCAGCACCCACATGGTAGCTCACAACCATCTGTAATGGGATCCGATGCCGTCTTCTGGTGTGTCTGAAGACAGCAACAGTGTACTCATATAAGTAAAATAAATACATCTTAAAAATGTTTATTTGAAAAAACAAAAAAAGAGAAACATGTGTGGTGGTGGTGGTGATGGGGCATGCCCTAAGTAAAGGACATCACAATCTACCTTATTTTTCTGAGATGGAGTTCATTATTGAACCTGGAATTGGGCTGGTTGGCAACAATCCCCAGTGAGCATAGCCCATGCCAGTAATTACAGCACTTGGTAGACTGTTAGTGAGTTTGAGACCAGCTTAGGCTACATCATAAACAAAAATTGATTTAGATGGCCATAGAGGATGTTGCTTACTGACTTGCTTCCTCTGGCTTTCTCAGCTACACTTCTTATATGGGCCAGATCACAGGCCCAGAGTGGCACTGCCCATGGACTAGGTCATTTAGAAATCAAGAAAATGCCCCAGAGGCATGTCCATAGGCCAATCTGATGGAGGCAATTACTAAACTGAGGGTCCCTCTTCCCTGTTTCCTTTATTACTATATCCTGTCAACTGGCTCCTGCAACAGTCCATTTTTATGCATTGCAGATATTTCTAAGAGCACAAAGCAGATTTGCCATTATGGCTTCAAAGTTCTCAGATGCCAACTGCCCCTTCCTGACACACTCTGACTCCCATCTGCTTCTCCAAGCTTAGCAGGGCCTTCCCTCTGAGGCTGTTATAGTTGGGGCAGCCTGGTCCTCTCATACATCCTGGCCTCAAGCACACCACGCTTACACCTGCCCTACCTCTTGCTTTGGTGGTCCTTTAGCTTGGAACATTCTTCTTCTCCTAGACTTCAGAGCCACAACTCAAATCAAATGACCTCTGTTTTGGCCCCTTCTCTGATACCCACCACCCACATAAAAGGCCAGAGTTGCAATGTGTCCTGTAACCTCAGCAGTGGGGTTGGGGTGGAGCCCAGCTCTAGGCACCAGGCTCCAGAATGGACCTCTGTCTCAATAAAATAAATTGTGATGTTCTCTTCTGGCTTCTGTACTTGTGTAAGTATTCTTATAAACATGCACCATGCATGCACGCATGAGTGCCCCCTAAAAAAAAAAAATCACAAATAAATAGGCCATCATCATTCCTAGGAAAGAAAAATTTAAATTCCAGTCTTTCAATGTTCACTCATTTTCAAAATAAGGGGCAAGAACCAACTAAAGCTAAGTAAAACCAATCCCTGAGCATACATTACTTGGCCTTCTAATAGAAACTGTGACTTGGGGCTTGTGTACAGAACACCATCAGACCACAGCTTAAAAGAGTCGACTTGTGAACTTCCAGTTATAGGAGCAGGAGAGGACATGTATGATCAAAGCACAGTATATATGTGCATCAAAGTGTCTCCATGAAACCCACTACTTCATACAATGAGTAGAGATAATTTAAAAAGACAGTGTGGGCACTTGGAAGAATCTCTCACTTTGAGAAGAAATGACCAAAAATATTTGTTTCTTCTTTACTAGCATCTATAAACACTCTCCCTGCTCCTGGTCTTGAACTCCTGGCCCTTCTTGCCTCCACTTCTCAAGTGCTGCAGTGCTGTGCAACACACCCCAATAGACAAACACACATATTAAAAGACCTTATTTACAATACCTCAGCAAAGGATCCATGGGGGTTCTCTACTGACATATGACCTTATGAGTTTGTGAAAATGCAGGCGGACTGGGTAGACCTAATTTATTTGTTCAAAACCTCAGTGTTTAGAGTATCTATGAGCAAACCACAGGCATAAAGTAAACCCCAGAGCCTCATGAAGAAGTACTTCTTGCCTTATGATTACCAGGCCAGAGAACTTCTAGCTATTCCTTAATTGATGTTACAAGCAGCCTGACCCACTACCTGCTGCCAAGGTCAAAGACTGCTATTGTACCAGAAGAGAGTGTTAACTCACTTCCTCTCAAATGAATCTTGAGAAAACAATTGGTGAGAAAAGGTATGGTGTTGAAAGAAAACACATGGAAGTGGAGTAGGTAATGTGACATACTTAGCTGAAGGCTCAGAAGATTCTTTGAATCTCACCTCAGGCTGCTGTCTTTCCAAACACAAACTTGTGTGTATATATGTATATATACATGCACATACATGTACACACACACATGGGGGGGGGAGGTGAGAGGCTAGGAGCTGGAGAGACAGATTAGTGCTTAAGAGGACTGCATAGAAAGGACCTGAGTTCAGTTTCCAAAAGCTCACAACCATCTAACTCCAGCTCCAGGGCATCTGATGCCCTCTTGAGGCCGCTGAGAGCACCTGCACTCACAGGAGCACCACCCCACCCCCGACTCATAATTAAAAATAAAAATATTCTAAAATTCTTATTTATTTTATGTATGACAGTACACTGTCACTCTCTTCAGACACACCAGAAGAGGCATCATATCCCATCACAGATGGTTGTGAGCCACCAATGTGGTTGTGGGAATTAAACTCAGAACCTCTGGAAGAGCAGTCAGTGCCGGTAATTGATGAGCCCTCTCTTTAGATGCCTTAAACTGCTATTCATTGAGTGCAGGGAGTTGTGGAGGTCAGAGGATACTTGCAGAGCTCTTCCACGATTGGGTGCCAGGGTTATACCAGGTTATCAGGTGTGGAGGCATTGCCCTTTACCTTCTGAGTCATCTCGCTGGCACCCACCCACCAAGGTGTGTGTGTGATCACCTTCAGTGGGTGTTGCCTGGGTAAAGATTGATAGGTTTACCTATCAGTCTCCAGGAGTATGTATGTGTAACCCATGCTAGACCATGAAGTATACGGCCTTTAAAATAGGCAGGCATTTGTTTTTCCAGTGTTATGGCCTGTGTCCACCAAGAGTATCTTTGCTATAAGAATAGATTTCTCTCCAATCAGATCTAAGCATCCCTGACTAGAAAAGAAGAGGAGCAATGAGGGCAGACACCTAATTACTGCAGAAGACATTTCTAGTTTTAGTGCATTTCACCCATGCCCCCAAGGGCTTAGCTGGCTAAGAGTATTACCAAGAGATGTCTGCAGTGACTGTTTTAATCATCTTAAACGCCTGTTTACTTCTGTGTTGTGTGGGTCAGACTTTTGTCTCGTTCAAGGATGTGTTTCTAAACGAACACGGGCCAGATGAGAAGCAGAAAAAAAAGCCATCCCTCGGAAACACACATAAGAAAAGGTTTGGGGGTTGGGGATTTAGCTCAGTGGTAGAGCGCTTGCTAAGGCCCTGGGTTCGGTCCCCAGCTCCGGAAAAAAAGAAAAAAAAAAAAAAAGAAAAGGTTTGGCAGCCCACAGCACGCAGGCGTGTCACCTAAGCCTTCTCATTCACTCTGTCTGCAGAGCAGCTGCTGCTGTGTCAGAAAGCAACCGAAGCCTCCAGCCACAAGTTTAGTGTGAAAACGTCAGTTCACAATGCCAGTCTTGGAAATGAGTTATTGCAAAGGGAAAACCACACCCAGCCTAGGAAAGCCGTGAGCGGGTGTAGGAAGAGTCGGAGAGAAGTAGATGCCAATGCCATGGCCAACATCCTTTTGACAACACCAGCAAACATGGAATGAATTAGTGCAAATTTAAAAGAGGCCAAAGTGAGATGTGGCTCAGTGGTTAATAGCACCAGCTATTCTTCCAGAAGATGCAGGGGTGTTTTGTTTTTTGTTTTGTTTTTTTTTTTAAAGATTTATTTATTTTATTCATGAGTATACTGTAGCTGTCTTCAGACACACCAGAAGAGGGCGTCAGATCTCTTTACAGATGGTTGTGAGTCACCACGTGGTTGCTGGGAATTGAACTCAGGACCTCTGGAAGAACAATCAATGCTCTTAACCGCTGAGCCATCTCTCCAGCCCCGAAGATGCAGGTTTGATCCCCAGCTCAAATGTTGGTGGCTCATAACCCTCTGCTAACCGGGTCCCCGGGAATCTGATGCTATCTTCTGGCTTTCTCTAGTACTAGGCATGCAAGTGGTACACACTTGTAAATTCTATAAAACACACACACACACAGAGACACACATACACAGAGACACAATTAAAGACCAGTATGATTTGTGGATGCTGTCCCAGGATAGGTGGTTTTGCAGAGCTATTCTAAGCTCAGAAAACTACTGTTTTGCCTCATTAGGTAAGTCCATAACTACATCCCAGTAAGACCAGAATAGACCTTAACAAGCTCTGGCTGAAATCTTAGGGTGTCAGTATACTATTTCAGAAGGTTCCACTCGTTAAGGAGCAGACTCTGATACTCAGGATACTGCTTCTAACTCTCGACAATTCACAGCGTTTTTAAAAATTATTTAATTTTATTTTGGGTACACTTGTGTTTTGCCTGCCATGTATGTCTGTGTCAGGATTTTAGAGGCCTGGAACTGGAATTACAGATAGTTGTGAGCCATCACATGAGTGCTGGGAATCGAACCTGCATCCTCTGGAAGAGCAAGTGCTCTTTCTTTTTTTTTTTTTGAGCTGGGGACCGAACCCAGGGCCTTTACGCTTGCTAGGCAAGCGCTCTACCACTGAGCTAAATCCCCAACCCAGAGCAAGTGCTCTTAACCACTGCACCATCTGGCCTCTTCACACTGTAAGATTTATTCCTCTGTAAACTATAGGATATCTGTGACCATCAACTTGAGTCCCCTGTAGATGTTCCTCTAATAAAGGCTAAACCAATATGCATTTAAGCACCTTCATCTTATGACTGACAGAGTAATTATAAAACAAACAAACAAAATAACAAAGAACAAGCTTATTTTTAAAAAGGAGCAAGATGGTTCAGTGGGGAAGGTTGTTTGTCACCAAGCCTGATGATCTGAGTTTGATCCCCAGAACCAGCACCTGAAAGTTGTCCTCCGACCTGTACACATATCCTGACATGCATGAACACGTCCACTCAAACACACACAATAAACGTAAGAAAGTAGAGGAAAAGCAACATAGGTGAAGTTCTATTCAGAATTCTACAGTCCTTTCTGTTTCCAAGGCATCATCCATGCCTAAGTGCTTTGCTCCTGAACTACACACTGAGCCTAAAGCGAGTCATTTTAAAGTAAGTCCATTATAGGATATAGGAAGTCCCTTCTAAATCCCCATAGCCAAACCTTTTGTAAATCAGCAACACATGAGCGCCACCTTGTGCTTAAGATTCGTTACAACCCAGACCTTAAGGCCGAAGCAAGACCGCACTTGGGACTCTCACCAATTACAGAACATATCTTTATTTATAGAATCTTACAAATAAACATTTACAGTTCACATGACATAAGTTATTTTGTTTTCTAATTCTTCTCATGACACCTGAGTTATTTAAAAATATACTGTGATGGAACTGTAAAGGGAACTCTGACTAAAATCCTTTCTTTTTGCAAAACTCACCCTGCTTATCTGCATGTCTTTGGAAGAAGGGTTGCTAAAACTGGATCCTAGGTGGTCCAGGCAGAGAGAAGTCCTTTAAAACCCAGATGAAAGGTACTGGAGAATGCTCCCCCGGCTGACACTAAATACTGGAGGGCGGCCATGGAGGACTGAAGGTGAGGTCAGAGATGAGGTGCTTAGTGACAGAACCCAAGGCCTGGCTAAGGGCTCCTCCATGTGACAAGCACTTTCCTTGCTAGTGTTAACAGGGGACAGAAGCTAAGGGCACTAAGACCAGGGGAGAAATGTCTGCTAAGCAACTCACTGCCCCTGAGACCTCTAATATGTACAGATGCTTAAAACAGCAAGTCCGACATTTAAAAGTCAAAAAAGGGTCAATGGTTGCATTTCCGACTCATGGGGCGAATCTGTCACCAGCAGCGCAACAGTTGGATGTCGGGAGCATGGCCCCCATGCCCCACCTGAATCTGCTGGCCTAAAGAATCTTCTGCTCTAAAGAAGCCCCAGGATTTCCTTTCATGGCAGCTGCCTGCACAAAGAGGTTCTCGAGTTCGTGGGAAGAGTGGGCGGCAGGCATCTATCTCATGTTTGTGACTCTATATTTAAGCTCTTTTAAAGAGACTCAGCCATCATCCTACTCCAGCATAAAGGACATTTAAAGAAGAACAGGCTCTAGGGGAGATTCTAAAGTTAAAAATAGAATACAAGAAATACATATAAGAAAATATGAGCTAAAGCAGAATCTTTCCATCTTTGGGGGGGGGGAGGCGCTGCAGTGGTGCTGGGAATGAAATTCAGGGGGGTCACATACACACTGGAGCCAAACCCTCAGACCTACAATCTTAAATTTGACGTTCTTATCTTCATTTCGTCTTGCTGACACAGGAGCTTGCTACATAGCCCAGACTGGCCTGCAATTCATTGGGAAGTCCAAGCTGGTGTAAAACTCAAGCCTGCTGACTCTGCCTCCTAAGGGCTGAGATTACAGGTGTAAGTCACCGCGTCCTGCTCAGCCTTACATCTGCTAGTGCCTGAAGCAGTTGTAGGAAAAATAAAACAGAAAAGATGAGGCTCGGCTTTAAACAATAATGACAACCATGACCATAACATAAAAGCTTAGAATCTAACATCGAACGAACTGATTCTTTGGTAAAACTGGACCCTAAGCCTACCAGGACCTGGTCCTGACATTCAATCTAGTACCTTGATTGCTAAAGTTTCCTCTTCCTTCTACCTCTTCTCAAAGGCAAGAGGCAAGAGTGGGGAGAGAAAGTGAGCAAATCCCCAGTTATCAGGATTCTTCGTTTCAAGCATGTTTCCCCAAGAAGAACAAGAATGAACACACACACACACGCACATATATGTGTATGTGTATGTGTGTGTGTGTGTGTGTGTGTGTGTGTGTGTGTGTGTGTATATATATTTTGCTGCTTTTAATGGACAGTTTTCCTGTGGTAAGAACAGAAAGACTCAGGCATGATTCAGTACTGTAAGTCATGCAAACAACAGCTCCTGGGTTGTGACTGTGGGCACCACTAAGAAAGGCTCCAGGAGAGACTGGCTCCCCAAAGTGGCTAAGGAATCCATGTATCAATATGATAATAATAAATTAATTCACTTAGTGAACCTGGAGATTAGCTCCCCTGGAAGCCAGAGTTCTGAGAAGGGGGCTGCCCAGCACCTGAGGCTGGCTTGTATGAAATGTTAAACATCCATTTTTTTTTCTGGACCAAATGAAAGCAATTTACATTCAATTCACTTCAGTATTCAATCTTGTTGTCTGGGATCAGGGAGGAAGTGGTAGCTAAGACAGTGCCCTTTAAAACCCACTGGCAGCAATGATGTCTGCAGTCCTGACCTCAAGGTCCAGAGTTCTATGATATTCAACTACTATTTTTGCAATTAGCAAGTCCTAAGTTTGGCCGGGAATGACTCCATTGCTTATTACCTTGGTCACAAAAAGGCATAAACAACTGTGTCCTAATTTTATGAGTCAGATTCTACTGGGCAGAGGTCTTGACCAGGGGAGATTAATTTGTACAATTTCCCTCCTAATGCAAACACCTTTAAATGTGCTCTGACTGTGCTCCTAGTGAGGGAGGCATCTACAAAGTATCTAGAAAAAGGAAGCCAAGAGGAAGGTGTGAGAATCAGGGCAAAACCAACTGATTTAGCGCAGACTTTTTGCCACCTCAGAGAACGTCCACAGTGGCTCACCTAGCTGATGCGTGATTTCAGATGCTGCGTACAACCAGCAGGCAGCATCCTGATGGAAACCAAGCAGCAAGGGGATAGGACATCCATCACTAGTTCTACATCCTTCTACCTCAGACGATCCCCTGTCTCTCTGCCTGCCTGACTCATTTGCTTGGAAAGTCAGCCTTTTTAGAGAATAATTAACAGACTGAAGAAACCAGGATTCTTGTCTTCTGCCCTCTTCTGTGTAAAAACATGAGAACCCATGCCAAGATGGACCGACCTGAAATCCAGGGTACACACATTTAGAATCACAGGGTCCAAAGTTGGAAGCCACACTGGTATTTCTAACCAAACCATGACCACTGGCTTCATTTTTACATTGTAAAAGATTCCATATCTCTCAGTGCTTCTTCCAAGAGAAAGGGGCGAGGGTGACCAGAAGGAAAAGAGAAGCATGTCCTATGTGTGGCGTTTCAGTTCCAGAATCGTCAGTGGGAAGGGTCAGGAGATAATGGTTTGAGGCACTACCTAGAGATTCCAGGGCAGCTTCTTCCTAGGACAAAGCATTTTGAAACAGCTGACATCTGAATGCAGGCAGGCAGTCTGTGCCAGTTTTTAAAGAGCTGCCTCCTCCATGATGCTTCGTGGATGCTAAGTCCTTGGGCCAGGGGCCAGAAGGGGGCCGCAGAGCCCCATGTCCAGTGCCACTGGCTCCCCATTGGCAGGGTCCTACCCGATCTGAATCTGCCCTGAATACATGGTGAGAACCAGCATGATGGAGAAGCCAGTTAGGAGGCCAAGATTCTGGATGACGAAGGGGACCAAAAAGCTGTCCTTCTTCTCATCCTCCTGGCACACCTCATTCATCTCAGGGAACTGAGAAAGAAGAGAAAAATCAGTTACAGATTCTGTTGTCATTGTCCCAATCACAATGGTGTCTGATTCTCAAGTGGTGGGCACTTCCAAGTCTTTGGAAGGTCTGGAGATTTCCACAGGGTAAGGAGGTCATTGGGGACATTATCTTTGGCCACTCCCTGTGGCTGCCAAAAGAGCACCTGAACATTGCAGACACCAGCTGATGTGCCAGCACAGGCTGGGGAAACCTCACAAAGCCCCGCCCCTAGATGAAGAGTTACAGATAATTAACTAATGACTACTCAGACTCGGAGAAACCAGTCTTCCCCAGGGATGAGCCCTCTGATTGGATATCTAGTATACATGTACAGACAAGCAACACCAAACGGGACTTGGCAGTTTGTATGTATATATATTATACATTATATATATCTCAATTAGAGAGAGAGAGTCTATGGATTTGAGAGGGAGCAGGGCAGGGCGGGGGACACAGAAAGAGTTGGGGGCGTAAAGTGGGTAAATGAGGTAAATACAGCACTCATATATGAACTTCTCAAAGTTAAAACTTAAAAAGACAGACATAAGGCTACCATTAATTTGTGGTAGGCAGAGTCTAACTAATACCTTTTCTATCAGATTTAAATAAGGACCCTAGACTGAGTATGGTCAATTTATGAAATGCTGACCGAGACACCAAAGTTCTCCCTTTAAAACCTGATGACTTGCTGCCTGTCTGCCCAGCACCTGCCAGGCAGGGGCAGGGCTGCAATGACTTTGAGGCCAGCCTGGGCTAAAGAGTGAGACTCTCATCTCAAACAATCACAAACAAAAATCCCCTAATGCTGCGGCGAAAATGTCAGACTATATCATTTTAGATTGTTTGATGTCTGTATGATGTATGTAACTGCCTGTGTGTCTGTACCTTGTGCATGCTTGGGCCCTTGTGGAGCAGAAGAAGTAGGATCCCCTGGAACTGTAGCTGGGAATTAACCTGGGGTTCTCTTCAGGAGCAGCCAGTGCTCTTAACAGCTGAGCCATCTCTCTAACCCCAAATTGTTACTTCTTAAATCAGTGAATTGGGTGGTGTGGAAAGAAACTTCAATAAAGCCAATATTAAAAACAAAATCATAGGCTAGCGAGATGGCTCCGTGTGACAGAGCACTAGGTGCCAAGACTGAGGACCCTAGTTCAGTCTCAGGAACCCATGAGATAAGGAGAACCAACTGCCACAAGTTGTTTTCCATGAGAATGAACACACATCCATACAAATACCCTAACTTGTGCCATTTTAGCTGCCCTCCTGTCTGAGAGGCAATCACAAGCCACAGAACTTACCATATCGGCTAGAGCAATATATAAGAACATTCCTCCAGCCAGTGCAAAAATCCAGTTTGCAGAGAAGTGACTGCCAGCCAGGATACCAAAGGCCAGACCCACATAGCAGCAGCAAGCAGAGAGGAAGTTGAAGAAGAGGGCCTGCTGGATGCTCATACCAGCATTGAGCAGGATAACGAAGTCTCCTACAACAGGCATGAGAACAGGAAGTCAGGATGCAAAACACGAATGAATGGATTGGACTGTGGACAGAGCACATGTGGATTAAAATCCCAGACTCAGAGATGGTATTGGGCTAAAGGCACCTCCATCTTCCAATTCTTGCCGTGGCCTCCCAGCATAGATGCTGCAAATAACTTATGTATGGAAGTACACAAGTAACCAGCACTGGCCTCATGCTCCCCACCTAGAGGCTGAAAATAATTCACAGGACTTTAAATGTAGATAACCAAACCAGCCTCGTTTCTTTTTTGACTGGTGAAATAAAAATAGTTCCCTCTCTCCTAATGGATGGTACATTCAGGATCAAACTCGAGAGAGGGAGAAGTTAGTCCACAAGCCAATAAATACCAAAGTTAGGACCCTGGGCTGTCACTGGGTCCTGAGTCATGGCTTCTTAGGCTCCCTTGATAAAACTCCACACACTCTTAAGCTCTGACTTTTCTACTTCAGTCACATGACACACTTTGACAGGACTTCCAGCTACCGCAGGATGTAGGACATAGGAGGGGAATCTTTACTGAGTATACAGAATATTGTGTGGCACCTGGCAAGTCCTTTTCCGCATTTAGTTGCCTATAATCCCCTTGATGATTCTAAAAGGCAGGTACAGTTATTAATCACACTACAGAGGTGGGAAAATTAAGTGACAGGACACAGGGCTCATGGGATAAACATCTCCACACTGTTCCATTCAACTGTTGTAATTCAAGAGTTAAAGGGAGAGACAGTGTGTTAATTCAATGAGGTGTGGAGGAGGAGGGAGGGGCAGCAGGGGTCGAGACACAAGACCGATGTCTCAGAAAAAAAACTGAGAGAACTGGAGCTCAGGGATAGGGATTGTGCACTCACCCAGCTCGTGAGGAAATTCCTCACAGAGAATGGCCACCGATGTGCTAATGCCTTGGAAGACAGACACAGTGAAGGAGGCACCGATAGCCAGGCCATCGATGAAATTGTGGAGACCATCGCTCAGGGTGATCATCCAGGCCAAGGTACCAATATCAGAATATCGAACCCCTTTGAGCCAGTAGCAAGCACTCTGGGATGCCTGCAGGTCCTGCAAGAAAGGACAAGCCAGTGGAATTTAGATTACAGAGTGACTTCAGGTAAGCCCGACTCATGAAGGCCATGGTTTCTTAAAGGCTCCCCCAGGGCTGCTGACCTGCACAGACATGGAGCCTACGATGACCTTCTCGTCTGTGCTGGGTACCTTGCCATCCAGATCATTGTTGCAGTGCTGAGGAATCATGTGATCCAGGTCCCCATTCTGTAGCTTCTCCGTGACACCCTCCTCCTGGTCCTTCTTGGAAGGAAGCGTTTCGGAGGTAAAATGGTTATGTCCGTGATGGTGCTAGGGAAGGAAAGGCGATCAGTGTTACAGACCAAAACCACCCAATGCTACACCCACTTAGGGGAAGCATGCCAAGGTCGGGGAAGATCTTATTCCTACATCTGAGGAAACTGAGCAGGTCACACATAGGGATGTAGAGAAACTGTTATAGCCAGTGGCAACACATACAAAGACAGAGACTTTCTACTAGACAAAGAAGTCTCTTGCTGTTGCCCAATCCAGGGAGGTGACCCCTACTCTAAGTACTTTAGGTTGCTCCTTTAAAATGGCCACTTCATTCGACTCTGGCAGACAGTGACCCCATGCCAGCTACAGGAGGCCTCTTATTGGAGCCACACTAGTCAGAGCTGTTCCTAGATGTACGTAACCAAACCTCTTTACTCTCTTTTACAGAGAGAGTCCCAGGCTTGCCCTGCAAGTGCTGCCACACCTCACTGACCCAAGTCAGCATGTTTTTGTTTTTTTTTATTTTGAAGTTAACCGTTTTCCCCTAGATAGGTCTCACCTCATTTTTCTGCTTCAGGAGCATCTTCAGGATCTTTTCTGTGAAAAAGAAAAGGTAGAAACCCCCAAAGACCACAGCAGACTTGGAGACATAATTGTCCTGAGGGTTGAAACCAAAAGCCTGTGGGCACAGGAAAACGGAATGAGTAAATAAGCCTTCATCAGCTCCTCTCATCTGCTTACCACTCTCTCCACTCTGGAAAAGAAGCACTCTGCTGTCTGCCCATTCTCTTGCCAGCAAAAATCTAGCCTCGACATTCCCTGGGCTCGCTGCCACCAGCCTGGGTGCTTGCGTATTCTCTTTTGATACAAAACACAGGCAGTCTTTAGGGTTTTCTGATCCTGGGGTTTGGAGCCAGGACATTATGTTTGCTAGGCAATCACCCTACCACTCAGCTACATCTCTAGTCCTTAAGGTTTTATTATATGTGTTTTATACTCACTTTATTTTTATTTATGTGTATGTGAATGTGTGGGTGCCCGAGGAGGCCAGAAGAGGGTGTCAGTTTACCTGAATCTGGAGCTGCAGGCAGCTGTGAGCCATGTGCATGCTGGGACCAAACTCTGGTCCTCAGAAAGAGCAGCAGGCATTCTGGACTACACAATGAGCAGGAACTACCATGGCCAACTTGGCTTTTTTTCCCCTGACTAGGTCTCACTGCATAGACCAAGCTGTTCTCAAACTCACAGAGGTCAGCCTGCCTCTACCTCCCAACTCTGGGGATTGAAAGCTGGTTTTCTCCTTTTAATGAGGATACTGTCTTAATCTCTGTTAGTACTTAGTCATACTAGCACTCAGTCAGCAAATCCTACGTTTAAAGGGAGGCCACTTGTGTTTATTTTTGCCTCATCCACTGTCCCTGGTTGGTCTGCCCGTAAATACAACGGGAAGTGGTTTAGTTACAATAGCTAAAAGGAGAAAATCCATCCCAGTTCCAGGGCAAGAATTGCAGCATCTTCCTGACCACAGAATCTTGAAAGGACCACAAACTAAAAAAGCAAGCTGTGTCCCTGCAGGCATCTTGGGGTAGATTAAAGCCAGGCCTAGTTCCACAGGCCTGCAGTTCCCAAAGCTTAGGAGGATGAGGTGGGAGGAGCCCAGGACCCTGAGCCCAGCTTGCCCAACAAAGATCCTGTCCCTTCAGGACACAATAAGAACGTTTTTAAAAACAATGGAGTGGGCGCATGCTGCTTTGCATTCTTTCTGCAAATTCTCTTAAGTAAGGAAGGGAAGAAGGATTCAAGGACACAGAGGACAGGAGTAGCCAGGGAGCTGTCCTAAGTCTGGCTCCTGGTTTATGGTACCAAGTGTCCAATGACCTGCTTGTGTCATTTCTAACAGAAAACAGGCCCGATTCCCAGCACTCGGGAGGCTGAGGCAGGAAGACAGCAAGTTTGGGACCATGTGGTGAGACTGTTTCAAAGAATAAACTCCAGGTCTCTTGGGAACAGAACAGAGACAGAAGGAGAACCTCAAGTCACTTCAAAGGCAAATGTTTCTCCTCTAGGTATTTAAGGAAGCCGCTCGTAGCATCAGCTGCTATGAGACCTGGAAGTCAGATGCTAAAGAAGCCTGCATTCAGGTCAGCCCTCCTGAGAAAAGATGCGCCCTGGGAAAAAGTGAAGGAAGGAAAGGAGCCAGTAGGTGAGGTGTGATTCAAGAGCACAGGACTCATTAGACCTGAGTTTAGTTAAAGCAATGGCCTCTCATGTAGGTCAGACTCTGGGGGGGCAGGCAAACCATGATTCATTCATTTGACAGACATCACAAGTGCTCCACCAAGAACACAAAACAATACTGTAGAAAACAGTGCTCTCAGAAGCATGTGAAATCAGCTCTTGCCTTTGCTTGGGCCTGTCAGACCACCCGCAGGGAAATGCACTGAGCTTATTATAATTAGCATGTCTAGGGAAGGTACCTCACTAAATCACATGGGCCTTTCCCAAAGCTGACTACTCAGGCTTCAAAACACTGTCTCCCTTCTCTTCTGTGGAAGATCACCCACGAGAAGGTGCCACAAATGTACTGTTTCCTTTGGATTTCCTCTGCCCTTAAGCTCCCAACCAAAGAGCGGGGTTTTTACTGAGAACTGTGGATTTCACTGTGTTTTGTTTCTCTAAATTAAAGCCCCACGTTGAGAGTCAGAGCTACATACACTAGCTAGCTTGCTTGTTTTCCACATATGTGTTTGTGTTTTGCCTACATGCACATATGTGTACCACATGTGTGCCTGGTGCCTGCAGAGGCCAGAGGTCATCAGACCATCTGGAACTGGAGTTAGACTTTGTGAGCTCCATGTGGGTGCTGAGAATGGAACCAGAGCAACTTTACAGCTGAGCCATCTCTTCAGTGCCAGTTATGCTGCCATTTCACTCAACAATCCCAGCCGTTTGGAGGCCCTCAGATGCCTGTGAAAGTCATCCTATAGCTTACCATCCTATACAAAGAACAGAGAGGTGGGCAGTTGGTCTAGATGTGCAGTTTGCTAAGGGTGGGATTTCAACCTAGCCCTTGAACCTCGCCTTGCTCCTGCCTTCGTCCAAGCTTTCCTTTCCAAACAAAGGACCTTGGGGCCAGTCCCTGTGCCTTCCCTGTAAACAGGCTCCTCCTGCTGTGCCTATTGTCTCTGAGCTGACAGGGCTGCTCTGGTGTGAGGGTTGCTGCTTTGTCATACCTCTGGGATGAGCTGGAAGAGGGCATTGGAGTAGAGGGTTCCAATCGCCAAGGCTATGAAGTAGAGCAGCAGTCTCTTGTAAAATGTCTTCTTCATGAAGGGCACCACGCTGGCCCCCATGAGGGAGCAGAGGGAGATGACGGTAACGCAGAGGAGACCGTACCCCCATACTGCCAGCCCACCCAGGACAGGGAGCAAGGAAACCACCATGAGGGAAAGGAGGTGGAGACAATTGTGGGTATTAATGAAGGAACCCAAAAGCAAAAACCAGAGACAGGGAGGGAGGGAGGGAGGGAGGGAGGGAGGGAGGGAGGGAGGGAGGGAGGAGGGAGGGAGGGAGGGGGAGAGAGAGAGAAATAGGAAATTTGTTAGTGATTCAGGTCTGATGCAATTTCCTTCAATCAGTGCAGGAGGTATGAGGAGGCATTTGAGGTGGTCTCAGAACCCTGTGACTACTGCCCCTGCTACTGAAGAGGTCTGGGTCAGACTTGCCAGCTGGTGTGACTGGCAAAGGGGGCAGGCTACTGCCTCAGTGCATACCCATATGCTGTGCATGCTCAGGCTGGGCACAGACTTTGGACTCAAGGTCTTTTAACAGGACATCAGAGCAAGTGGGAAGGAAAGGTTTGGTGTTACCAGCTCTACTTGTGCATATTTAAACCACACCACAGTGGCGAATGTAACACCACCCAAGGACCATTTGGTTTGTGCAAGATACAACCACAAAGTTGTGTAGAGGGAGGAAAAACACAGAACAGGCAAGACTCGCTGCTTTTCAGATTTGGTTTCTGAGCAGCTATGTTTGTTCCTGTTTGCTTTGAGGGACCGGATGTAGAAAGCAGAGTTCCAAGACCAACTCATTATAAAAATTAATTTCAAATTCATTTTCCAAAGTGACACACTCTGGGTTTTAAGTACAGCCCTCTGGAGGGGACAGTACAGAGATGACAACCCTTGTGTGACCCAAAGGGCAGGACACAGACAATGGCAGTAGTCCCAGTCAAATAGGCAAAAAACCATTTCATTTCAAATCCTTAAAAAAATTTAGTAAATTCAATGGTTGGAGCTGAAAAAATAGCCCAAGGTGAGGCCTCCCTCAGGAAGAACTTTCTAGATCCAGGTGTAACTGAAACTGTTAAGGGAGCTAACCTTAATTCAGTTCTTCCCTCATGATGAAGAAGGGAGAAAGTGAGGCATGGCACCTCCGAGAGAGGCTTTCCTCAGTTAGCCTCTTGGTTGAGGAGGCTCAAAAGGCCAATAATGTGAGTTTTTATAAAAGCTTTCTTGGCACCAGAGTGGTCAACCAGGCAGCTACACGTTTTTTTCTCCATCAGTGGCACGTGCCTGAGCTGAATAGTGGGGCAGACTCTCAACTTGGGTCTTATTTGTACAGCTCCTCAATGATGACGATTAAAAACAAAATTACCGAACATTTAGAAACAGTCAGATGAGTGTACCAGGAAGTCAGACCTATCAGGAAAAGATCAGAATGCAAGGTACAAACGAATGATCTTCTCTTGTACTGCATTTGGTTTGTTTGTTTGTTTGTTTGTTTGTTTGTTTTTGTGGGAACAACCTATTTGCTAGGTTGCCTAAGCTGTGATCCTCCTGCCTCAGATTTTCAAGTGCTGCGACTTTAGGCATGAAGCTGCTACAGCTGCCTTAATTAAAAACAGGATCACACCACTGAGACCAGTTCTCTACAGATGCCCTGGTAACCTCCCTCCCGCTGCCTCCCTCCTCATTGAGGATCAACTGGAGTCCACACATAAGCACCCCCAAGATTTCTCTTAAAAGTCAGGTCCTGTCTGGCACATCAAGCCCACAAAACTGAAACTTTGCTTTGGAGGCTCTGGAATGGAGCCAAAAGAGATCCTCAAAAGGGGGTACAAATGTTTAACAACCTTGCATCTGATGTCACCTGAAGAGGCCAGAGGTCAACCTGAGTGAACAGAAGCATGAGAGAAGTTATTGTACACCCCCTCCCAATACGAAGAGTCAATTCATTTTTCGGGTGGCAATTGTTGGGGTTCTTAGAACACAGAGGGAGAATGTCAGCCCAAGGGGGGCTGGGCTGGGCCGGCCCAGGAAAAGTGAACGCGCATCTGTTCTACTGCACCTCTGGGATGAGCTGGAAAAGCGCGTTAGAGAGCAGCGTTCCAATGGACAGGGCGATGAAGTAAGTGAGCACACGGCTGAAAAACGCTTTCTCCGTGCATGGCAGGACCAGGACTCCCAGGAGCGAGGCCAGGTTAATCAGTGAGACACTGAGGAACCCAAAGCCCCACACTGTGGAGGAACAAGAACAGACGAGGGCCTCCATTACTGAGGGCCTCCATTACTGAGTGAGTAATGCTGCTGACAGTGTTCTAGGCACACAGAGATCCAGCAGCCCCTCAGGACGTGTCTGCTGACTCCAGCTCTTGCTAGGGAAGCCTCAGGAAAACAAGGTCAAGGTTGCAATCTGAGTGGCTTACCCTTCGGAGGAAGAGACTGGAGACAACTGGACATGACAGACAGAGTACCATGAGTTAGTTAGATAGTATGTGTATTTATGATGGTGACACCACTTAGGTCTGGTAGCCTCTGATGGCTCTATGACTTTAGAAAGGCTGAGCCCCCTCTAGCTAGAGGGGAGATACTAAGAGGCAGGGGGAGAGGGTGGGGAGGTGTGGACGATGGGGGCATGGGTCGGGGTGGAAATGAAGTAGTCAAAGGAGGTCATAAAGATTGGCGCTCTTACAGTTTAATGAAAACAAAGGGTGAGTTAAAAAAAACACACATTCATAAGCTGGCCGGGTTCCAATACACCCGGTGTTCACCAGTCAGCCCACCCAGGGTCTGGTGATGCAATGTAACAATCTGGGTGCATGTCATCAACAGCCACCATGGCCCCACCCCAGTCCTTGCTTACCTTCAATGGCGCTTGGCTTCCCCTCCTCTGTCTGCTCATTTTCCTTATTCTCCTGGTTTTCTGAGGTGCAAGCCCGGGAATCCAACTGCTGGAGAATGGTGGGGCAGAACTCCTGGAATTCACTCTTCCCAATATGAGATCGCTCACTGAAGTTGTGGGCCGCAAAGAGGTCTCCAGAGCTAAAGCACTGAAACCAGGAGGGGCGGAAGGGTTCTTAGAATCCAAAACTCCCGCCCTGCCCTACATGGCTTGCCTCTGCAAGGAACTCAACCCTCTGAGAAGCAAAGAGAAAACAGACACAGCCAAACTACAGAGAATCTGGAGACTCATCTCTGAGGGATGAGGGTAAGGAAAAGCCTGGTTTGGATCTCAGATTGGCCATGGCGAGTGCTTAGTGCACACAACTATAATCTGGTTGTAGAAAGAGGTTTGGGGAACAATCAGATTCCAAGGGGGACCTTCATCTCAGCTACTTGGGTAGCCAAGGCAGGAAGACTGCAGCCTCAAAGAATGCCTGAGCTGCACATTCAAACCCAGACTGCATAGCTCAGTGAGACGCCCCCTCTCCCTGGCACCCCTCCCTCCCACACACACCCCATCTCCAAGTTTGAAAAGAATACAGTAAAAGTAGTACTGGACATGACTCAGGTTGGCAGGATCTGTAGCATGCCCCAGGAAGGCATAGGTCCACTGCTACAGGGAGTGGGGTGGCAATGGACGACAGGATTCCAGTCATGTGACCAGGGTGTGGTTTCAGAGATAAGGGATTCCATCTATAAAAACCCAGGGAACTATTCTACTAAAATGTAAATTATAGAGGCCTGTGCTAGAGTCTGGACCTGGGTAGGTGAGCAGACACAGGCACCTGTGACCTCGGGAAGTCTTGCATATTATGGGAATTCAAATTGAGAGCTCTCTGCAAGGGCATGCACGTGTACGTGTATGATGTATGCACATTCACGAGACCACAAGAGGACACTGGGTGTCCTGTTCTACTACTCTCCCTGCCTTATTCCTTTGACACATCTCTCATTGTACCTGGAACTAGGCCTGCAGCCAGCAAAACACAGCACTGGGATTAGAGATATGCATGGCTGCCCTGCCTTTTACATGGGCGCTAAGGATTCAGACTTGGGTCCTCAAGGTTTCAAAGCAAGGGCTCTTATCGCTGAGACATCTCCTTAGCCCATATTCTTCTGATTGTGTTTTAGTCCCCCTGGGACTGCTGACAATATAAGTTTTTAGATTTGCTGACTCAGAATAGTGCTGTAGGCCCTAAGGCCCATATCTTAGTCCTCTGAACGCAAGCCTGTCACTCACCCATTGCCCGTGTGGCACATTCGGCCTCCCCAGTGATGCTGACACTTGTCACAATTAACCAGCTCTGCGTGTATGCAATGCCCAGTGCCCCATCCACCTTCTCCTTTTAGCCCCAGCCTCTTCATCCTTCAGTGTGTGGCTTCAGCATGCCTCATGCACATGACCCTCAACCTCCCTCTTTCATAGGGGAACCCCATAATTACAGTGCACCCCACAAAACAAGGTACTTAATTTTCATCCCCCCCGCCCCCCCGTTAGCTGAGCCCCTCAGCTCAACATTGGTATATGGTCTTCCTCAAGAGCAGCCTCTTAACCACTGAGGTCCCTAGCCCTGTTTCCCCACTTCCCACGATACTCAGTATAAGGGGCAAAGCAGAACGGAAGGACTCTGCTGGCTGACCTCTACTGGGCTGCCACAAACAGCTCCAGACTCGAGTAGCTGAGACGATATGGAAGAACATTTCTGATAAAACTAGAGAGTGGACTAGTAAAACCCCAAGACTAGAGTCTTGACCCCTATCCCAGGAACCCTTGTGAAACTACTCCCCAGAAAAATAATTCTTCCTGCGTCTGAGGGGATTATGAGGCCCATCTGGCATGGTGTGAGAATAGTAAACTTTACTGGACATGCTGTCCCGAGAGCCATGGTTCACCAGCAGTGACCCAGGTGTAGCTGCAAACCGTCTGGGGACCAAGGACCCTCTTCTTAACCCTTTGTAAGATAGCAAAACACCATGTGGGTAGTTGGGAAGCCTCACTGGAGATGCAGAATGTGCTGACCGCCACCAGGGTCTACCTGCCCCCTCTGACCAAGATGCTGGGCCACTGTGTGTCCAGCAGTGTTGACGGACCATTGCCTTACCGTGGAGAGGTTCCTGTGTGCTTCTTTGGGCAGGGAAACATTATCCCGGCCCACGCCCACGCTGTTGAGCAGAGTCTTCAGCTGTGGCAAGGTAAGGCTGTCATTCTCTCCGTAGCGTTTCATAAGCTCTTCCAGGAAAGAGGTGGCACTGAGGGGCAGCAGGCCAGTAGATGAGGCATGAATCTGGGGGACAGTTCTCCATATACCGAACAGCACCAACAGGAGGTAGCTAGGGAAGGCTGGGTGTAGCCGCTCCATGGTGACCATGTATACCTAGAACATAAAGTCAGGTGAAGGTAAGGGCTCTATCTCTCCACCCACACTCAAGCAAAGGCCAACTCATTGCCCTCATGCCAAGGGCAAGGGCTCACCCTCCCATCAGACTCTGAGCCTGTCTCTACCAGCTCTACTTGACTTTGGAGGAATCCTTCTTCCGAAGGGGTAAGATAACAAGAAAAAAAGGACGTGCTGGTCACTGGGTACATGCCTCCTAACCCCTAGGAAAAAGATAGGAGGATTAGGAGTTCAAGGCCAGTTTTAGCCACACAGTGAGCTTGGGATATGTAGGAACCTGTTCCACCTAAAAGGAGAAGGAGGGCTGAAAAGCCTGTGTCAGGTGCCCATGCTGTTGTAAGAAATCCTAAAGAAACTCACTGAGTCAAAACTAACTTTAACACATGCATGCACGCATGCACACACACACACCCTCTCCCCTTCCCCTCCAATGGGAAGAGAGGGGGAATCAGCAGGAATGGGACGAGAGGGTACTGGAGAGTGAATAAAGTCAGCATGCATGATACAAACATAAAAAGGTCCTAATGAAACCAAAACTGTGTGTAATGGATTTCATTATGCTAATAAAAATATTGCTAATAAAAATAATAATAAATATGTATTATTATTTTATGTATATGGGTGTTTTGGCTGCATCTATGTCTCCGTACCACACACATCCCTAGGTATTCTCAGAGACCGGAGCAGGGCATCATACTGCAACTGGAGTTATGAACACTTGTAAGCCACTATGTGGGTACCGGGGATCCAACCCGGGTGCTCTGCAAAAGCAGTCAGTGCTCTTAACCACTGAGCTATCTGTCCAGCCCCTAATAAGAGGCCTTAAAAGAAAAAGAAAAGGAAAAACGTGTCCAATATAAAAGCAGAATTGTATCACACAGTTAAGAACCGAGAAGGAACAGAAAAGAGCGAGAGCTGGCCTTGATTCCTCTGTTAATCACTCACTTCTCTTAGTACAGTTATAATTTCATTAGTGACATCAGCAAGCACAAGGAGGCACTCCAGCACAGGTGCCTCAGCACATACTGCTCCACCTATCCAGAGCAGCACAGCATCCTCATGGCCAAGAAACAGGACCTACTGACCCCTGCCTGCCCCTGCTGCTGACAGACAATGTGATCCTGGGTAAGGTATCTAGTGGGTAACATCACAGGACGATCCAGGGCAGCCCACCATAGCCATTAGCATCAAACACAAGGCTTGAACTTCTGCACCACTGAGGGGGAGAGTTGGGGGGAGGAACTGGGCAAGCTGCACGGCGTCAACTACCACCCTCTTCTCATCTGTAAAGGTGGTACCCAGCTCATGGGGTGGCTGTCAGAATTTAGCAACCAAAGTGATGGGGAGGCCCTAGCTGCTAACTACTTGAATTGAGGTACTCGACTTCTACCAGTTGAGACTGGTCTGTGGTACATAGTGAGGAAAAAGGAAAAAGGAAGTGAGAGAGTGTTGAGGGGCTGGAAAGGAAGGAAGGAAAATGACACTCCCTTGAAAAAAGGCTCGGGACTACAGCTCAGTCATAGAGTTGAGTATGGGACTCAAATGTACACAAGCAGCACATGTGATCTCTAACACTGGCCTAGGCGTGGTGGCACACACAAGCCCTTAATCCCTTGGGAGGCAGACGTAAATGGATCTCTGTGAGTTTGAGACCAACCTGATCTATATAGTGAGTTCCAGGACAGCCACAGGAAGTAGTACTCAAAAAAATAAATAAATAAATAAATAACAACAACAACACGAGAAAGAGATAACAGAAGAGAAAAGAAGGGCTAGAATGAAAGAAGAGAAAAACAAAACCTAGCCAGCCGGAGATCCAGAGTCTGAAATCTGGCTGTAATCATTCAAAGACAAGATTGCTCTCCAAAGTTTGACTTCCAGACAAAACAGGAAGCTGTTAACATACTGTCATAAGACCCTGTAACTGACTACATTCAACTAAGACTCAACTCCTGCACCCTGCCAGTCACAGCGCACCTGAGGGTAGGCTGGCTTTAGATCCCATATATGGGACACAAAAGCTGGGGACAAAAAATCTCATTCTTCACTCAGGAGGCAGAAGCAGATGGCTTTCTCTGATTTTTAAGACCAGCCCGTTCTACTTAGCAAGTTCTAGGCCAGCATGGACTACACAGAAGACCTTCTGAAGTCAGTAAGTAAGTGAGTAAGTAAATAATAATTTTCAGGGTTGTGGGGTTGGGGATTTAGCTCAGTGGTAGAGCGCTTGCCTAGCAAACGCAAGGCCCTGGGTTCGGTCCCCAGCTCCGGGGGAAAAAAAAAAGTTTTTTTCAGGGTTGTTCTTCGGTTTTCGGTTGGATATACTTTCAGCCACACAACTAGAAGGACCAGACAGGGCAAAAAAAAAAAAAAAAAAAAAAAAAAAAAAAAAAAAAAAAAAGGCAGTCTGCAAAATTGTTATTTTGTAACTATAAAGTTGTCACCAAGAACCAGATTAATCTATGCTTTGTGGAATGGATCTTGGACAAAATTACACTAAAACCCACTATTCAAAGGAAGTAGTTTGCCTGGCATGGTAGCACATGCACATATTCCCAGAACTTGGGAGATGAAATCAGGATGAGGAGTTAAGGTCAGCCTGGGCTATATGAGACCCTGTCTCAAAAAAGAGAAATGAAGGAAGGGAGGGGGGAGGGAGGGAGAGAGTGAGGGAGGGAGGGAAGGAGAGAGAGAGAGGAAGGGAGGGAGGGAGAGAGGAGGAGGGAGAGAGTAAAAAGGAAGGACAGAGGGAGGGAGAGAGGGGACGGAGGGAGGGAAGGAGGGAGGGAGGTAAGTTGGCTATCCAGCCAGCCAGTTTCCAGCTGTCTATATTTTCCTCAATGAGAGAGCTGGGGTCTAAGTAGATTTAGTTAAGAGAGATGCTGATGCCTTTTCCAAGGGCAGCTCTTCCTATGACCCTGGCATCCATTCATTCTTCCCTTAAGGAGAATCTGGGAAAGGTACACCTACTTAATAGATAAGGAAGCTGGGATCTGAGGCCAAGAAATGAGATCTCAAGGCAAACTGAATTTTTTATGAACTGAAGTCAGGTCTGAATGACGTCTAAGCCCTGGCATCCACCATAGGCTCAGCATGAAGAGGGAGAACATGTTCCCTGGATGCTGTGGAGAACCACGAAACTAACTCTGCAGGCCTCTGCACCGAGATCTGTCGGTTTCTCTCAGCACCAGCGGGGACCCTATATTCAGGCTAGGGATAACCTGAAGATCTGGGAGGTGGGACAGCTAGGGGTGCTGTGGGGGCTGGGCAGTCTTACAGTGCTCCTGCTATAGAATCCTAGAACAAAGCACTGTTCCTACTTCAAATACCTTTCTCAAATTTCCCTTCAGCAATGTAAAAATCCTACGAAAAAGGAAACAAATGCCCTGCATGTGGGCACTGTGGCTGATTTTACCTTGACCGCTCTACCTGGGTGGACATTCAGATAGAGGTTGGCATTTATGATGGGTTGGTTCTATGGAGGCCTGGTGGCCCTGTGGTCCCTCGCATGGCTTTTAGGGCAGCCTGGAACATTAGAGAAGTGTCTCCTGGCCATGCCGTAACACAAGTCTAGGGCTACCTGTGCTTCTTCAGGAAACCTCTTTCAGCCTACCTCATGACTGCCAGGGTTTACAAAGACAGGTGGTGGTGGTGGCGGCGGCGGCGGCAGTGGCTCTGAAGTGTAAACCAGTCCTTGCCAATGAGAAGACCCAGTGAGCAGAGCTCTGTCACCTGGATCAGCCCTTGAGCTCATCCCACAAAAGAGTAAGGCAGCTGGGGCGGTTAGGAATCCTTGCTCCAAGGCCTCGGCGCTATGAACTCAATGGCCCTGGCCTTTGGGATCGGGAAGGGAGAGTTGTGCTCTGGCAGAGATTTGCCCCCTTAACTAGTTATTCTTGGGGGTGGGGGTGGGGGTGTTGATAAAAGGCTCTCTGCGGTTAGCCAGGCATGGTGGCTCACGTTTGTAATCTGAGGGCTTGGGAGGCCGAAGAAGCAGGGTGATGGCTATTGGATCCACATAAAGTAAGTTCCAGGCCGGCCAGGGCTACGCAGGAAAACTCGAGAGAGCACACAGGCAGATAGACAGTACTTGGCAAACAAGCAAGCAAACAACAACAAAACCCAGATTCCCTGGAGGAAACAAAGAGGCAGAGAAAGCACACACAGGTCTTACCAGAGTTCCTCCCTCAGTGGTGTACAGGAGCTCTTGTCCTCCCAGGGAGCCGAACCTAAAGTGTTAGTCAGACTGGGGCAGAGACAGGGCTCCAGTGTGTGGCTACTCGGTACAGGCCCTGCCCATTAAAGAGCTGCTGGAGTTTCCCACCCCTCTTACCACTGGGCTCAGGGTCAAAAGTAAGTTATTCTAAAGCCTCAGGTCTGTCTCTGCGCACTAGACCTAAGCCTCAGGGGACAATGTGACATTCATCCTAGAATCCCAGAGCAAAGTGCTGGCCCCTGCCATCCTCAGGCTAAGCTGGAGTCCTGCCGACTGTCCCACCCCACACACCCCAGTCATGTCCAGAAGCACCTACAAATGTGGTTCTGCCGGCTCTGTTGGCATTTCTCTGCATTATTTACTGAGTTCTGTTTTTTTTTTTTTTTTCCTAGACCTAACCAAGAAGCAAAGCACTTCCTTTTTCTGAGGTAGCTAGGTGGTAACTTGCCATTTAGTTCATTCAAGAAGCTTGATCACCAAGGAGAACAGAATAGGAACTTGAAGGAACTTGGACAGGCCTCGTCTACTACTCTCTACAGATTCCTCTGAGCACTGCCATAAAAACCAACAGACAGACAGACAGACACACTCGCACAGGGTCCAAGATGAACTTGGCCAAGGCAAGAGTGTTCCTGAGGCCACTGAAACGTGTACTTATGACCCTTCTCCTCCCTTGTCACATGGAGCACTTCTTAGGTGACCAAGCTGAATTCCAACCTCACCTAATCTTTATCTTTGAGGACAGGATGCCTGAAGGGCCAAAAGTTCCATCTCAGGAGAGCTAGCTAGAATTGGTTCTAAGATGGCTGCCCCAATTGACCTCCCCTGACAGTCTCTGACTTCACTACAGTCCAAGTGTTTGCTCAGTGACCCACTTCCCAGCTGACTTGATCATGACTAAAAGAGCACTGCTTTCTCTGTAGCCCCAACTGGGACAACCCAAATGATGAGCTGAGCTAGGCCACTTCTCACTAGGGCCCCAAGACCAGCAAGAGACGAACTGCCACCAATCCTTTGTCCTTTCCAACAGAAGGTTATAGGGAAAGCTCTTTGTGGGAGATGGGGAGGAGGAGGAGAGCTGACTCTCTCCAGTAGGGCTCCAACATGCTCGCACTTGCGCATGCGCATACACACTGACCTAAGGATAACTGCCAGCCTCAGCAGACTAAGTATTCCCTTCCAATAGAAACGGGAGCTACTCTACCAAAATAGTAGACTGAATCATGTCAGCACAACAGGAATCATTCACAAAAAAAGTCCCAGAGCAGAGGACAGACCCACGTCCCTGCCACACCCCATTCTCCAGACCTAGAGAACAGCTCTGAACATCCTTAGCAGGCCTGTGGGTAGTGGGGAACAAATCAGCCTACCTGGTGGGAAGGAAGAGAGCTGTTTTTCTATTTTGGGGGGGGACGACGACAACGACGACGACGACAACGACAACGACAACGACAATAGAACATTAGGCAAACACTGGCAAAGCCATGTATACTAGCATCCTAAGATTCAAGGAAAACAGTTCTGCCCATGGCCAGAACAGAGAGCCCACCAGATGACAGGACTTGGGAGGCTGAGGCAAGGGTGGGAGACACAAGTTCTGGGCTAACCTAGTCTCAATAGTTAAACACTATCTATAAACCAAAAATAAGCAAATCATAAAACAGGGCCTAGGGGAGACAGCTCGCTCACTCTCCAGCACCCATGGAAGAGCCAGCTATGGAGGCCAGGGCTTGTAACGTCCGCACTGGAAAGATGGAAGCAAGAGGACTCGTGGGGTCTGCTGGCCATCCAGGCAAGCTCCAGGTTCAGGGGGAACTCCAGGTTCAGAGGGAAACTCCGCCACAGAAAGAAGAAAAGGAACCATTAAGGAAGAAGCCCAACACTGACCTCTGAGTTCCATATATCTCCCACACATGCAGATTCACTCACATGTACACACACGGACATGTGTACAAATATGCTTGACACACACATGCAGAAGGAGATAAACAACAAAAGGGTAGGAAGAGAGGAACTAAGTAGCACCACCGAGGCACTAGTAGATTAAAGTTGTCAGAGAACTGAATTCTGCCAGCAACTCCGATCAGAAATACGGACAAAGGAAGCTTGAGATAACTTTTGTATGTGGAAGGAAAAACAGGGTTTCCAGTACCCACATGGAGGCTCACAATCATCTATAACTTCAGTGCCAGAAAATCCAATCCCTCTTCTGGCTTCCATAGGCTCTTACACACAGATTTATATGATGTATATAAATGCACACAGGCAAATACACAGAAATATAAAATGAATCTTTAAGATGGGGGAAGCCACAGTCATGGGAGGTGGCTCAGGAAGACTTGAAATCCATGGTCCTCCTGTCTCGCTTCAGCCTCCAAGAGTGGTGTAGCGATGCACACCACCACGCCTGAGCAAAACACTCTTTACATGGGGATTAATCAGACTACTCTCATCTCCTTTATAGCAACATCCAGCATCAGAAAATAAACAGGAATGGACACACTACTCTGACAGGATGGCCTGGTGGTGCACACCTCTAATCCCAGCACTCAGAAAGTGTTATAAAAGCAAGCAGATTAGGAGTTCAAGGCTAGCCTTAGTTACATAGTGAGTTTGAGGTCAGTATGAGCACCAGGAGACTCTTTCTGGAGGAAAAACAAAAACATTATTCTTTGATAAGCCTTGAAGACCAAGTTTGTAATCCCGACTCAGGAGACTGAGGCAGGAGGATTATGGATTCAAGGCAAAGCCTATGGGTCACAAAGTTGAGTTCAAAGCCTACAAAGTATGTCCAAGGTTGATTTGGTCAATTTAGTGAGATCCTATTTCAAAAATTAAAAAAAAAGGTGAGGATAGAATTTGGCAGTTAAGTGCTTGCTTAGCAATAGTGTGAGGTCCGAGGGTCAATTCCTAGAAATTAAAAATAAATAAATAAAAATAGTATTATCCCTTGCCAAGATCTCATTAACA
The DNA here is from genome assembly GCF_011064425.1 of Rattus rattus. NCBI lineage: Eukaryota > Metazoa > Chordata > Mammalia > Rodentia > Muridae > Rattus > Rattus rattus. The sequence goes on along the minus strand of NC_046165.1, from coordinate 54,022,306 downwards.
AGTAGAAATTCCCAAGCATAAAAGAAATCCCCTTGCCAAAGAAGAAAAACACTTCACAATGAAATGTATCTCTCTCTAACACACACACACCTCTCTCTCTCTCTCTCTCTCTCTCTCTCTCTCTCTCTCTCTCTCTCTCTCTCTCTCTCTCTCTCACATGGATACAAACACCTCCCTTTCACACACACACACACACACACACACACACACACACACTAATAAAGAGAGAGTTTGGGAGTGGTGCAAAGAAGGAAATGAGTTTGGGGAGCAAATGTAAAACCTTGTTTGTTGAATTTGGAGAGAGCGCTTTAATTAAGAGCCCTTGTTACTCTTACAGAGGACCTGGGGTTCTATTCCCAGTACCCACATGGTGGCTCACAACCATCTGTAACTCCAGTTCCTGGGGATTTGTGGCATCCTCAGGTCTCCTCCCATCTCCACAGACACCTAGCACTCATCTGGTACACATCCATATAGGCAAACCACTCAGAAACATAAATTTTTTTTAAAGGAAGTTGGTTGTAGCGGGGCCCATCTGCAAACCCAGCCTTCAAGACAGAGGGTGAGGCAGGAGAATCATCTAGCAGGTTGAGGACCAGCGCACCCAATGTACAGAGCTAAGAGACCTTGCCTGGAAACAAGGTAAAAGGAAACCTCTGCCCACTCTGACTTCCACACATGATCTATGGTACACATCCACCTACACAAAACAATAGTAAACTAAATTCTTTTAAAGAGAGAACACCTACAAAGGCAGAAACCGTGGCTAGAAGAAATCCTTTTTGAAAAAGTAGGCATTCTAATAATGTAATTAGCATAATCATGGTGTGGGGGAGGGGAGACTAGCACAGTGTGCGAAGGCAAATGTCTTCTTCTGAAATAGAGCAAGGGTCAACAGGCACAGTCTAAAATTAAAACAAATAATTACAGAGGATTCACAAGCGCTTACCATTGCAGGGTAGAAAATTCTCTCTTCAGAGAACACATTTCTTTACACTTTACCTTCGCTTACTGCAGTTTCTTTTTCTTCTGTTATGACCAAGGAATTTCAAACCTTTCCACAGGAGTATTTATACCTATTTTTCAATGTCCATTTCTGTCTGATTATGCCTGAGAGAATCTTTTGAATACTGACAATGTATATTTTATTTGCAGTTTGTTTTCTGATCCAGGGTCTCTCTACTTAGCCCTTGGCTGTCCTGGAACTCACTCTAGAGCGGGCTGGTGTTCAGCTCACAGAGATCTGGCAGACTCTTCCTCCCAAGTGCTGGGACTAAAAGCATGCACCACCACGGCCCAGCAAAGGACAGATATTCTGAGGCCTGGAGTCGGTGTGGTTTTCTTTGTTCTGCTTCAGTCTATTAATCAACTCCAGTCTGTGATGTGGAATGCAGCAAGGTTAGAAAAGACAGGGACTCAGCATCACTGATTTCTCCCTCCCTCCCTCTGAAACAGAGTCTCATCTAGCCTAAGCTGCCCTCAAGTTTATATGTAGCTGAGGCGGATTTTGAACTCCTGATGTTCCTGCCTCTGCCTCCTGAGTGCTGCAATTCTCAGAGCCACACCAATTTATGCAATTCTGGGGATCAAGCCTAGAGCCCTGGGCATAGTAGGCAAGCACTCCTGTCGACTGAGCTACAACTCAGCCCAAACTTTCTTAAGTATAGCACAAAACCCAAAACCCACTGGGCAGTGGTGGCACACTTAGGAGGCAGAGGTGGGTAAGTGTCTATAAGTTTGAGGTCAGCCTAGTCTATAGAATGTGTTCCAGGAGAGCCAGCTCTATAAAGAGAAACCCTGTCTCAGAAAAACTAAAACCAAACCAAAGTGAACCAAAACGAAACACCTAGAACCCCACAGAAACAACTGCTGACACGTCTGATCATAAGAGTTCTTCTATAAACATTTCACTATAATATCTTCCATCTTTATGGTCAAACTAACAGTGACACAGTGACCTGTGTAGAGAGCTAGTACTCTCTTTTCTCTGCCTCCCTTTGTGGAGCTGAGGGCCTCGAATAGGCTAAGCAAATGTTCTACCTACCAACAGGCTACAGCACCAGACCAGTCGGCAGCCTTAAAACACAGTATTCAGGTAAATACTGCCTCTGGAGTCCAGAGAACTTCAAGGAGAACTATGGAGGTGCAGATCTGTGATCGATCCCAGCTACTCAACCGGCCAGAGGCAAGAGGAGTAAGTTCAAAGACAGACTGAGCAGCTTCTAAGGACCCTGTAGCAGGATACAGGTAAAGTGGTACCCGCCTGTAATTCCAAGCATTTGGGAAGCAGAGATGGGATTGGCAGGAGTTTAGGCCAATCTTAGTCATATCATATAGAGGCTATCTTGGGCTACAAGAGATCCTGTCTGACCTCCACTTCCCCCAAACAGGCCCTGCCTCCCCACCCACCCACCCCCAAAAAAGGCCAAGAATGTAGGTTCTAGGACTGAACCCCCGGAACCAAAAAATAAAAGAAAGGGAAGGGGGTGGTGGTTACTGAGGTGGTGTACACATGTAATCCACAAGCTGAAGCAGGAGGATTATTTCAAGTTCAAGGGAAGCCTAGGCAGCAAAGGGAGATCCTGTTTGAAACCAGCAAAAAGAGGGGTTGGGGATTTAGCTCAATGGTAGAGCGCGCTTGCCTAGGAAGCGCAAGGCCCTGGGTTCGGTCCCCAGCTCCGGAAAAAAAAACCAAAAACCAAAAAAAAAAAAAAAAAAAACTAGCAAAAAGAGATTAACTCTCAGTCCCTACCCATTCATTGAATGAGCACGGTCCAGAGGGCTTACCTACTGAAGACACGCTATCCTTAGTCTTCCTTCACTCAAGGCAAGAGCCAATGAACAGTACAGCTGGAGCACAGCCTCGTTCTCCGCTCCAGGCATTCAACGGTTGTATTGTTTCATTCCCTCCCACCAAACCACTTTACAGTTTTCCTAGTTGTCCCAGAACCCAAACCTCAAGCTATGGCATGCCAAAGGCCAGCCAGGGTGGGCGACTTCCAGACAAGCACAGGAGGGGCAGGGGCTCACTCATTCACCCTAAGAAATCTCAGGCTGTTAAAACAGGAAGAATGGAAGACCATTAAAAAGAAAAAAAGGTCAGTGGCAGCCCAGAAGCAGGAAACAGAATCAGAACTGGTGGCCTGGAGCTCACCATACAAATATGTACTGATCTCCCCCACTGTGTGTCAGCACAGTGGAAAGGAGGTTAGAAGGCCAGAGACTGGTGCTAAGAGCCTGGGGCAGCCAGCATAAACTGACCAGGAAGGCTTATTAGCCCCAAGCTGAGCCTGGAATGAGTTTAATGACATCCAAGCCCAGGGTTGGAACCAGGAAGGGGGAGGAGGGAGCATACTTCAGGGCTCCAAGCCCACCAGGAATCTGGGCCCAAGAAAGCCAGAACTTCCAAATGTCTTCAGGCTGGGAAAGACGGGAAGTGGTCCAAGGCAGGAAGCCAGCTCTTCCCACCCAGGCTTGATGAGAACTGCCCCTGTTCTCATCCCGCACCCATCAGCATTCCCAGATTGCAAAAGTGTGGCCTGTCGCCCTCTAAGTTCATGACTGTTTGCCAGACCAGTGTCCCAAGTGTGGCCTAAGCAGTGTGGGGCTCACTCACACCCATCACTTACATCATGGCTTAAGCAAAAGCTTCCAGCTTGTCATTCAGAGTCAAACAACAAGCAAGGCCTGGTAACTTCATCATAAACGCTTTTTCTCATGGGCATCTCAATTGCATTCTCTTCTGGGGAGCCACACATATCACTCTGAGCTCCCCAACTCTTTTGGATACTAAATTTCTTGGTCTTCCAACAAGCCTGCTTAACTAGATTTTTGTTCCTAAAAGGCAAAGAGGGTCCTCTAGTACTCCTTTGTCAATGTAAGTCTGGTACAGTATTCACACAAGGGACCATGTGCAGAGAATTTCTGACCAAAGATGAGAAGTTTAACTTCCCATCTTACTAAAGTCTACAAGGCCCCTACAGACCAAAAACTCCTTGTACATACATTCTATGTCTGTAGATGTCACCACAGGCCATGTGAAGTCACCCATCAGGATCATACATTGTTCCTTCCTCTAAACTATTCTTATTGTGAATTTAAACACACACACACACACACACACACACACACACACACACACACACACACACACCAGCACAAATGTACAAACACATTTTTGTTTTGCCTTTTATTTCCAGAATAGATTTTGCTTTGTAACTCTTGAAGGCCTGGTACTGAACACGTAGCCCAGGCTAGACTTATACTCATGACAGTCCTCCTACTGAGGACTAGGATTATGGGTAGGCACCATCACACTGGGTACTTCGCTTATGTTAAATAAGCTAAAAGCTAGCTTATACCTACCAGACCTAAAACCCAGTCCCTGCCAAGCACACATCAGCTCCCAGAAGTGAAGAAAAATGAATCCATGTTCAACCTTGGCTGTATAGCAAGTCTGGGCTACATGAGATTGTCTCAGAAAATCAGAAAGAAATAAAAGGCAATGGCAACCAAAATCTACCTTAGTCCAAGAGTTCATTCATTCAAGAAATGTCACTTCCTGCCAGTTACCAAGAATAATGTAAGTCCCTGAGATGGAAATGACACCAGGTACCTCCCCTCACAGAACAGGGAAAGCAAGCCCTACACAAAAAACTTACCAGCACGGTGAGGCCAAGGCTACTTGCAGCTCAAGGTTTACCTGGTCAAACTGAGCCAACAGAGATTCCACCCTGGATGTTAAGTAGCCTGGAGACACACTGGAAGAGAAGCAAAAACAGGCTGAGCTCCCAGGGCCTACTCCAAAGATCCTGTTGCTGAACTATGCTGTAAGGGGTTGCTACGCGGGCATCTGGTAGCTGTGGCATAAAGACATCCCTGCCAGGGAACCATTCCAGCAAGACAGATGTCCTCGGGTCTATCCTGAGGAAGAGAAGGCCCAGCCTCTTCCCACAAGACAGTTACATATTCAATGAGCCCATCTAACTGGCACAGTCTGCGTCACACTGGGGATCTGAGCAGCACAGGATGGCAGAGTACAGTCTGGTTTTGTTTTCTTGTGCAATGCCTAAGCTAACCTAGAGCCTTATGCATGTAACACTCTGGCATGAGGATCACAGAGAGACTCTGGTACCATGTACTCATAAGGTACCAGAGAACATAACAGAGAGACACTGAGCTGTGGAAAAGTGAATCAAAGGGTCTGGGAAGAAAGAAGATCCCTGGGGAGTTAGTACTGAGACGCTGCTGGGAAGTGGGGGAAGGGAGACTACCAGTAAGCTACACTTCTAGACCACAAGTGTGTGTGTGTGTGTGTGTGTGTGTGTGTGTGTGTGTGTGTGTGTGTGTGTGTGTGTGTGTGTACCATGTGCACACAGTGCCTGCAGAGGCCAAAAGAGGGCATCCGATGCTGTGGGACTGGAGTAACAGATAGGCTTTGAGCCACTATGTATGTAGGTGCTGTGAGTGGAACCCAGGTCCTCTGAAGGAGCAGTTGGTGCTGTTAACACTGAGGCACCTCTCCAGCCCCAGGAATGTGTATTTTTGTTTCTCTACCCTTGGTAGGCTGAACCATAATTTATTTGCAAAATGAAGTGCATTATACAGAAGACAGGACACTACGAGTAGGTTACCAATTTCATTAACAGACATCAGGGGACAAGTTAATGTGTGCACCACCACCACCACCACCACCACCACCACCACCACCACCACCACCACCACCACCACCACCACCACCACCACCACCACCACGGACAAATAAGGGAAAACAGAACAGAACACTCAACCTGGTGTCAGAGGTGGCCAAGAGAGCTCACCTAAAGTGAAGCTCAGACCCCTAGAACATGTCAAAATAAGCTGGGGGGAGGGGGGTGAACACTCTAAGAAGTTGTAGTCACACTTAGGAACTACTGCAGATGGAACATCTTCGACTTGAAATCCATAGTGTCTGAGATACACAAGAGGTCACACGGGATAGGAGTATAGGCTATGAATACCAGCCTTGAAGGATTCAAGGAATCATATGGCTCAGCAGTGTGGGAAGAGCAAACCCAGTCTCGAGCACGCTAGCCAAGCTTGCTTGTTTGTTTAACTGATTGACTTGTTTATTTGCAGCCTCAAACTATAGTTCAGGTTGGCTTGGAATGCACTATGTAGCCTAGGCCAACCTAAAACTCCTGGCAATCCTCCTGCCCCAATTACCAAAGAGCTGGGAGTACAGGCATGAGCTACCAGGCCTGGCATTTACATGCTTGTCTGCATCATGGAGAATGGATGGGGAGGCAGGTGGTTGAGGAGCAGGAGATCAAACAGCAGACTCTCAGAGACACCCAAGTGAAAACAGAGAACCAGTTAGTTGGGCCTTACGGGCAAGAATTCTTTGTGTCGGACTCAGACTTAACAGCAAACCAGGCTAGATTATACGGACCTCAGAATTCTGCAAGCAGAATTAGAAATGAGACCACCCCAAAATTCAGGCTAAGACATGTTCGCTCAATGTTCCTGCTGCAGCAGGCAGGCAATTTAAGAAATATGCACCTCGGCTCTGTGGTAAAACATACCCCAAGGGCCTTTGGCTGAGCTGCTTGGTGAATGGCCAAGACTATCTGCCCCAGCACCCCTTCTCCCCAAGCCCCTCCAGTCCTCTTGCAAGCCAGTTCAAGCCCAAGACCTCCTCAAAGCTGGGCAGTCTCCATGAGACACCCTGGTGTGGGCATTATTCAAAGGAAGTAGTTCTTTAAGTGTACAACTTGAGTTCACCTAAGAACCTGCTGGAAGGGCAAATTCTCTGCATTTTCAGGCAAACCAGAAACCTGGTTGGCCCAGGAGTGTGGGTTTTACCGGGGGCTCTGGCAATGTTCCTGCACAAGCCTAAGGCTTGCCACTCTGCTTCCTTGAAAACCAGAGGGGCAATAAAAGGGACCGCATGGCCCTTTCTACCAGTATCTAACCTTCCTGACTTCCTGCTTGCTGCCTGGCACCTAATCACCCTACACTCATGAAAAAGAGGGTTACTTAATAAAAAAGTAAAGAAAAATGCCCATTTCCAAACTGGGGAAGTAGGCAGCAGAAAGATAGACATGACACTCACCAATCCTAAATCTTCTCTTATACAGCATGCTCTTTGGTTACAGCCGTCGGTGAGGTGAGTCACTGATTACTAAGGCTTTCCCACATCCTCTGCTTCTTCACTGTGTGACCACAACCAGAGCATCTTGCTTCCTAAGATCCCAACCCAGTGTACTGATCCTTAGTCTAGCCACTAGGACACTCCCTCCTCATTTCCCTGGCTGGCTTCTTCTCTCTGGTACTCTGCACTCTGTCTGGTAGCCAGGGCTCTCCCCCTTTAGGATCTAGCTTGCCTTCCACCTTCATTTCCATTGTTGTTTTCCTGGGCTCTGGGCTCTACCACCACCACCACCACCACCACCACCACCGCTGCCGCTGCCACCACCACCACCCACTTCACCCCTGCACCACCACTCTGGACTCAAAAGTGTGATGAAGTTAATAGGAATCTAACCATGTACATGCTCACCCTATCTCTAAGTGAGGAGGATCCAGGAACGAGGAGGCCGTGCAGAAATGTCTCTCCTCCATTCCATCCTCCCCAGCACTGTCTCACCACACACAGACCCATTCTTTCCTTCTTCCTCTTTGTCTCAATGTCATGGCACTTAGAAAGACAGGCTTCTATTTCAGGTTAACTGCTTTGATTGTTTCTGAACAGTCCAGGAGGTTGGCAGGGCCTTCTGATAGAGTAGCTCCCTCCCTAGGCATTCCTGTACTGCCTAGGACTTCTGTGTGGAAGCACTGGGTAAGGCTGTGAGGAGCAAGAGAATATGCACGGGAGCATCTTCTAGAAGCTCCCTGGGTTGAAAGGGGCAAGGGAGATGGTGAAGGCCCCGCATCTTCCTGATTTACCCACCTCAATCCTGGCCGGACCTCCGTAGAAGTTGAGAAGTTAAAGCACAAATGGGTTCCTACAGCGAAGCCACACAGGCTTCTGGTTCATCCCACACAGAGCTGCAGATCAGTAAGTACATGCTACACAGATGAAGGCCACATGAGCAAACCTGCTGACACACTGCCATCTCCAGGCAATATGCGCAAAAGTGAGTTCCCTAACAGGGTAGCTATTTCTGCATGTATCTCCACTCCTTCCCCAGCCTCTCACAAACTGCTTGCCTATTTAAAAAGGATCAACATTCTATCCAGACTTAAAGGCTTACTCTAACCCTAGCTCCAATTTGGGTAATTTTCAGACACAGAGACAGACATTAAGATAGTTCTAAGTGCTGGAAAGACAGCCTAGGTGGTAAATGTTTGCCTTGAACGTGTAAAAACCTAATTCAATAACCAAAACAGAGTAAAAAGAAGTTGGGTGTGGAGTCATGTGCTACAGAGGAGGAGACAGGTAGATTGAAGGCTGACTGGCCACTCAGCCTAGAGTACTTGAGCGACCCCTTCTAAAAAAGAAAAAGTGGAGTCTGGAGAAATGATCTAATGGTTAGAAGTACATACTATTTTGCAGAGGGACAGAATTCTGTCCCCAGGATCCCCAATGTCAGGATCAAACACTTGTTCACCACTCCAGCTCCAGGGTGTCTAGCACCCTCTTCTGGCCTCCATGGGTACCTACACCCACACTTACATACACATATGTACACATAGTTAAAATAAATGAAATCATTTCAAAAAAGAGTGGGCAACACCTGGGTAACACCCCAGGCAGTCCTCTGGCCTCTATACACTAGTGCATGCAAACACATACACCAACACACATATATACAATACACAATTAGTTACTGAAACACCATACATCAAAAAGCCTGTGGATAACCCAAAGCCCCCTGAGCCAGAAGGTAGGTAGAAAACCTGCACGAGACTCTCAGGATGGAACTGGATGTGACAGAGTGCACACAGGGAGCTTTTAACCACATGACACTATTTGTAAGAGACCCTTCTAGTAAGACCTGGAGAGCGTGTCTGAACCTGGAACACTATACAGGAAACGTCTGGGGCTAAGAACCCAGCTCAGTTTTCCTGGAAATACCAAAGGAGCAGGAGGAATTTGAGAAGAGATGTTGACATGTTGGTTACTGAAAAATCTTTGACCTGGCCTTCTACTCCACACCTACCCAGCTATCAAGACCTCTCCCCTCCCCCAATTTATTTACTCTTATGTACATTTGATGTTTGGTCTACATGTCTGTCTGAGGAAATTGGGTCCCCTGGAACTGGAGTTACAGAGAGTTGTGAGCAGCCATGTGGGTGCTGGGAATTGAACCCAGGTCCTCTGGAAGAGCAGTCAGTGCTTGTAACCGCCGAGCCTTCTCTCCAGCACGAGTCCTTTCTTTAGTGTAATAGTGTAACAGATACATACAAACGTTAATTCTACATTTAATCAAAGCACTACTGATATAGTATTCTTAGCTTTAATGGAGTTACTGTTTTCTCTCCAGAATTAAATTGAAATTCTAACCTTTTGCTGGGCCTTAACAGTCACTACATTAGCTGGGTATAATGGTATATGCCTTTATGCACTTGGGAGGCAGAGGTGGGTGGATCTCTGTGAGTTCAAGGTCAGCCTGGGCTACATAGTGAGACTCTGGCTCAGAAACACAAAGCCAATCAGAAGAAAGGGATGAGAGATAGGTCCCCACATCCCTGAGAATTAAGTACCTAAAGTGGCAGATATCTGATAATCTCATCAAAAATAATAACCTTTTGCCTATTTTTCCCCTGTGGTAGGGGAAGTAAAGGGGAGCCCCACAAGCCCAGGCTGTTTCTACAACTTCTCAGCTGCTCATGGAAACTCTGAGTTTTGCTCCCATTACGCACACAGCCCCAGTCAATGTGCCAACTGCACAGTATTGCTGGGGGAGGGGGCTAGAGTGGCTGCCCGGAAGAGGGAGTGGACAACAGTCAAGGTCAGAGCCAAGCACACAGGGAAGGCAGCTCACCCACGGTCAAGGTCTCTGTCCTGGGTTTCTGGATGTCAGAAGGTGGCAGTAGGGGGAGGGGGCACAGAAACAGAAACACGGGAACTTTGTTCCCAGGGATGGACAGGCTGTCCTGTGGGGCATTTTGGTTAGCTGCCCAGGTCTGGGGGAGTGGGGTGACTGTACTTTTTTGCACCTTTCTGGGAAATGGGATTGGAATAGTCATGGCTTGCTGCCCTGGAAACCTTCCAGAGTCCTGGTATCCTGAGAACTAGCCCAGCCCGTCACATGCAAAGTGTCCCAACACTGAGGAAGTCGCACTGGAGTTCCCCAAAGGCTAGTGATGTCCCACAGGCCAGGGATGGCAGAGCATGGGTCCAATCTTCAGGGAACACAGCCAGCCTCCTGGCAGGTCACCAGGGCTGCAACTAGACCCCAAGCTTGTGGTCTAGGAAAACAAGAGTCTCTATGGACTGGCAGAGGACCTCTCTGACTTCTGGGAAAGAACAGAGAAAGCACCCATAAACAGGGCTCCTCTCAACAGGCAGAGCATTTGGGCTTCCAGTTAAAATAAAATAAAACAAAACAAAACAAACAAAAAAAATACCCCACTGCTGGCTAGGTCAGCCACTGTCCCTAACAGGTCTTCATCTATGGTATAAGAGCTGGCTGTCCCCACACCCCACCTCCAGCAAGACACGTGGACACATGCCATAAGAAACAAAGAAATGGTCTTCTGGAATGGGTCCAGGATCAAGTTAGCACAAGAGGAACTTAACCAATCATTATTATTTCTGTTTTTAAATATTTTACTTTAGTTTGGTAACAAGGATTGAAGCTGCAGTTTGTACCTGCCAGGCAATCACTAACCACTATGTTCCCAGCCTTCTATTTATTTACTTATTAATTAATTCATTTTTGGTTTTTCAAGGCTGGGTTGCACCGTGTGGCCCTGGCTGGCCTGGAACTTACTCTATAGACCAGGCTGGCCTCAAACTCACAGAGATCAGCCTGCCTCTGCTTTCCAAGTGCTGGAATTAAAGGCATGTACCACCACTGCTAAAATATTTTTTCTTTTTGAGTAATTTATTTTTTATGTGCATCAGTGTTTTGCCTGCATGTATGTCCGTGGGAGGGCGTCAGGTCCCCTGGAACTGGAGTTACAGAGAGTTGTGGGCTGCCATGTGAGTACTGGAAATCAAACCTGGGTCATCTGGAAGAGCAGCCAACACTCTTAACTGCTGAACCATCTCTCCAGCCCCTCTTTTTAATTTAAAAACAAAACAAAAACCTCAAAACAAACAAACAAACAAAAAGGCAGTGTTTCACCAAGTTGCCCAGACTGACCTCAAAATGTAAGATCACCTACCTCTGCTACAAAAGTGGTGGGTTACACGCCTGCCCCAGAAGCGCATACTGGATAAGGGGTTAGGTACCCCTTACTCAGAAGCCTCACAGACCCAAACTGTAGCCTCCTGCTTCCATCTTTTGGGATGACGAGAAGCCATCTCTCCAGACATTGGCTTCACAAATGCTAGGCAAGCACTTTACTGTGCGGATGCATCTGGAGCCTTTTGCATTTCTGCACATTTATTTATTTTTATGTATAACTGTGTGCATCCCTGTGCCACAGTATGCATGGGAGCCGGTCCTCTCCCTCCACCCCGTGAGTTCCTGGGATCCAACTTGGGTTATTCCACCAGCACCCACTCACTCACTGGCCTTGCATTTTATTTGATTATTCAATTATCAGTATGACTAAACATTTTTAAGTTTGCAAACAGTTGTATTTTTGTTTTCCCAATTGCCTGCTTCTTGCTTCTTCTCATTTGTGCTGAAACACACACATCTTTTTCTTGGTGGTTTATTTAGGAGTCCATTGCTGAGGCTGGGGAATGGCTCAGGACTTGTGATTGGTTCCAGAACCCATACTAAGTGGCTTACAACTATCTGCAACTCCATCCCCAGGGGATCTGTGCTAGCCTCTGTAGACACTCGAGTGCACATACACACTCAGGGATGCATGCATGCGCATACACACACCACCTTGATGTTTAAAGAACCTGTGCCCCTGGGAGGGGGCTTTGGTCACATGTTCAAATGTTTCCCTAATTATTTCCTTTTTAATTTTGCTCAGCTGGTACTGATGACATGATAGTCTTTCTTTTCCATGTATTTCTTTTCATGTATTAGTGTGTACTTGTATGAGCTCATGTGCATCATGTCATGCAGCAGCCCAACGAGAGCACTGTTATCTGTTGGAAATGGAGCTGCAAGCAGTCGTCAGCTGCCATGTGGGTGCTAAGAATCAAACCCAGGTCCTCTGCAAGAGCAGCCAGTGCTTTTAATCACTGAGCCTGGGCCATCTTCTCAGCTCCTGGCAACACAATTTTTCAAACAAAAGCCAAAACAATTTCCCTTAAAGTTTCTGCGTTTACTAGCATGATTAGAAAAACCTTCCCCAATCCAGGCATGGGGGTACACATCTGCAACCTCACTCAGTACTTGGAGCAGATAGCATCAAGTGCTCCATGAAGTCAAGGCTAGCCCAATCCACACAGCGAGTTTCAGGCTAACAGGCTACAGAGACTGTCGAAAGGAAGAAACAATGACAAAGACTTTGTAGTTACAGACATAGACATTTGAACTTCTTGCATTTAAAAACTTGAATCTCTAATCCACCTAGAATTTACTTTGACCTAAGAAAATCTAATTTTCTTTTTCTAAATAATTAGCTGGTTATCCCAATGTTGCTAAAGCATATTTTCTATTATTTCTTTATTCTAAAGCACATATATTCCTTTCTAAAGCTCAATGTGGACTTCAGGTATCCTAAGGCTCAGGGATCTGGAAAACAAACTCAAGTCATCAAGCTTGATGCCATTTACTTACTGAGCCATCTCATCAGCCCCTTAGCCCCTCCCCCACCCCAACTCACTATGTAAGCCAGGCTGGCCTCAAACTTATGGAGATTCACCTGCCTCCTGGATTTTTTTTTTAAAGGTTTATTTATTTTATGTGAGTACACTGTGGCTGTCTTCAGACACACCAGAAGAGGGCATCAGATCCCATTACAGATGGTTGTGAGCCACTATATGGTTGCTGGGAATTGAACTCAGCACCTCTGGAAGAGCAGTCAGTGCTCTTAACCTCTGAGCCATCTCCCCAGGCCTTTTTTTTTTTTTTTTTTTTTTTTTTTTGTCTCCTGGGTTAAAGGCATTTTCCACTCCCCTCTTTTTTTAAGTTTTTTTTTGAAGAAGGATCCAGCTTTCTAAGACCTTATATTCAATCCCTGGTACCAACCCCAAACGAACAACAAATCACAACCTACCAAAGAAAAGCAATCAGTGTACAACGGAAAGGACTGCTAAAATGAAGGTAACCTGTTTAATGATATGCATACAGAGATGAGGAATTATAAGAGGCTCTGGGGCCAGCAAGATGGCTCAGTGGGTAACAGTGCCTGCAGTACAAGCCTGGTGACCTGAGTCCAATCCCTGGAACCCCCTTCAATGGGTAAATGGAGAGACCATCCTCCACAAAAGTGTTCTCTGAACTCTACACACGTGCCATGGCAGATGCACTCCCCATCATACATACACATATAAAATAACTTAGCCTGACCCCTGACCCCACATTATCAGCTTCAAGGACCCAAGGTCAAGACACAAGCCAATGGGACTTAACTACCTTACAACGGTTCCTCCCTCGGAATAGTTGAAAAAAGTGAGATCTGGACTAGAAATATAGTGCCTGCCACACAGAAACCACTCAATAAATGTTAGATGTCTAGGAGTGACATGAACAAGAGAAATAAAGAAGGTGTGGAGATACAGCTCAGAGCCGGAGCACTTGAGTGGTCCCTCAGCCCCAGCCCTGCACTTCCTAGAGGAACACCCCACACCTGGGAGTCCTCTGTCCTCCGTACAGTGCTGAAGAGCATCTGATCAGGAATGTCAGTCCAGAGGGACTCTCAGATCTGCAGCGCCGGGGCAGCAGGGAGCCTAGGGTTGGGCTCTCAGCCAGAGCATCCAGGCCTGCTTTCTGTCACAGGGCTGAAGGGCAGTATCCTCCTCTCTCCTCTTGTTCACAGGTCCATGAACCAGATTCCATACAAAAGTTATCTTCCTGCATAATCTGAAACCTCAGGATGTGATGTGAATAAGAAATGGGGCTTCTGCTGATGAAGTCAGGCAAGGATCTTAAAGAGGAAAGCATTCTGGAGTCTGGCTGGGCCCTGAATCCAGTGGCTCTTACCTTTATCAAAGGAGAGGACATGGGGACAAACACACACAGAATTAAAGAATGTGGCATGAGGACGGAAACAGAGGCTAGAGTCATGTAGTCACAAGCCAGGAAGTACCAAAGGCCACACCCCTACCTCATCGTGTAACTACCTCCCCCACAATCCCCCACAATCCCCTACCTGGACCTGATGCTGAAAAATGGCAGGAAGGATTTGTTAACTGGAAGAGCTGTTGGAGCAGAGTCCCACCCACATTTGATTTCAGGCTTCTGGAACCACAGAGAACACTGTGGTTGTTTGAAACCATGAAGCCATCAATCTCTGGCAACCTGTCAGGAAAATGAACACTAGGTAAATACGTTGGTGCTAGAATCAAGTCGGGATCGCTTTAGTCATGTTTATAGTTCCAATGACTCCTGTGACCCTTGCTTTGTTTGTGGGCAGCACCTGTAATTGAGGTGGCACTGCTGTGCCACACCTCCTGAAGAGCAGGACGCTGCAGCTGGTGGCTGAAGTAAGACTGCTGGAGGCACTGACCTGCATGCAGATGGAGGTAAGAGAATCAGGAGTTCAAGGCCTTCCTCAGCCACACAGTGAGTGCAAGGTCAGCTCAGGTTACAGGAGACCCTGCCTTAAAAAATTAAAAGGGAGAGAGGGAGCTGGGCACGTGCCTACACTGGGAGTGCTTGCCTAAAATAAACAAAGCCATAGCTTCAATCCTAACCACAATCTGTGTGGTGACACCTACCTGTAATCCCCCTGCCTGTAATCGCCCTGCCTGTAATCCGCCTGCCTGTAATTCCAACAATGGTGGTGAAGGAAGAATCTTAAGTTCAAGGTTTGAGGGCCCACCTATGATTCATGAGATTCTGCCCCAGAAACAAAAACAAGAGACATCAGGAAATAGGGAGAGAGGGTTTTCTAGGAACTGAATGTGGTCCCTGGCTAGCAACCAGAGGAGGGGGAAAAATCCATCCTACATCAACAAGAAGCTGACTTCTTCCCAACCTTGCAAGCCACCCTTCCGGAAAAGAATGATGATTTGGCTCTTCAATTTAGTTTTGTAGGACCCTCAGCAAAGCCCGACTGGCCGGCAGGAATGGGTAATCACAAAACCTATAGTGGTGCACTAACATGCCTGCCTGTTTCCACACACAACACCACACACTTCCACTTCCTAGAAATATGAATGGCAAGTTCTGGTCACAGAAGGCAGACCCAAGCTGAACAGGTCCCTACTCTAATTGGATCTCCATTACCCCTCCTACTGACAATGTTACGAACATGACTACCTGAGCAGAGGGGTCAGAGGACACTCAGGATAGTAGTTTCTACTGTCATTAGCTTTCACCCAGGTGGCCCCTCGGCCTTTTAACATCAGGATACATAGTATGTTACAATATGTAACTATGAGTTACAATAATACAGAAGCTACAAAGTTAACAAGACTACTGCTTAGGACATATGCAAAGCCAGGCAGTGTCACACGCCTGCAAAGCCAGGCAGTGTCACACGCCTACAAAGCCAGCACTGGGGACACCGAGGCAGAAGACGGATGAGACTGAGACCAGCCTGGGTTAAACAGAGATCCCATCTCAGAAGAAAGATGTGGACTGGAGAGATGGCTCAGCAGGTTAAGAGCATTAGCCCCAAGCCAGACCACCAGAGTTGCATCCTCAGAATACACAGGCTAGAACCAGTTCTTGCCAGTTGTGCTCTGACCTTTGCCCAGATGTGTGTGTGTGTGTGTGTGTGTGTGTGTGTGTGTGAGCACATACAATCAATCCATGAATGTAAAAAGAAAAAACTTAAAGACAGATGGAGCAGCTACTTAGTATCTTCACTGCTAAGTTTTCTAGTTCTAATTTAAAAGGATATACATACATGCATGCATGCATACATACATTCGTGTGTGTATGTGTGAGTGTGAGTGTGAGTGTGTGTGTGTGTGTGTGTGTGTGTCTTTGCCTTTTCTCTCTTTTCCATGGATACCAGCCAAAACTCTAAGCAGACTTGGCCCAGACACTCTGGCTGTTATTTGTTTTTCTTAAGACCCTCCCCACACTCTTCCTGCAGCTGTGATAGCTGAAATGTCCTGAGCTTCTTCCTGTCTTCATCCCCTTCCTTCTAGCCAGTGTTAGCTTTACAACTCACTTGGCCTGTTTTTCTTTTGAACTCTAATAAAATGGTCCTTGAGCTTTAAGATAGATAGATAGATAGATAGATAGATAGATAGATAGATAGATAGATAGATAGATGACAGCAGATACAGTGGAGTGTCATGGAGTGCAGGCAGAGCTAAGAGGGCAGTCAGAAGGAATGATGTCAGCAGCCATTCTCTATATCCTGATGACACTGTAGATACAAGTGTCAATGGTAGCCAGGGACACCGCCTCTACCTCTGGATTCTATCATCAAGAAGCTCAGTGCAGTAGTGGTATGTGTCTTTAATCGCAGGGCTGGGGAGGCAGAGGTAGGAGGATCTCTGTGTATTTGAAGACAACCTGGTCTACAGGGAGAGTTCCAGGACAGCCACGGGCCACACAGAGAAATCATGTCTCAAATAAAATAAAAATTTCTATTTTAAAAAGCTCAGTGAAGTCAAATCTACAGTCTACATGCAAGTGTGTGTTTAGGTTGCTATCAAGACAACAGGAGCACAGCCTGCAGACAGTCTACACCCCAACAATGATAAGTGTTCACTGTTGAAGAAGGAAGCTATAAATAACAGGGGAAGGGCTTAAAAATGAAATGACTTGCGGTAGAGTGCTTGCCTAGCAAGCGCAAGGCCCTGGGTTCGGTCCCCAGCTCCGAAAAAAAAGAAAAGAAAAGAAAAAAAAATAATAAAATGGCTTTATGGTATGAAATTAGAGATATTTGAAGGTCAAGGCATGGCAAACGGGGCACTGACAGGTTTTGCCCTTTCCCCCTCTCCCCCTTGCCAAACTGTTAGATTCCATTCCTAAAGCTAGTCACCTCAGTCTACTCCCTTATTTGGCCTCTTCCGTCTGCTGAGGCTAACTACCAAGGTCCAGCTCTCAAAGTATTGAAGCCCAGCAATCAAAAGCCCCCTTTGGTTACCCTAGTTAACATGCCCAATTAAAGTAAACTCATCCTAGCCCTTTACCTAGATAAACTGCCATCTGCCTATGGGCCATGGCTGTCACTCCTACGCAGAGGCAGTCCTTTGTCCCTCAGGACAGAATCACTTCCTCTCCCTTGTTCCAGTTCCCTTCTTCCTTGTCCTTTGTCTCTTATTCCCTGTCCTTTGTCCCTCTGGAGCAAATTAATCTCCACTGTGCTGAGAACTTGGCTGTGGTGTGTTCTGTGCCTGAATTCCAGTCCTTTTACTATTAATATAGACATGGATTAAAATATCAACCGAGGGGCTGGGACATAACTCAGTTTGTAGCATATTGGCCTAGCACACATGAAGCCCTTGGTTAAAATCCAAGGCTGAGAGGCTGGGTGTAGTGGCACACACCTTTAGTCCCTCTGGGAAGGCAGAGGCAAGCAGATCTCTGTGAGTTCAAGGCCAGCGTGGTCTATCTATACCTTGAATACTAGGACAGCCAGGGCTACACAGAGAAACTCTGTCTTGAAAAACAAAACAAAAAGGCCCAAGGCTGAGTAAACCACACACCTGTAATCCCAGCAGGATTAGAAATTCAAGGCCATCCTCAATTACACAGTAAGTTAAGGCCAGCCTTGGCCACATCAGACCCGCTCAAGATTTTTCTAAATCATACCATATACGCAGAGGTACAACAAGTACATGCTATAGCTTAGCATCATTATGCATTCCCTGCTTTGCCTACTAAAAGGGACATGGGACATCAAGCAAATAGGCCTTAGGCTCTCTACCAGGCTAGCTCGAGAAGGGGCAGAGGAGGAAGTGGTAAGATGAAGGATTATCTTGTGACATTAAAAAAGTAACTGCTGGGGGAGAGGAAGAAGGGGGCTTATCCAAAGAGCACACAGGATGACAAGGAAACTCTTCAAAGGGGCAGGGATAGGTGCAGCTCATTGGGAGAGCACTTGCCTTGCACATGGGAGCCCTTGTTTCAATGGATGATACCATGAGAGGCAGAAGGGAATGGGAGGGTCATGACCATGAAATCCTAACCCACCGAATCAAAGCTAACACAAGAGAAGGGTCAGTTCTTCCTTTCAGCAGAATCTCAACTAATAAATGCAGCAGGAAAGACAGAAACCAGAAACAGAATCATTAGGCAAACACACAGTAACTACTGTGCAAACAAGATCCGCAGATGGATGGTACAGCTGCCGGGTCACAATACCCAAAGAAGTAGGACTGGACAGTCTCAAAGCACTGGCTGCAGTGACAAAGGGGAAAGCCATAACTAGTGAGGAGTTGTAGCACACACCAATTTAACCAAGGAATTGGCAAACACTGTAGGTAGGGACTTCTTCCAAATTCCTGATGGTCTAAATCCCAAAACAAGGGCTGATGACTCTGTGTGGAAGTGTCCTGGGCTTCAGCCTGGGATGACCACAGAGCAGAAGGCACTTTTCCTGAGACACTCTAACCCGACTCCACCCCTCCCCTCTGTCCTTCCTAGGTGGTAAAGAAGAACCTAAATGCATGATGGTCCTAGTCACAATAACTCACTGGAGGGCAAACAAGATTATTCAGCAAGAAAACACATGAGCCCACAAGCCTAACAGCTGAGTTCAAGTCCAGAGCTCCCATCAAAAGATTCCGATACCATGAGTGAAGACATTCATCTGTAATCCTAGCACTCCTGTGATAGGACGGGAGGCACAGACAGGAGAATCTCCCAGAAGCTTGCAGGACAGCGAGCCTGGAATATGCAGCAAGGACAGAGACATAAAAAAGACCCTGCCTAAGGGGTGGGTGGGGGAACTCCCTCATAGAAGCAGGGAGGGAGAGAGAGATGGGACTTATAAACGGGAAACTGGGAAAGGAGATAACATTTGAAATGTAAATTTAAAAAATCCAATTAAAAAGAAGAGAAGACCCCGCCTGCACAGGTAGAAAGACAACAGGACAACCCTGACGTGATCCTCTGACCTCCACAAGCTGTGGGAAACACGCACCCACGCATGCGTGCACGCGCACACGTACAATGAATACTTAGTATGATTCTCTAAAAGGCTTCGACAATTCTTCGATGACATTCTTGCTCAAAATGCAAGGCAGCATCCTAGAAAAGACCAGGGAACCTCTGTCAGAGATGGGAGGAGACACTAAGGAGAAATTCAGTGCGAGGTGGGCAGCACACCAGACCCCAGACACAGAGAAATGGTATTAGTATAGGGTCTGTGACATATTGAAAAGACTTACAGCTTATGATGCTGTGCCAATATTTGATTGTGTGCTCTTGGTAAATGGACCCCAGAGTAAGCAAATCTATTTCTACAACTCCCATGTATGTCTAAAGTCAGTACCCTAAGTTTAAAACAGCAGCTGGGTGTGGTGGCTCACCTGTGATCCCAGCAGTTAGGAGGATCACTGTAAATTCAAAGTCAGTCCAGGCTACGTATAAACTCTAGGTATGAGATGAGGCCCTGCCTCAGAAGGAAAAGAAAAGGAAAGGCCTGTAACTCCAGCTTCGGGAGAAGGTGATGTCCCCCTCTGGCTTCCACCACCTCCTGCATAGGCACATTCGTAAATTTAAAAACAAACAAACAAACAAACAAACAACAACAAACCTTCAAAATAAATAACACTTTAAAGTGAAGCCTAACGGGACAAGATATGAGAGCCAGCAAACCTACACCTGAGACCCAACCATCCCTAACTCCAGTAGCAGGGGAACCCTACGCCCTCTTCTGGCCTCTGTGAGCACTGCATGAAAGGAGTGCACAGACATCCAGGCAGGAAAAGAAAATGAAAAACTGTAAAGCGTGAAAATGAATAACCTACACAAGTAACAAAAGTAAAACCAGAGAGTTACTAATTCAAATCAGGTGTCACCTAAAAGAAATAGGATTCTAAATACACTTTGTAAATGTCTAACTAGACGGTTGCGTCTCACCTCCTGCAAAGGCTGTCTTTTAACCGTTTGCATAGGAATTCCACTTCACAAAACTTCATGCTTTGGGAGTGCCACTTGGGTGCAAAGTTATTCACTGCAGCCCGGTGTGTAATGGGGAAATGATGAACGCCCAGGGTTAACACAGATGTAAAAGATGAAGGGCAGATAGCACTTTTACTATGGAATATTCCACAGGGGCAACAGAGTAACAGCTGTAATGCAGGAGCCTGAATAGCAAAGTACCAGTACAGCCGTTAGGACCTTAGTAGGCAATGTCTGAAACGCTGCCCAAGAACATTTATTTTAAAAAGGGACCGGTGAGGGAAACAGGACAACGAATGCTTTCATTTTTGACTGCTCTGATCTTTGAGCTACATGACTATACATACAGTCTAGTGAAAATTATTTCATCAAGCAAACAAAGAGGGCTGGGAATGCAACACACAGGCAGAACACTGCCTAGTGTACCCAAGCCCCTGGGTTCTGACCCCAGTATCACAAACAAGGCATCACAGTTGATATGGAGCTATGATTTTCATAGACAATTCCCAAGTCTAGTCAGAGGACTAAACCCAAAGTGGTCATGATGTCCAAGTGTTAGCCTAGCATACTGGGAGAAAGTGAACCTAAATAATTACAATCACATAGAGGGTTTTTTTTAATTATCTCTTTACATTTATTTTGTGTACTTGTGTACAAACAGTGCACAGTTAAAGGACAATTTTTGGGAGTTGGTTCTCTCCTTCCACTATGTGGGTCCTGGGGCTCTAATTCCAATGTTGAGCCTGATACACACTTATCCACTGAGCCATTCCACAGCACTCCAATCACCCCCCTTTTGAAAGTTACACATTCAAGTCTTTAGGAGAAAATAAACTCCTAAAACTCTGTATTGGACCAGTGAGACAACTCAGTAAGTTGTCCTGTGGCCTTCACTTGTACACAAAGCACATGTGCCCAAGGACACACGAGCAAATAAATCATGTAATTTAAAAGCACAACAACAACAAACAAACAAACAAACAAACAAACCCCCTTGGTACCAAGGGATGAAACCCAGACCTCGTACAGACTAGGAAGTATTCTACCACTGACCAACACTCTCGCCTTATCTTCCTTCCACACTGCGCTCTACTGACTAATACCCCTCACTTCTTAATTGACAACTTGTAATAGATCTTTTTATAGTGATATTGGATGTCCTAGCGGTTGACCACAATAAATTTAGGAGCATCGCTTCATTCCACCAAACTCTAGTCTCTCCTGGACCTGCTCTGGCAGAAAGCTAAAGGGCCTAAGGAACTCTGGTGGCCATGGTTAGGGGTGAGGGCTTCTCTGACAGGTGAATTCCATACCTGCCAGGCCTTCTGGTGTGATATACATTGGAAGGTCCAGTAGGGGGCCCTGCTTCCCCAGCTGGTCTGGATGAACCAAGGGCCCTCTCTAGAGATTCCCTGGCAGTTGGGTTTGGAGTACTTGTGATGGACAAGCATGACGCCCTGGCTGGCAACAGTCCTGAGTTAGCAGACTCTGGACTTCTTATCTCCTGGCATTCTGTCAGCCTGGAAGTCAGAGAAGGCTCTAAACTCTAAGGTGTGTGTGTGCAGGGGGGAGGGGGATGCAGCATGACCCTTTTCTCCTTCCCGGCCGATTCTGAACCCTCCCTCTCTTTCCTCCAGAGGCTGCAAGAAAATGGAAGGGCTTCCCCCCCCCCCAAACTACTCCAGAAGTGCTGGGCGAAAACTGACCCCCTTCCCAGGGTGCCAAGAAAAATACAAGACTATCAGTAAATTCACCAAAGGGCCGGGGCCACTTCTTTGGTATTCACCAACAAATCTCTGTCATTAGCAAACAATGTGACTTGAGGACACCAATCAACCTCTCTGGATCCAGATTTCATTTTAAGTCACTCCAGACAACAGGGCAGCCTGTGGTTCTGCAAAGTGGCAGGTGTTACTTTCTTTGGGCATTAAATGGACCAGAGAGAAGACATCTGGTAGGGTTGTGAGGTGTGGGGGAAGAGCACATGTTGGGTGCAGGGAAGAAAAGAGGAAGGAGGTAGGAAGTCTTTGAAACCAGGACCGATCCTGTGATTGTATCCTACAATCCTGTATCCTACAAGTATCCTACACAAACAGGGGTGGGGATGGAGGATGGAGAGGAGAAAGGGTCCTTCCTGGCCATCACTAAGTCTTGAGGAGGAACAGTCTTGGAAGAAAGAACTTCTAGACTCAAGCAGAAAAACGCCCATCTTCTCTAAGATTGCCCAATGGCTCTATGAGCTATTTACTGGTCAGACACAGAAAAGTAGTCTCCCAGGAGGACAAGGGACACTTTATACCCTGTGAAGGAGGAGACAATTCACCTTATGTCTGGGTTCCGATGGTCCTTACAACCCAGCCTACTTGAGCAGCTGGGACACTAAATCTCTCAGTCCAACCCACAAAAAAATGGTGGCACCATGGAGGTGTCAGCCACATTCCAGACATGACCGCAACGTTCCACCAGTCAGTGAGAACAGACTCGCTATTGGAGAATGATGGGGCTGGGATCTGGACATCTAGCTCCAAAGCCCTAAGTACTTTGCCACTGTGCCTTACCTCAAACAGAGCTCCCTTCTCTAAACTACTCCAACCAGCAAGGAGACCCTTGTGTTGGTACTTAATTTCCACTTGCCACAGTCTGCCTGCACCCACCACGGTGGCTGTTGAGGGGCATAAACCAAACAGACACTGTATGTGGAGCCTGGGCCTTCTGCATCAACCATGGGTTTGGGGGTCTCCAGGAGCCTCCAAATTCTCCTCTTATCTACATGAAAGGCCAGTTACATAGCCTGTCACTTCTCAAGTTGGCTGCTTAGCCAGTTTCTGGGTTCTTTAACCCCTGTACCTGCCGCTGCACTGTCCAGGTGAACAACAAAAGACCAGGCGTAGCAGCAAGAAGTGTTCTGCCAGGGTCCTTCAGGAAGAACCCACACCCTGGGTCAATTGAGTTTCTATAGTCGCACTGATAAAACAGTCACACAAAGAGGACCCATACACCACCTCCTGACTTTGAAACCCTAGCAAAGAGCTCAACTGAGTTGAGAAAGAAAGGGGCTATATGGTTTTTAATTCTAGTTGTTGAAAGTTGTACTTCTGGACATTCCTCTGGCTGCTTGGCTAAACAGGCATGTTGGAACTCCTCAGTGTTTAAGATTTGTTTTAATATATGAGGATTATGGAACTGTACATATTTTGGATAAACAATTCAGGCTGGCCTCAGCACTAACCTGAACCACAACAGTGACCGGATAGTCACTCTGGAACCAGTTTCTAACATTCCCCAAAAATCAACAACTCCAGCAAATATATCTATCCCAAAGAGGAGGGGCTAGCTGGGTAAAAAGGGCTAATGCTACATTTCCATATCCAGGTTACTTCAAGAGGGGTCTGCCAAAGTTGCTTCTACCCTTCCATTTAGGCCACAGGAAAGCACTCCACCTCTCACCAAACCAAACTCACAGTCCCTCTTGAACACACAAGCCACGTAACTTATTTGGACTGGCAGATCAGTTAGAATCTAGGCCCGGGGAGACAGAAGATTCTAAAAGCTGAACCCACAACCCAGATAGGCAATTTTCCCGGTTAGAATGCACCTCAGGATCACAAGGTGAATCTGGATGGCTACTTTAGCTATAGCCTTAAAACTCCAAGAGGGAGTAACCGGTAACCAGACCACCTAATTTGGTCAGTCCCAACCTAAGAGAGTCCAAGAGGCATCGCTGCCGTTAGTCAAGAGAAAATTCAGCGCGGTGCCAACCTTGCGGTTCTCCTGCTCAACCCAACCAGAAGAGTCGGGCATCACTCTTCTGCCTGAGGGTGGCCTGACGTGGGGTAGGGAGGAGGACACATAGGTTCCTTGAATGCAAGAGCCAGACACCAGAACCTCGTCCGAGCAGCCGCCACTACAGAGCATCTGATCTGCCCATCGACTCCGCTTCCTCTGCGCTCTGTGTCCTGGGGCTCTAGAAAGCTCATCTCAGTCTTTCCGCTCAGCTATCGACCTCCCCGGCGTCCTTCTCTGGCTCACACATCCCGGGCCCTGCAGCTGATGGGACAGCGCTATGACCTCCTTCCCCTCGCCACCGTGGCAAGGCGATCAGGTGCTATCGGGACTGGACTCAGGGAGTACGCGGCCTCCCGAAAGAAGACTCCAGGTCCTCGGCTTGCGGGAGTCTCCAACCCCCACCCGGTGTCCCCCTAGCCCGGAGGCGCGCAAGTTCCCATCCTGCGTGCGCCCGTCCGTCCTCACCTGAAATCCTCCAGCCGGCAGTCGGGCCCACGCAACCTCACTATCCAGGCCCCCAGGCAGCCGGCGACACAGCTACTGAGTGGGTGCGTCCCTGCAGACAGCCACGCGCCCCCTCTACGTCCGGCCCGGCCGCGTGCGCATGCCCGGCCTTATACCCCGCGCGTCACCGCTGGGCCCGCCCCCGCCTGCTGCCCCGCCCCACTCCCCCGGGCCTGCCACGTGGGGCAACCAGCTAGCAGCGTTCAGTTACCCTGGCCAACCTGGTCCTCCGGCGTTGTGCATCTCCGGCTCACATCCTAGCTCTCTCGGCTTCATCCACCCTTCCTCTTGAATTCCATCCTTGTCTCACGGAGGCCCAGCAGGCTCAGCTATTCTCTGGAAACCTCCCATCTGTCCTTTTTTGACCCTTTGTGGGAAACTGTCACAGCCTGACCTCCATCCTGTCACACTCCTGACCTCCATCCTGTCACACTCTCACACTCCTACAAGAGAGCTTGGTAGGTATTTGTGTTTTTAACGCTGTTGATGAATCTAAGAGGCTTTTCTGTTTTCTCCAATTCTAAAATGTTCTGTAAGCAGAATGGAGCGCCTCGTAGACTGCGTTTCTTTTGCCAGCCCTGGCCAACCAAAAGAATCAAAATGCCTTGTAACGATCCAAATAAAAGATTATATTCATTTTTCAGATTTTCGCACCACTTTCTCACAGTAATCAGATTCCTAAGGAGCCAGGTCAAGCCTTAGGTTTTGTTTGTCCTAGGAGGGAGTCTTCCGCTGTAGGGAAGAGTCTATTGTGTTGGATAACGAGCCCCGGATATGCAAATTTCTTGAGAAAAATAAACCACCCACTAACAGCTTATTGTTCTTTTCAGCTGGATACTATTAGGATTATTTCCTCTATAGCTTAAGCAGGTGTCAGTTGGGGCTGGGAGGGCCCCATGGAAGGATCTCTAATGGCACTGGAGCCAGTGAGTGACCCGGTTTCTCTTCTAGCACAGGGAGCATGTCCAGTTGGCTGTAGTATCTCTAGATTGTTCAGTAGAGAGATGACATCTAAGTGTTGGGGGAAAGTTCCCTCAAGAAGGAAGTGTTAGGAAAGGAACTCAATGTCCCTAGAACAGGTGGCAGGAAGGACTCAGCTCAATGGCAGCTTGCTTTTGAGGGCTGGCTACTGCACCAAAGGGTGGGGTTGGAGGTTGGGGAGGTAATAGCCAGTCCTGGCAGTGCAGCCCTATGCAATCTCAGTTACTCTAAAGGAGGGAGGATCTCAAGTTCAAAGCCAGCTGAGGCAATTTAGTGAGATCCTTTCTCAAAAGGTAAAAGGGGGACTGGGTACCTGTTGGTTCAGTGTATGCTCGGGCCGCTGAAAGCCATGAGTTCGAGGCCAGCAAAACCAGGTCTGGTGACGCTCACCTGGAATTCAGCAGCACTTGAGAAGTGGAGACAAGGATCACAGGTTTAAAGTCTGCCTTGGGCCCCTGTAATGAGTTCGAGACCATACCTGAGCTATCTGAGACTCTTTTTGTAAATTAACTAATTAATGTCTTGCCTAGAATATGCAAGGTCTTAAGTTTAAAAGATATAAAAGTACTGAGGCCAGTCAGATTCTTCTGGCCACTCCGTTTTTCTAAAATTCAATTATCTTTCCTCTGTAATTACAGTATTGCAATGAGTAAGGGGGAAAGCCTGTGATGGTCCTCTCATTTACTTTCTGAGTAATTTTGAGGTAATGATAGCTCTTGCAGAATTTCCTTCAGAGTCTCTTCAACTCTATAATAACACTGAATATTTGCCTTGGTTAAAGTTACAGTGTTTTTCAGACATTATGTCATTCACTCAAGACTCCAAAGAGCAATGGACTGTCAGGAAGGGTCAGTTCCCCATCAGGCCACTCCTAGAAGGAGCACAGAAAAAGAATGAGAAACCCACCTAGAAATAAGGCATCTGATATTCCAAACATACAGAGCTCTGAATAGGATTAAGCTCATAAACACATCCCACAGGATTCCAGACAGGATGTCAGTACTACTAAAGCTTGCTTTAAGTAGTTGTCAAAGACTGCTCAGAGGGTATAGGGAGGAGCTGGGCATGATGGCCTATGTCTCCAATACTAGCACTTGGGTGGTAAAGTAAGAGGAGCAAGGGTTCAAGGCCAGTTCAACTCCACAGTGAATGTGAGCCCAACCTGGGTTAAGAGAGACCCTGTCTCATAACAAATGAGCAAACAAACAAAAGCACTACTGGGAAAGGAGTGATAGGCCACCCACCACAGGACCTACTGTGTAGCACTGTCACCTGTTTGTGGGAGAGGAGTGATGGGCCACCCCACCACAGGACCTATCTGGGTGGCACTGTCACCTGTTTGTGGGAGAAGAGTGATGGGCCACCCCACCACAGGACCTACTGTGTGGCACTGTCACCTGTTTGTGGGAGAAGAGTGATGGGCCACCCCACCACAGGACCAACTGTGTGGCACTGTCACCTGTTTGTGGGAGAAGAGTGATGGGCCACCCCACCACAGGACCTACTGTGTGGCACTGTCACCTGTTTGTGGGAGAAGAGTGATGGGCCACCCCACCACAGGACCTACTGTGTGGCACTGTCACCTGTTTGTGGGAGAAGAGTGATGGGCCACCCCACCACAGGACCTATCTGGGTGGCACTGTCACCTGTTTGTGGGAGAAGAGTGATGGGCCACCCCACCACAGGACCAACTGTGTGGCACTGTCACCTGTTTGTGGGAGAGGAGTGATGGGCCACCCCACCACAGGACCTATCTGGGTGGCACTGTCACCTGTTTGTGGGAGAGGAGTGATGGGCCACCCCACCACAGGACCTACTGTGTGGCACTGTCACCTGTTTGTGGGAGAAGAGTGATGGGCCACC
Organism: Rattus rattus; assembly: GCF_011064425.1. NCBI lineage: Eukaryota > Metazoa > Chordata > Mammalia > Rodentia > Muridae > Rattus > Rattus rattus. The sequence goes on along the minus strand of NC_046165.1, from coordinate 53,994,914 downwards.
CCACCACAGGACCTACTGTGTGGCACTGTCACCTGTTTGTGGGAGAAGAGTGATGGGCCACCCCACCACAGGACCTACTGTGTGGCACTGTCACCTGTTTGTGGGAGAAGAGTGATGGGCCACCCCACCACAGGACCAACTGTGTGGCACTGTCACCTGTTTGTGGGAGAAGAGTGATGGGCCACCCCACCACAGGACCTACTGTGTGGCACTGTCACCTGTTTGTGGGAGAGGAGTGATGGGCCACCCCACCACAGGACCTACTGTGTGGCACTGTCACCTGTTTGTGGGAGAAGAGTGATGGGCCACCCCACCACAGGACCTACTGTGTGGCACTGTCACCTGTTTGTGGGAGAAGAGTGATGGGCCACCCCACCACAGGACCTATCTGGGTGGCACTGTCACCTGTTTGTAGAACTGTCAAAGTCCACAAGGGCACCCAGAGTTGATAAGCTATCTCAAGCTGATAAGCTATGCACAAGAGGGATTCAATTAATCATTAACATAGCTCAAAATCAAAAGGTCCTAAGTCTCTGCATCTGCCCCCACGGGCATTTCTTCGGGAGGCGTATCCTGATGAGATGACACTCTCTGACTAGGTCCTACCTTGTCCATGACAGTATGTTCACTATACATAGTGACATCTGGAGCCTGGATTTTCCCCCACCATTTGCTTTTCCCCTCCTCCCTTTTCTCTTCATCTTCCTCCCCCATAAGCTTCTTGACTGTTCTGAAGTACATTTGATCCACTCTTTCTCAGACTTTTTGGAAACTCTTTTTTTTTTTTTTTTTTTTAAAGAAAAGCAATGTACTTTATGTCTCACAACCCTCTGTAACTCCAGGTCCAGGGAGATCTGACCTCCTCTTCTGGTCTCCATGGGCATTGTGCACTTCCAGGCATGTAAGCAAATCATTCATATATGTTAAATTAAAATAAAGAGAATAATAAAGTAATATAGTGCCACAACTCCAGTATAAATAATATAGCAAGCAATTTTTTTTTTCATGAAATAGGGTCTAAGAGTATAGAACATTTACCTAGTATGCTTGGGGCTTTGAGTTCAATTTCCAAGATCAAAACACAAAGGGCTGGACATAGTGACTCATGCCTTTCATCACAGCACTCATGAAGCAAAAGCAGTCGCATCTGTGACTTCAAGGCCTGTGACAAATTCACTAAATTTGATTTGGTGACCATTTTTGATTTGTAATCTACAGAATTAATATGATTTATGGAACTTGGATTTTTTCCTTCAAAGCATTTCATTTAATACTAGCTTTTTAAATTACCTATTTATTATCTACCTATTTATTGATTGTGTGTGTTTGTATGCATGTGGGCACCATGACATATGTGAGAGTGTGTGTGTGTGTGTGTGTGTGTGTGTGTGTGTGTGTGTGTGTGTGTGTGTGTGTGTAGATCAGAGGACAACTTGCAGGGAGTTGGTTCTCTCCTTCCATCATGTGTGTCTCAGGGATTGAACTCTGGTTCTCAGGCTTGGCATCAGTGCCTTTACTCTCTGAAGCCATCTTGCTGAGATCCCAAGTATTTTATTTCTGTCTTAACCTTAGACCATCACCTGCCTTGATTACAAGAGATTTCAATTGGTATCTGAACTCCCTAATGTAGCAGTTTGCACATAACAGATTCTCTATAAATATTTGTTGGACTGGCTAGCAACTCCCTCAAATTTCAGTGTTAGGCAATATTTAAGGGAACTGAACACAAGAAGCTGACACAGTCACAGCCCCTGCCAACATATATAGACAGATTTCCCGCAAGAGAGATGAGGGGAACAGCCTTGCAGAATAAGCCAAAGAAATGAGACACCCATCTTGTAGTGTGGAGGGTGGGGTTGAAGACTCAGAAAGCCACAGCCCTGAGTCAACTGTGTTGACAGGACAGGCAAGGAATGAGCAGGACAGCCAAGACTCTTCATCCTTCCTGTCAGTTTTGGACAGTGCTGGGTTTGGCCACCAGTCCACACCCTTTTCCCAGACTGTTAGATTAGTTATCAGTTTCTCTGGTTCTTCTTTTGAAGGGTAGGGTGAAGGGTAGGATGAATTTTCTATGTTTTTTTTTTTTAATGTTCTGGTAGGACTTAACACATTTAAGAATATCAGAGGAAACATGGTGTCCCATACCCCAAAATCTGACCCAAGGACCCATGTGAGGGCCAGCAGCCTCAGCTGTGAATCAGGCACCTAGGAGAATGTGTGACCCTGGAGTAATTATCAATGAGAATGCTGACTGGGCAAACAAATATTACCCATGTTCCAGTAATCCATAGCCTTTGTTTTCTCCCTGCTTTCGGTAATTTGATTCTTCTTTCTCTGTTTCTTTTGTTTTTGTTTGGTATTTTTAGACTTATTTGTGTATGAGTATTTTTGCTTGCTTGTATGTAAATGTGCCATATACATATCTGGTGCCTGCAGAGGTCAAAAAGGGTATTGGATTCCCTGGAACAAGAGTTACAGAAGGGTGTGAAAATGAGTGCCAGGAACCCAAACCAGGTCCACTGCAAAGGCAGCAGTGCTCTTATCTCTGAGCTATCTCTCTAACTGCCTTTAAAATCCTTTTGAACATTTATTCTGTGTATGGAGGGGTGCTAGAGTGAGTATGAGGAGGCCAGAGGACAACTTAGGGGAAACACTTGATTCAGACTGTGAGGCTTGGTGGCCCTGGCCTCCATGCATGCGGCACCCTGCCAGCCATGCTTGGCTTCTTTACCAGTTTGCCCAAAAGAACAACTCGTGGTTTAGTTGACTTTTCTCTGTTATTTTTCTGTCCTCTATTAATTTCTGCTCTGCTTTTTATTTGTAAAGACAACCTGGGCATGTGGCACACACCCAGAGGCCGTTGTGCTGCTTGGGATGCTAATAAGGATCCTTAACTTAAACCTAAGGGTATAAGGCCAGCTTGGTCAGCATAGTGAGACCTTCATCTCAAAGCTTAAAAATAAGAGGGGTGGGAGAGATTTGAAGAGTAGTGGCCCAAGCCTTTAATCCCAGCACTTGGGAGGCAGAGGCAGGTGAATCTAGGAGTTCAAGGCCAGCCTGGAATACAGAACAAATCCAGGATTGGCAGGGCTAAACAGAAACACTATCTCAAAATAAAAGGAGGAGGGGAATGAAGGCGGAAGAGTAAGGGAAGAAGAAGGGAAAACCATGAGCTGGGCATGGTGGTACACTGTAATCTCACCTCTGGAGAGGCTGAGTATAACCAACAGCATATTTGAAGCCAATCTGAATTACACAGCAAGACCCTGTTCCAAATCAAACGAAGCAACCGTCTCCAACACATACCTACAAAACTACCTTGGTCAACATGTCTCACTCTACCATTTTGCCTAATACTCCTTTTTGTCCCACCCCCAAGTAAATAACCTTTTTAAGGACTTTATTTTTTTAGTTCAGTTCACAGCAAAATTGTGCAGAATGTAGTGCCTCCCCCCAGCATTTCTCTGGCTCCCTGTACACACACCCACACCTACTACCAACATCCCTGGCCAAGCTGCATCTGTCAAGGAGGTGAGCCAATACCTACATACCATTAGGTCCCAGCATCCCTGGGTTTTGTAAGGATTCTCTTGCTGGTAGGCAGGCTATTAGTTTTGACAAGTCCTGGTATGTGTTCCCAATTACAGTTACATAGAAAACAACCCCTCATCATTCCCGACACCCTTCCTACTCAAGCTATTTCCGCACACTCCAAACTATTCACCTGAAGCCAACTGTCACTTTTCTCTGATTTTCCAAAGGGCTTTTCCAATTTATATGTATGGATGTTTTTGCCTGTGTGTATTTCTGCACTGTCTTTGTCAGGGTTGTATTGCTGTGAACAGACACCATGACCAATGCAATTCTTATAAAGGACAACATTTCATTGGAGCTGGCTTACAGGTTCAGAGGTCCAGTCCATTATCATCAAGGCAGGAGCATGGCAGCATCCAGGCAGGCATGGTGCAGGCAGAGCTGAGAGTTCTACATCTTCATCTGAAGGCTGCTAGCAGAATACTCACTTCCAGGCAGCTAGGATGAGGGTCTTAAAGCCCACATCTACAATGACACACCTACTCCATCAAGGTCATGTCTTCTAATAGTGCCACTCCCTTGGCCAAGCATATACAAACCATCACATTCCATTCCAAACATATAAGTCTATGGGGTCCTTACCTAAACATAGCATAATGGAAAATAAATTTAGTCCAACTTCAAAAGTCCCCAGTCTCAACAATGTTAAAAGACCAAAGTTCAAAGTCTCTTCTAAGATTCATCCATTCACTTAACTGTAATTCCCAAAGTAAGACAAGAAATGAGCTGGGTAAACTCCAAACTCTGTATCTCCATGGCTGATGTCAAAGCAGTTTTCAGATCTCCAATTCCTTTTCATCTTTGTTGACTACACCAAACTTCTTTCTCCTGGGCTGGTTCTGCTTTATTAGCAGCTTTCCTCAGCAGATAGCCCACAGTTCTGGCATCTCGAACATCTTAGGGTCCTCAAGGCAACTTCAGTGTTACAGCTTCTTGTTTCAGAGGCAGGCAGATCTCTGACTGACTGAGGCCAGCCTAGTCTACAGAGTGAGTTTCAGGACAGCCAAAGCTGTACAAAGAAACTGTTTTACTTGGGGTTTTATTGTTATGAAGAGACACCATGACCACGGCAACTCTTATAAAGGAAAACATTTAATTGGGACTGGCTTACAGTTCAGAGGTTCAGTCATCATGGTGGGAAACATGGCAGCATCTAGGCACACATGGTGCTGGAAGAGCTGAGTTCTACGTCTTGATCAGCAAGCAGGAGACTGCGTGCCACAATGGTGAGACCTCAAAGCCCACCTCCACAGTGACACACTTCCTCCAACAAGGCCGCACCTCCTAATACTGCTATTTCCTATGGCTAAGCATTTGAACACATGACTCTATGGGGGCCGTTCCTAGTCAAACTACCACAGAAACCCTGTCTCAAAAAACCAAGGGGAAGGGGGTGCCAGGGGTGGGGTGGAAAGAATGGGGAGGACAAAACAAAACCTGTAAAAACGTAGAATTCCTTCAACAAATTTAAAGAAATGCAGGGTTGTAAAGGTGTGTGGTAGTGATGTAAACAATGAGGCAGGTTACTGTCAGTGAGTCAATGGTTACCGATACACCAGAAAGTGTACATGAACAAGGGCATTTATTTGAGGGTTTGTCTCGGGGTGTGTGTGTGTGTGTGTGTGTGTGTGTGTGTGTGTGTGTGTGTGTGTGTGTGTGTGTTTTCCTGGAGACTGAACTTATATCATCAGGCTAGGGGAATAGCTCCTTCATCTAGCAAGCTATCTTACTGGTGCACTTTTCTTTTAAGGCAGGGTCTCATGTCTGAAGCCTGGCCTCAAACTCAATGTATAGCCAAAGGTGATCTAGAACTCTAGATCCTCAGACTCTGCCTCCCAAATGCTGGAACTTGAGAACTGATATCCATCTCCCTGCCTCCCTACATATTATAAATGTAACTTTAAAAAAACACAAAACTTCTTAGTGGTAGAGAGGTCACTTGTGGAGTGAGCTTCCGGTCCTCCCTTGAGCTAACAGTAACTGTTAAGAAAGACTGACAAGGGGGGGGGGATGTCTCAGCAGTCAAGACAACTGGCTGCTCTTCCAGAGGACCCAGGATCAATTCTTAGTACTCACATGGCAGCTCATAGCTGCTGGTAACTCCAGCAGATCTGACGCCTTCATGCAAACATACAGGCAGGCAAAACACCAGTTACACATGAAATGAAAATAAATAAATAGAAAAAAAAGCTGACAAGCCAGGCGGTGGTAGCACACACTCGGGAGGCAGCAGCAGGTGATCTCTAAGTTTGAAGCCAGCCTGGTCTACACAGTGAGTTCCAGGGCAGCCAGGTGAAACCCTGTCTTGAAAAATAAACAAACAAACAAATAAAAAAGAAAGAAAAACAAACAGCTCCCAGGTATGGTGGTACCATAGTATATTTATTTTTTTAGCACTCTTTGAAAATATATTAGTGGAGGATTTTCTATTAATAAGCTAGTGAGGGTTCTTATTCCCCCAAAGTCCCAAACTATTCAAGCACATACACAAACTTAAATGCATTATTACTATGTAGGTCTCCCAGTTTGCTCAGGGTGAAACCACTTGGCTCTCAATGGTGCTGCCCCTGACATGAACAATAATAAAGGAATAACTAACTTTTGCTTTTCTTTGAAGGAAAAGCTACTTAATAAACAAACATATTCTTTCAGACACAACTATACACATACATTGTTTTTATTTTACACCACAGGGCCCAATTACCTGGCCCTGAAACTGAAAAACAAGGCAAGGACATCAGGTATAGAAAATACATTCTGGCATTATGGTTAAGTGTCTGTTCTACCTAAAGAGAAAAGGAGTGCTAGGAATAGCAACGTCTAAAGACAAACTCAAAATACTCACAGAGAAATCCAGAAAGTGGAATGTGTTCAACCTAAAGACTCATTTTTCAGTCTGCTCTGTTTAATCCTATGGCTTTTACCTTTCAGGTCTCAGTCTGGCCTTGGTCACAGACTCCAAACACCAGGGGTTGTATTTGAAGACCCCAACATTTATCCCTCGCCAACCTCTGGGTGCTATACTGAACTAAAGGCTTTGCTGGTGTTGCCTTCAACCCCAAGGCCTGGCCTGGCTTGGTGAGTGCTAACACTGACTCCCACAGACCCTGTGGCTCTTCAGTACTTCCCAGTGAGCCTCTCCTAGCACACTGAATTTCTGCTCAGTCCCCTACCATCCATCCACCACACCAAAACATAAATAGATACACACAAATTTGAAGAGGTTAAGTAAAATTAGCTTTTAAAACCCAGTAAAGCAAGGGATGGTTCATTAAGCCTGAAGAAACTTGAAGATTCTGAAACAGAAGGGAAAAAAAAAAACACAGAAAACCAGTGCTTCACCCAAATACAGAAGCCCACTGGCGCTAGGAAAACTTCCTACATGTCTAGGCTCAGATGAGAGCATCACGTTTGTCCAAGCCAACTTTGGGAAGCATGAAACTTTGGGATTTTGAAAATTTCCAAGCAACACCAACCCACAGCTGGAAGAGACTCTTGCATAATCTCATTTATAGATTTTTGCAGAAAAAACCTACACTCTATCCAGAATGTTCCTAGGTCTGCTGAATGTTCTAACTGAATTTATTTCACATTAGTCACAAAGATCAAAAGTGTGTACGTGCACATGAATGTGTCAGTCAGGCTGCAGGAAAGCAATCTGATGGTCGTAAATGACTAAAAGGTCCAGAAAAGCAGCTCTAGCTGGACTCTCAGGAGGCCAAGGAGTGGCCAAACTCACTGGCCTGGGTCAAGTCAGCTGGCCTGACTGTGCCTTACACTGGTTTTCCTACACGTCGTCCATGCATGCAGACAGCTGCTCTCTCTGAAACACTAACTCTCTCTGAACACAGTAACTCTCTCCTTTAAGATCTGCAATGACTACTTCATTCATGTCACTTCTGGCCCAGAAATAGGATGATCCTGTAGGCATAAACTCTGGTTTATAAACTGATGCTCATGCTGCCTTGGGAGCTGTTTTTTACGTCCTTCACTTATTTGGTAGGAGGACTGGACACGTCCGTAGGCCCATGCTCGGCAGAGCAGCGGCACTGCTAACATCACTCTGCTCCATCAAGGCAGCTGCTAGCTGCTACTCAGAAACTTGCTTCCTTGACACCCGGCTTTGGTTTTGTTGTGGGCTTTGTGGGGACAGTGGTTTGGTTTTGTCTTTTGAGATAGGGTCTCACTCTATAATCTTGGCTAGCTTGGAACTTTCCATGTAGTCCAGGCTGGCCTTGAACTAAAGATCCTTCTGCTTCAGTCTCCCATGTGCTGGAGTAACAGGCACGTACCACACCACTCTACTATAATATCAGGGTTAAAAGAAGAACAGAAATCTAATTCTACAAGGATGGAGAAAGAGAAAATGCAAACGTAAAACTCCACTGCCATTTCTGTTGATTCTGTAAGAATGAGCTGAGCTGGAATCCAGTTGCTCCTTGCAGCCGGTGTCCAAGTTCCCAGTTACAGGAAGAACAGGTTCTCACATAGCTGGATGGCTGGTTCATGATGCAAAATCTGTCCGGATAGGAAAGCTAGCTTGTGGGCATACTTGCAAGGAGCTGGAACTCGGATGGTACCAGGCCAATTCCAGTACATGTGGCATAGTTTGAAAGTCAGCCTAAAGTTAAGAAGAAAATGCATTCTTTATTATTTCTACCCCCACCCAGGGGTGGGAAGGATTTCACTCTCTTGGGGATACAGCACTCCTACCAACAGACTGGGGGATTCTGAGAAACCTAATGTGGACTTTCAGGAATTGTTAGTTTTATATTTCTTTGTTTGGTTTGGTTTGGGACACAGGTTCTCAACTATCTAGCTTAGGCTGACTAGTAACTCCACTAGAACAGGTTGGTTCTGAGCTGCCAGTGATCTTCTTGCCTCAGCCTCTCAAGTGCTGGAATTATAGGTGTAAGCCACTAGGTCTGAGAGAGAAACCATTATTTTTCATCTGGAATTGTTTATATTTCCACCTAAGCCAAAGGACGGGTAAAATAAGTAAGCATGGGTGTTGGAATCTCTGTGCTGTCTGTGTATGAGGGGCTGGAGGATGGCTCAGCAGTTAAAGAGCATTTGGCTGCTCTTCCAGAGGACCCAGGTTTGGTTCCCAGCAACCACATGGCAGCTCATAAGCATCTGTAACTCTAGTTCCAGGGGATCTGACAGCCTTTTGTGACCTCTACAAGTACCAAACACACATGTGGTATACATGCAGGAAACACCATACATGTAAGTAATAAAAGTACAATAAAAGTAGAAAAATGAACAAAGGAAAAGGCTATAAAAGGGCATTTGCCAGTCTATTGGATCTGTACATCATAAATGTGAGAGTATGTCATAGTCATTTGACAGAGGTTGTCTGTCTTTCCATCTGACTAGCTGGCCAGGTAGGTTTTTGAGACAAGGTCTTACTATGTAGCAGTGACTGGCCTGGAATTAACTATGTCCTTCAGGCTGATGATTCTCAGTGATTCTCTGGCTTTAATTTCCTGAGTGATACAATTACAAACCTGTGGGGTTGGAGATTTAGCTCAGTGATAGAGCGCTTGCCTAGCAAGCGCAAGGCCCTGGGTTCAGTCCCCAGCTCCGAAAAAAAAAAAAAATTACAAACCTGTGCTGGCTACCATGCAGCCAGAGCATGCACTGTGCCTTTGTAATCCCTGCTACTTAGGAGGCTAAGAGATCAGCCAGGTGTAGTGGTCATGTATGCCTTTAATCCCAGCACTCAGAAGGCAAAGCCAGGCAGGATCTTTGTGAGTTCAAGGCCAGCCTGTAGGCCAGAACAGCCAGGGATACACAGAAAAACCCTGTCTCAAAACAAACAAAAAATCCCCCAAAACAAAAACAAACAAAACAAATAAGATAAAACCAGCCTGAGCAAAGTAGCAAGATCATTTTTCAAAATTATTTCTTCCATAATTTACTTATTTTTATTTTATGTGCATTGTTGTTTTGCCTATATGTATGTCCTTGTGAAGATGTTTGATCTCTGGGACTGAAATTATAGATAGTTGTAAGCTGCCGTGTGGGTACTGAAAATTGAGCCCAAGACTTCTGGAAGAGCAGCCAGTGCTCTTAACCAGTGAGCCATCTCTCCACTCGCATAAGACCTTTTTTTTTTTCTAAAATAAATTAATACCAATGCTTTATAGTGCACAGGAATGAAGGCTGTTAGTCATCCATGTTTTCTTTTTTCTTTTTCTTTTTTTTTTTTTTTTTCCGGAGCTGGGGACCGAACCCAGGACCTTGCGTTTGTTAGGCAAGCGCTCTACCGCTGAGCTAAATCCCCAACCCCCATCCATGTTTTCTAAAAGCTCTTCAAGTGATTTTTAATGTAAAAGCAGGCTTATTCCTCAAAAAAACTACCACTATTGTCAAGATCTGGGAGAGTCAAGGAGTAAAATATTGGTCTAGGGAGCTGGCTGAGTTGGTAAAGTGCTTACTGTATAAGCATGGGGACCTGAAGTCAGGCCTAGCAACTACTTAAGGTGATCTTGTAATCTCAACACAGGAAATGGAGACCTGGTCTAATTTGAGTTCTAGATCCCAGTGAGAAATACTGTCTCAAAAGACACTTGATGTTGACCTCAGACTCTATACCAATGCACAAACGTGTGTGCATGTGCACATGCAAGTGTGCACGCACACACACACACACACACACACACACACACACACATACACACACACACACACACACACACACGGAATAAAATATCTTGACAGACACTGACTAGTGACTTAGCTATTAGTCAGGATAAACACCGAGACTTATGCTTCTGACAGACTCACCTCTGCATGTGATCAGGGCTCAGATTTGCAGTGTTCAGAACACAGATGTAGTGTGTAGGTATGCCACAGCCCTGTCGCACATGATGAGCAAGAAGGTAGAAATCCACCCTAGTAAGGAAAGAACACCAACTAGTGAGATCACTGGAAGGCACTTGGAAGATAGCTGTAGCCCCATCTTACAAGGCTTAGAAACGAAAATGAAAAAGTCAATACATAAAAGGACATTTGTGTGTGTGTGTGTGTGTGTGTGTGTGTGTGTGTGTGTGCGCGCGCGCGCAAGCGCGCCACGCGTGTGCATGCACACGTTCATGGATGTAATCTCAGCACTGGGAAGGCTGACAACGAGGTCATGTATCTGTTGAGCTGTTGAGGGAATATTTGCGCTACATAGAGAGTTTGGGAGGTATGGTATGGGTTACACAAGACCCTACCTCAAAAGGAAGGAGAGGGAATATACTTAAAAAGTAAAAGCTTTGTTATTAAAAGAAAACTTAGGGGGTTGGGGATTTAGCTCAGCGGTAGAGCGCTTGCCTAGCAAACGCAAGGTCCTGGGTTCGGGTCCCCAGCTCCAAAAAAAAAAAAAAAAAAAAAAAAAAGAAAACTTAGAGCTCTGGACACAGCATAATGGTGGACTGCTTTGTCTGGTGTTTATGAGGCACAAGGTTCAATCTTCAGTGACAAAACGTGTGCATATGTGGTTGTGTACTTGTGTGTACATGTGTGTATGTATATCTATGGTTGATGAAGATGAACATGTTCACACTGAACTCCACCACTGGACTCAGGCAAAGCATGCTCTTTTTTTGAGACAAATATGAGGATTTCATTCCACACCTGTCCAGGAATATCCAAGCAATAGACACCCTGTCCAGCTTCTTCTTCAACTGAGGACCTGTTTGCCTACTTACCACTCACAGCTGGTTATGGTATGATCAACCACAGTCCCAGGGGAGGGGGTCACAAAGTGGTCAGGAGCAGCAAGGTACAGATTGGTGCTGATTTTCTTCTGAACTACAAATACCACCATCTTGGGATGGTAGTTATCAAAAGCTTCAAAGCACTTCTGCAGCTGAGGGATCTCGTAGTTGGCAACTGTCTTTAGCTGGCCATCAGACACTCCATCTCGGTACACCACAATCTTCTCTGGGAGACAGTGGTTCACCTGAAATGACACAGGGAGGAGGTGACTCCAGAGGCTCTGGGCTCAAGGATCACAGTGACAAGCTCACACTCATCCTGCAGGATGGAGAGTGACTTGGCAGTTAGCCCCAGAGTACATGACTGCCAAGCATGCCAAAAGCTTATAACCATTTCTATCTAGGTTTGCTCCAAGTAGCAAACAGGCCTGATACAGCCACAGTGCTATAAAATATGGAAGCAAGTCATGGCAGTTATGAGTCACATGCTCACTACCTACCCTCAAACAGAGTGAACAACATTCAGAGGTAATGGTAGGAGCCACACGTGGCTACACACACCTGCAATGCCAGCACTTAAAGGTCTGAGGTAGGAGGATCACCACGAGTACCTGGGCTACACAGTGAAATCTTGTCTCAAGAAAAAAAAAAGGAAGGAAAGAAAGTAGGAAAAGAGGAATCAAGGACTCAAAAATTTCTCTACAAAAATAGTGTTTATTAGCCAGTGGTTATTTGACTTGGATTTTTCCTTTTTTTTTTTTTTTTTTTTTTTTGAGTCTGGGGACCGAACCTAGGGCCTTTGCACTTGCTAGGCAAGCGCTCTACCACTGAGCTAAGTCCCAACCCCTTAACTTGGATTTAATGCTGACAACTGCCCAGGAAAAGAACCCGGAAATGTCATAGAAAGTCTAACATCAGTTTTCAACTTGTGGGTTGTGACAACTCTGGGGGTCAAACGACCCTTTCACAGAAGTCACATATCAGATATTCTTTAGTTCTTTTTTTTTTTTTTTCGGAGCTGGGGACCGAACCCAGGGCCTTGCGCTTCCTAGGTAAGCGCTCTACCACTGAGCTAAATCCCCAGCCCCAGATATTCATTATATCAGATATTTACATTATGATTCATAATCGTAGCAAAACAAAGTTGTAAAGTCACAACAAAAATAATTTTATGGTTGGTTATCAGAACATGAGGAATTGTGTTAAAGGGTTGCAGCACTAGGACAATGGAGAACCACTTGTCTAACACAAGAATATATGCTCAGATTTTGACATATAAGTAACACCCAGAGTTATCCTATGATCCAGCACAATGTTAAATCTACTTATGATAATAAAGTAAGTGGGTTCTCACTACTTAGCTAAGAGTGAGTTTGGTTCCATTTTAAGCTAGAAATTCCCTCAAAACTTATTTGCTTGATTTAAGTTCTGATTACAGTTTAATGCACTCACATTCCAGGTCCTTATCCCTTAACAGATACATCGTGAGTAAAGCTTAAATATTTACTACATTCTTTAAAGGTGACTCTACGTGAAAAACATTTTTATAAAGATTTATTTATTATATATAAGTACACTGCAGCTGTCTTCAGACACACCAGAAGAGGGCATCAGATCTCATTACAGATGGTTGTGAGCCACGATGTGGTTGCTGGGATTTGAACTCAGGACCTCTGGAAGAGCTGTTAGTGCTCTTAACCCCTGAGCCATCTCTCTAGCCCATGAAAAAATTTATATATATAAAATAATCTTTTCAAAAATTATCTTGCTGAGCATGGTGGCACACTTATAATCACAGCTCTTTAAAGTCCAAGACGAAAAGATTGCTGTGAATTTGAGGCCAGCATAGACTGCACAATAAATTTTGGCTTAGCCTAGGCTATGGGGCAAAATCTGGCCTCAAACATCCTCCTTCCAGTCATCTTTTAAAAGTTTAGTTCAATGTTTCAAGTTGGGTGTGTGGTGGTGCATGCCTTTAACCCCAGCACTCCAGGAGCAGAGTACCTAAATACAGAAACAAGTGTATCTCTGTGAGTTCATACCAAGTTGCTTACATAGTGAGTTCCAGACCAGCCAGGGCTATATAGTGAGACCCTGTTTCAAAAACAAAATGGGGCTGGAGAGGTGGCTCAGTGGTTAAGAGCACTGGCTACTCTTCCAGAGGACCTGAGTTCAATTCCCAGCAACCACATGGTGGCTCACAACCAACTGTAATGAGATCTGATGCCCTCTTCTGGTGTGTCTGAAGACAGCTACAGTATATTCATATACATAGAGTAAATAAATATATTTTTTAAAAAAAACAAAATGAAACAACAACAAAAAATAATAAATGTCCCCTTTTCTGAGATATCTCAAATATTTCAACATTTACAAACATTGAGCATTTAAAAACCCGTTAGTGGTACTTTTCTCTGCCTCACATGCCCCTCTTCTTTTGTTGCAGGACTTCAGTCCTAGTAACAGACAGTCTTGTATACAGAGTGAACCCAAAGTCTCCAGCCCCTAAACCAGGGTTTCTCAGCCCCAGAGGGCCAGCATTTAGAGATGGTGAGTGTTCACTGTTAGAGCTGCCCTGTGTTCTGTGGATCAGTGTTTACTGCATCCCAAGTCTCTGCCAGGAAGTGTTTCTAGATAACCACCCCAATAGGGAGCTCTGGCTTCAGCTACAGAGCACACAGAAAACTCAATCCACACTCAGAAGGTGATACACTGTGGTAAGAGGGCAACGAGTCCAGAACTCATATGGACCTTTTACAAATAGGCAAACAGAGAAAAGACACTGGACTTGGGGCCAGGAGCTCTGAGACTGAGTCTGACTTCACTGCTAGCTGTGGCTTCAAATATTGACGTTTCCGGTTGAAAAACTACATAAAAAGATTACCTCACCATGTTCTCAAGGTAGAGAGGAAAAGAAGTTATATGCACATGGATGAACAGCTTGGTGTGCCTGCATGATCTCTAGTGCTCACATAAAAAATCAGGTATAGCACTATGCACCTGTAAACTCAAGCCTCAGGGAACAAAGACAGGAGAACCCCAGCCCATACAGCCCAAATGGTAAGCTCTAGACTCCATCAGTGTCTGTTTCGAAAGTAAGACAGGGTGTGATGAAGATACAGACATGCAGACACATAGGCACACATACACACAGACACACACACACAGTTATAATATGATGTATATTTTAATAAATATATACAAAGGCTGTAGAGGCTGAATGTGGCAGTAAATGCCTATAATCCTAGCGCTTACAACACTAAGGCAGGAGGATTGTGAATTTAAGGCCAGCCAGGGTTACACAGCCTAAAACCCTGTTTCAAACTATCTTTTGTTGTCAAGCTAGGACAAGAAAATACTTGGAAGCACAGAGCAAGCACAGGATGATGAGTGGAGTGGAAAAAATGGAATCAAATTCACCTGGAGTGTTTTCTGCCACCACCTTGGTGTTTAGCCTGTGCTAACAAGTCAGTGAGTGTTTGGCACCAGACTATGTCAGCTTCCAGCCGAATTGAAAGACCAGCTACTAGCTATGAACACACAGAGAAATGCAACCCTAGTCAACAATGTTAAAAGCTTTTGGGTCACCTAGGCTGTCCTTACTTCATAAGCTATCAACTTATAGTCCAAGGAAGAAGGATTTCTGTATAAGGCCAATCGCAAGCCTAAAAGATAGCAACTATAGGGGTTGGGGATTTAGCTCAGCGGTAGAGCGCTTGCCTAGCGAGCGCAAGGCCCTGGGTTCGGTCCCCAGCTCCGAAAAAAAAAAGAAAAAAAAATAAAATAAAAATAAAAATCAAAGATAGCAACTATATATTGTAGAGCATGCTCTGGACACAGCACACTAAGTGGCCAGTGTAGGCCTAGGCTTACCCATCCTGATGCCCCTGGCGTTGGACACAGTAGGAAGGGTTCAGTGGACAGTACAGTTGCTGAGCTGAATGTTATGTTACATGAAGCTACACTCATCACAAAATGAACATGTAATGGCCACTAAATATGTACCATTGCTGTCTCAGAAAATTGCAAAATTTATTTGGTTTTTCCATTTGGAGACAGGGTCTCATCTAACGCAGGCTGGCCTCAAACTTACTTGTAACTGAGGCTTGCCTAGAACTTTTAATCCTCCTGTCTCTACTCCCAACTCTCTTGGCTCTGCAAAATTATTTTAATACTATCCAAATGCTCATAGAACTCAAACAAGACTGGAAGCCAGACACATAAAGCAAATGTCCCCGGCACACTGAAAATGCCATCGTAAAGAGATAACATGATGTGGGCAGAAGGTCAGCTGCCAAGTGCTTATCTAGCGTGCATGAAGCCGTGCGCTCCCTCTCAAGCACCAGATAAAATAAAAACCAGGTGAGGAGTTGCATGCCTGTAATCCCAGAACTCAGCAGACAGAGGGAGAAGGATCAAAAGTTCAAGGCCAGTCTCAGCTATACAGTAATTTTGGGGGCCAGCCAATATGACCTGAGAACCTATCTCAAAAATAATAAAAGAAAAAATAAACTGCTAAGGGAATGGAAGAGTATAAGGGGGAAGACCATGCCGGGACATACAGAATGTGGGTGACAGACAAGTCAGGCAGCCAGAGTGGAGAGTACTAGAAGAGCAGCAGTAAGGTTAGGCTGTGGCTGTATGATGTATGTGCATGATGCTAAGGAGATGCCAAATAGCCAGTTCTACTTGTAAGGTTCCTCCACTGACAGACGGCAAGAGCAAGCTGAAGAGAAGGGAGAGAGGCTACCAAGTGATCCCTTCAACTTAAGTGTCCCCATGACACAGAAGAGCTAAATATTGTGGCGCACACCTGTAATCCCAGCACAGGAGAGACTGAGGCAGGAGGCCATCTGGAGCTAAACAGTAAGACTACAAGAAGAAGAAGAAAAAAAGACACAGTAAATCTTCATTCCTTATAGTATTATTAAAAATAAATTTAAGTCAGACCTATTTATTGGGACTATTAAAAATCATTAAATTTTAGTCTCATTGACTTCTAGAGGGAGGAGCTGTCACAGTAAACCTGGAAGGTGTCCAGACAAATTCAAGAGGAGAGGGATGAAGATGAGCTCTGGGAACATTTACTAGGTCGGGAAGGAGCTCAGTGCACTCACCGTGTGAGTATTTTTTTTTTTTTCTTTTTTTTCCGGAGCTGGGGACCGAACCCAGGGCCTTGCGCGCTTGCTAGGCAAGTGCTCTACCACTGAGCTAAATCCCCAACCCCTATTTTTTTTTTATACCCATGTGAGTATTAAAGACAGTACTTGGACAGGAGAGCCAGGCAGCGAGCAAGATGGCACAGACTTAGGTCACCAAGAGGAAAGTCTGTTACTACTACGACGGGGATGTTGGAAACTACTTTTATGGACAAGGGCACCCAATGAAGCCTCACCGAAGCAGAATGACTCATAATTTGCTGCCCAACTATGGTCTCTACCAAAAGACGGAAATCTATCAAAGCCACTGCTGAGGAGATGACTAAGTACCACAGCGAGGACTACATTAAATTCTTGCGTTCTATTCGCCCAGATAAGATGTCTGAATACAGCGAGCAGATGCAGAGATTCAACGTGGGTGGGGACTGTCCGGTATTTAAATGGCTTGTTTGAGTTCTATCAGTTGTCCACGGGTGGCTCTGTAGCAAGTGCTGTGAAACTCAATAAGCAGCAGACAGACATCGCTGTGAATTGGGCTGGGGCCCTGCACCATGCAAACAAGTCTGAAGCATCTGGCTTCTGTTACGTCCATGATATCGTCTTGGCCATCCTGGAACTGCTAAAGTATCTCCAGAGGCTGCTGTATATTGACATTGATATTCACTATGGCGATGGCATGGAAGAGGCCTTCTATACTACAGACGGGGTCATGACTGTGTCCTTTCATAAATACGGAGAGTACTTCCCAGGAACTGGGGACCTACGGGATATTGGGGCTGGCAAAGGCAAGTACTACGCCGTTAACTACCCACTGCGAGACGGCATTGATGATGAGGCCTATGAAGCCATTTTCAAGCCAGTCATGTCCAAAGCAATGGAGATGTTCCAGCCTAGTGCAGTGGACCTACAGTGCAGCTCAGACTCCCTGTCTGGGGATCGGCTAGGTTGCTTCAATCTGACCATCAAAGGACACGCCAAGCGTGTGGAGTTCGTGAAGAGTTTCAACTTGCCGATGCTAATGTTGAGAGGAGGTGGCTACACCATCCGTAATGTCGCTCGGTGCTGGATTTACAAGACAGCTGTGGCCCTGGACACAGAGATCCCTAATGACCTACCATACAATGACAACTTTGAATACTTTGGACCAGATTTCAAGCCTCACATCAGCCCTTCCAATATGACTAACCAGAACACTAATGAATACCTGGAGAAGATCAAGCAGCGGCTCTTTGAGAACTTGAGAATGCTGCCCCATGCCCCTGAGGTCCAAATGCAGGCCATCCCAGAGGATGCCATCCCAGAAGAGAGCGGTGGTGAGGATGAGGAAGACCCTGACAAACGAATTTCCATCTGCTCCTCTGACAAATGCATTGCCTGTGAGGAGGAATTCCCTGATTCTGATGAGGAGGGAGAAGGAGGTCGCGAGAACTCTCCTAACTTCAAAAAAGCCAAGAGTCAAAACAGAAGATGAGAAAGAAAAAGATCCTGAAGAGGAAAAAGAAGTCACAGAAGAGGAGAAAACCAAGGAGGAGAAGCCAGAAGCCAAGGGGTCAAAGAAGAGGTCAAGATGGCCTGAGCAAGGCCTGCAGCTCCATCTTCTCCCCAAGTCCCTCACTTTCCCTCAATTTCTCAGATTTTATATTTTCTATTCCTGATTATTTATATAAAATTTATTAAGTATAATGTCCCCAGGGACCAGCGCACAGGGCAGTGGTGCTGGGAGAACTCTTCCCAGAGCTCCCTTGTCCGTCCTGCCCCAGGTCTGAGTTTTGAACCACGTAGGGTCCAGGTGAAAAGAAAACAACTGGAAGACAACATCCTGAACTGCACGTGCCTGCCTAGGAGCTCTGCTAGGACGCCTTGTTAAGCTTTTCAGCAGGGGTGACTGTGTCTTCTGGGGCCCCTTTTCAGGTTTGGGTAATATCAGCCATTTTTAGCTCGGTTCTGTTTCTACCTTCCCACCCACCCCGGGCAAGCGGAAAAACTTAAACTGCCCCATCTTCCCCCAATTCTGCAGGTGGAGGTTGTTAACCTAGCTTCCTTTTTGAGATATTTTCATTTTGTGAGACTCTTTGTAAATAAAACAGCACATTTCTATTAAAAAAAAAAAAAAGACAGTGCTCACCTAGTATATATAAAGTCCTAGGTTTCCAGCAGCATAGGAAAGGTTAGACATACTGTTAACAATGCTGGGCACAAGAGGGGCACACAGGAGTCAGACAACAATCATTTGCTTAAGGTAACACTGAACCACAAATAACGTGAGGAAAGGGAAGGGGGATTAAAATGCAGAAAAGGGAAGGGGGATTGAAATGCAGACAACATTGTCTCACGGGCCACAGGAACTTCCCCACTTTGCATCAGAACTGCCCAGGAGCCAGACATGGCAGCAGCCCCCTTTAATCCCAATGGTCAGGAGGCCGATGCAGAGGGCATAGGAACTCCACAGGAAGACCGACACGATCAACTAACCTGGGCCCTTGGGGTTCTCAGAGTCTGAACCACCAACCAAAGAACATACATGGGCTGGACATAGGCCTCCCTGTGGGTTCTGAGCAACTGGAGCAGGGGCTATCCCAAGAGCTGTTGTCTGAATGTGGGATATGTTCTTCTAGCTGTGCCGCCTTGTCTGGCCTTAGTGGGAGAGGAAGCCCCTAGCCTTATAGAGACTTGAAGTGACAGGGTGGGGAGATTCCCAAGGAGACTCCTGCCTGATCAGAGGAGAAGGGGAGGGAGAATGGGGGAAGTAATGTGGAAGGGGATGACCAGGAGGGGGACAGTGAGCAGGATGTAGAGTGAATAAAAAATTAAAAATTAATAATAATGATAATGATAATAATAATAAAGAAAAGGCCCAAAGAGAGACTGGGCAACATAGTGAGATCCACAGACACTGTGACTGCACACAAAGCAAAATAAGTGTAAAACAGAAAAAGTACTCCAGTCCCTGGGCTGTGTCAGCAAGAGGCTGAGACACCTCTGGAGCAATTTCTGTTTGCACTGTCAGAGCTCAGGCCAGAGCTGTTAAAGCTCAAATCAAATAACAGGTCAAATCAGGATCAGGGGCTTAGTCATGAGAGCTAAAGCTGTAGAGGCAGGCATCAGCTCTGCTTTGATTCTCACACAGGAGTGAGAGGTGACACTGGTGCTAAGACATAAAGGCTGAGTGGCCAGGAAGCACGCATGTAGACCAGGTCGCTTTCTTGGACATGAGGAGCTCAATGCACTAGATATGCTGGACAAGGGAATGGGTTCTGTGGAAACCCGCTTTCTCCTGCTGGAGAGTAAACTAGTCACTAAACTTCATCCCAAGAGTATCCTGAGACATTTTCAGATCCCATTACGGATGGTTGTGAGCCACCATGTGGTTGCTGGGATTTGAACTCAGGACCTCTGGAAGAGCAGTCAGTGCTCTTAACCACTGAGCCATCTCTCCAGCCCTCCTGAGACATTTTCATGAGAAATTTTGACATAAATTACAAAAGCATTTTATAAAGTAAATGATGTGCGGTATTGCAGTAGGCTCTAGTATTTTTCCAACTCTTGGGTTTTTTGAGACAAGGTTTCTCTGAGTAGTCCTAGCTGTCCCAGAATGCACTAGTACTGGACATAATTATAACTCATAAGTCAAATATAGCCATCTGCAAACATGTAAGAGAAAAAAGAAACAAGAGTTTGCCTCACTCAAATTTTAGTAATTACCTTTCCTTTGACATTCCATTTACATTAATATGCATTGAACTTGGTTGTGTGTGTGTGTGTGTGTGTGTGTGTGTGTGTGTGTGTGTGTGTGTGCACGCAAGGCCCAGAGAGGTAGGAGGAAGGGAGAGAGGGAGAGAGGGTCTTATGTAGTCCAGGCTGGTTTAAAACTCTGTATGTAGCTGAGCATGACTTTTGACTTCTGATCTGCCTACTTCCTACTCTCAAGAGCTGGGTCCCAGCATATAGTTAAAACATTTTCTTTCTTCCCTCCCTCCTCCTTCTTCTTTCCTTCCTTCTTCACTAACAGGGACTGAACCCAGGGCCACATGCTAGGCAAGTGTTCTACTTCTGAGTTAGGTCGCTGGTTTTCTTTTTACTTTCTGAATCACAATCCGACTAACGCATCCAGTCTGGCCTTGAATTTACTCAGTAATCCAGGCAGGCCTGGTACTCTTGGTAATCTCCCAGCCTTACCCTGCTGAGTGCTCGGGTTACAGACATGCATCACTATGCATGGCTCTTGTTTCTTTTCAGCACTGAGGAAGCTTTCATTGTCTGGCTGTTTTCAGGTCTCTACACAGTTTATTGTGGGCTCCTAAAGTTTTGACTTGTTTGAGCAAGACTCCTAGATCATGGGGCAAGATTATGATTAGTTGTGTAATGGCAAACTGAACATTCTGATGGCTCTGTATCACACCAGTATCTGGGGTTCTAAGTCCTGGACTGTGCCATTTCCACAGCACAGCAGGCCATTGTTACCTGTGTATGGCTCTAAGGGTATGGCTGACAATCTTCCCACATGCTTACTTGCCATCTAGTGATATTCTTTCATGTCAGCTTTGGTCTTTTGTCCACTTGGGAGGAAAGAGAAGTGTAGTGAGTCAGGGCTCTCCTATGTATGTAGCCAAATCTTGGCTGGCATAGTATTTACCCTGTAGCAAAGAGCTGGGACTGGGGCTGGGGAGAGGCTCAAAGCCAAGACAAAAATCCTTCTACCTCAGCCCCTGTGCTAGGATTACCAGTGTATGCCACCATGCCCAATGTTATTGCTGCACCACTTCCCCCATTCCTGGAACATGCACAGAGGCCAGATTGTGTTCCAAGTGCTAGATTACAGACTGCAGTCCTAAGCCATCAGTGATTTGTATAAAATGCAAAAGCAGCTGGCTGGATTTCATGTCTTTAGGAAGAATCCTATTTTTTCAATTACATGTATGAGTCTACGTGCCAGGATGTGTGCATTATTTTAGGGTAGTTCCAGGTGCCCTTGAACTGGAGTTTCAGGTGATTGTGAGCCACCTGATTAAGGTGCTGGGAATCACACTTAGGAACTGAGTCCTCTCTAAGAGCAATGTGGACTGTTAATTATTGAGCCATCTCGCATCCCTGGGTCTTGCACTTTAAGCGGCACTGTGAGCTAGCTAACTTCTGTGACACAGAGGCTGTGCAAACATTCATTATTCCTTTTCCTCATGTTTAAGGCCAGCTGTCCTAGCGGCATTTGTTGGAGGACTTCAGTTTCCACTGACTTGCCTCCACCTCTTTATCAAAGGTTACACGACTACACTTGTCTAATATATTTCTGTGCAGTTCTTTTCTCTTGAATGCCCTGCTTATCTTCCTGCCAATATCACACTGTCCTAATTAACACAGTTTTATAGTTAACTGTTTACATTCTGTAGCATCAGTCTTCAGACCGTCCTTCAGTGTTGTGTTGCATAGTCTGTGTCTTGATTCTCCGCATAAATCTTAGAATCACTTTGTTGATGTCCACAAAGAACTTGCTGAGATTCCACTGAATCTGACATTATAAGTGAGAACTGATACTTTGATGATTTCCAGTCTATCAATGAACATACAGTTCTTTTTCTTTATCAGTTTAATAGCTATCCACATGTGAATCTTGTGAGACATGTACATGTATATGTAGGAATGTACACACACACACACACACACACACACAAAGAAAAGGGGAGAGTCAGAGGCAGAGACAAGGTATCACTCTGTTGCTCTGGCTGGCCCAGAATGCACTACATAGGCTAGGTTAGCCTTGAATTCATAGAGCTCTGCCTGCCTCTGCTCCCAGATGCTGGGATTCAAGGCCACACCTCTATCACCATAGTCAGGTTAAAGTTCCAGCCAGAGGCTCATAGTGGAACTCAGATTTTAATATCTGAAGCAGGAGGCATCCAAATCATATCCAAGCCATAGTTTTCTATCTTTCTTTTTTTTTTTTTTTTTGGTTCTTTTTTTCGGAGCTGGGGATCGAACCCAGGGCCTTGTGCTTCCTAGGCAAGCACTCTACCACTGAGCTAAATCCCCAACCCGTTTTCTATCTTTCTAAACATATTTTAAGATTTATTTTATACGTATGAATTTTTGCCTGCATGTATGTGTATGTGTATGTGTGTATGTATGTATGTGTGTGCTGCTGTATGTATGTGTGTTCAGAAAAGGTATCAGATCTTCTGCAACTGGAAAGGGGTGGTTGTAAATTACCATGTGGGTGCTGGGAACTGAACCTGGGTCCTCTGCAGGAGCAGTGAGTAAGCTTAACCACTGAGACATCGTTCCACCCCAACTGTCTCCCTTCATTTAGAACTAAACTTCAGACACAACCACACATATCACTGCCATTTGAGACTAAAAGTGGTAACACCTAGGAGAGATGAACCTCTGTTTCTTTTCTTTATTGCATTAGTTAGGAGCTGCAATGAACAAGAACTGAGGGACAAGAAGCTGCCTTTGTTTGCAGTGAGCATGGTTATTTCTGTTAAATAACCACCAGGTGGCGCCACTAAAGCTATGCAAGTCTAATTCAGAAGGGGATTTCAAGCTATATGATCAAACAAACAAACAAAAACACCTACTCGTGAAAAACCTCTACATCCAGTAGTAGTACACTCATGAGAAACTTAAAGCTAGTTGCTTTTCCTCTAAGAAGAAGAATAATTTCCCCATGACTATTCTTACCCAAGAACAACAAATGAGGTGGCTCCAAGCAACAGACATTTGTTATCTCATGGTTTGAAACTTGCGAGATGAAAGCAAGATGTAAGTAGTGGGCTGAGGATATAGCTCAGTTAGTAGAGTGCTGACCTAGCATGCACAAGCCCAAGTCTGATCCCCGTATCCATAATGGATGTGTTGTGGTGCACTCCTCCAATCCCTGTGTTTGCAAGGTAGAGGCAAGATGATCAGAAACTCAACATCATCCTTGGCTTACACAGTGAGTTTTCAGCCAGCCTGGAACATATGAGACCCACTTTGTTGTTGTTGCTGGCTTTATTTTTTTTTTAAGTTTAGTTTTTATGTCCATTGGTGTTTTGCCTGCATGTATGTCCTTGTGAGGGTGTCTGAAGCCCTGGAAGTGGAGTTACAGACAGCTGGGAGCTGCCATGTAGGGAATTAAATCATCGAGCCATTCTCCAGCCTCTGTTGTTGCTGTTTTAACCATTTCTATCTTTTATCTAGAGTGCCTTTTTCCCATGAACAATGTTATATTTTAGTTTACTTCAGTGTAAATCTGATGAGGATGACACCTCTATTTCTCATTTCTCTGCACATCTTCATTAATGGATGTCATTTTCAGTGGACTCTGGATCCAGGGTTGGCGATCCCTGTCTTTTTCAGCACTTTGAAGTCATTCCTTTATATCTTATAGCTTCACTGTTTCTGTTGACAATCTATCTATTAATCCATTAAGGATATAACCTCTTCTTTGCTCTCCCAATTTATGTTTATTCCCAACAAAACTTTATAATGTGTCTAACTATCTTTGCATGTATACACACATATTTTATCTCCTGAGATCTGTTGGACTTTGTGTGTGTATGTGTGTATGAGAGACGGAGGGAGACAGAGACAGAAAGACGAATTATATATGTACACACACACACATAGAGAGAGATAGAGAGAGACAGAGAGACAGAGAGTCCCAGATGCACCATGCACCTGCCTGCTTGGTGGACTTTCTCAACTGATGACTTGGCGTCCTCAGTGTATGACCACTGCTTCTTCACTGCTACCTTCTCAGATACTGCTTTGATCCTTGTGATTTTTGTTTTTGTTTTTTTTGCTGCCTCTGAACTATTTCTATGCATATTCTGTATTCTAACCCCAAACTCCCCAAATCTATTAGCTTTCCTGTTTTTGTCTTTTTTGTTTGTTTGTTTTTGGTTTAGTTTGGTTTTTGTTTGATTTTAGCTTTTGTGTCTCTGTGTTTTAAACTGATTACTTTCTTCTTGCCTTTCTTTAGCTGTATTTAAAATCACTGTTATATGCTGTTTTGGATGATAGCATCCATGTCCACGCCCAGGAAATATCTAAGCTGATATCCTACCCTTCAGTCTCTCAGAATGTGACTCTTATTTTAGATAATGATACAAGCACAAAGGTAGGAATGTGTGAAAACCCATTTGTGGGACAGGAGAAATCAACCTCACTGTCAGCTTCACCTGAAAGTTCTTGCCTCAAGAAATAAATGTCTGCTCTTTGAGCCCTCCACCCATGACACTTTGTTATAACCTTCCTAACACATAACACACACATCTATGGAGTGTGCAATCTCAGTTACTAAAGTTTTCACTTGTAAAACTTGTAGATTTCAAAGCTTTCATCGTCCAAATTCTCAGTGCTGTTATTTTTATCTCTTTGAAGATTTTAAGTTGTTTTTATTTATTCATTAATTTTATTCTTTTTAACATTTACTTATTTGGGGGTGAGTGGCTATGCGTGTTACAGTGTGCTATGACATGCACGTGCATGTGTGTTACAGTGTGCTATGACATGCACGTGCATGTGTGTTACAGTGTGCTATGACATGCACGTGCATGTGTTACAGTGTGCTATGACATGCACGTGCATGTGTGTTACAGTGTGCTATGACATGCACGTGCATGTGTGTTACAGTGTGCTATGACATGCACGTGCATGTGTGTTACAGTGTGCTATGACATGCACGTGCATGTGTGTTACAGTGTGCTATGACATGCACGTGCATGTGTGTTACAGTGTGCTATGACATGCACGTGCATGTGTGTTACAGTGTGCTATGACATGTACGTGCATGCTTTGGTGTAGGTTTGCTCTAGGAACAGGTTCTCTTCTACCATGGAGGCTCCAGGGATCAAATTCAGACTGTCAGGCTTGTTGGCAAGTGACTTTAGCCACTAAGTCTTTGGTTGGCCTTCATCTGTGTCTTGACTACCCCCTCCCCCAAACACTGTTGGACTGTCAAAAGCGCTCCTACAAAGTTTTCAATAAGGCCCTCCAAGAAGACAACAACAGTGGGTAAGATCATCACAATCAGTTTTGTTTGAGTCTGTGTTTTGGAGCGTCTCACTATGTAGCTGTGCAGCCCTGGCCGACCTTGAACTGGCTTTAGCTGCCATGACCCACCTTGTAAGTGCAGGGTTTGCTCTGGAGTGTTTCCCCTTCCCCACCTCGGCTTTGTCCCCATGGTAACTGATAATCAGCCAGCACCATGGGACAGGGAGAAGAGAAGAAATCCCTGAGGTTGAGGTCAGTGGCACACACGTGTACTCCCAGCACTCAGGCAGCTTAAGCAGGGTAATCATATAGTCTGAGCCACACAGTGAACTCAAGGCCAGTGTGAGCCTTGTAGCAACTCTGCCATTAAGCTATCAGAACAGAGGCATCACAGGCTACATGTAAGTAACACTACAAAGATTATAGAGTGCGATCAATCACAAGAGCAATTAATCAACCCACCACACCCTTGTAAGCATCCCAGTGAACCTCTGAATACCAAGGCTCAGGTGAGTAGTCAGGGTTGGCAGTTCTCCACATGCCTTATCATATCTTGGTGCCAGGAAACAAAGTGTTCTGCCTTCACAAGGAGAGAACTACTGAAGTTCCTTGTGTAGTACTTCCTGATTCTGTTAGTGCATAGTATAGTCCTAGCTGACTATAATCTGATTCTTTCTTAAATTGAACTCCAAACATGGATATAACAGCTTTTAGTGAGTTCTTTCTCCTCTCCAGTGAATTATTAAAACTTTGCAAGATTTGGGAAAACACCTAAACTTCCAACTGATGGGTCTTCCAAGTGGGACAAGCTTGGGTAAAGTAAACTTCATTGTTCAGCCCTAAATTCTTGTTTCAACAATGACATTTCTGAAATTGACATTTGCTTGGAAATAGCATTAGATATGAAAAACAGCAGACCAAAAATTAGGATAATTCAATCTAGAAAATAAGAAAAAGTAGAAGCAGCAAATGAGAGAAACTCATCAATGCCCTGAAGCCAGATGTGATGGTGCACGCCTTTAATTCCAGAACCTATGAGGCAGAGGCAGGTGAGATTCTATGAGTTCAAGGGCAGCCTGGTCTACATATGGAGTTCCACCACAGCCAGGGGAACACAGAGATAGACCTTGTCTCAAAAAACAAAATCCAAAACACAACAACAAACACAAAACCCCAGTGAGAGATCTGGAGTATAGTCAGCACAAAGCATTTGTGTAGTTTGTACTGATGAGACCCTGAAACTGATCCCAAATATCACCCAAACAGAGAAGGGTGGGTACTGATATAAATAATATACCTAAGTTAGCAGGATGTGATAACCAGTAAATACAGAACCTTGGAGAAAAACACAACTTGATCATTTTAACCAAGGGAGGAACAGTGAGGGAAAATAGGAAAAGTGTCACAGAAGTCATCTTCAAGTTAGGCCCTAGAAGACAGACAGAGCTTGCAAGGAAAAATAATAAAGGAAATAACTGAGCTTGGTGATAAATTACCATATCACTTGGATCTTCTGAGACACACAAATCCTTATTGTCTAATATCTGACGGACACTACAAGAATCTTAATTTCATAAGAGACTAACTTCAGTCACATGGAGTCATACGTTTCCAATGGCCTACCCACTATGCAAAGGCCACAGTGACCCTAAGAATGGAAGCCACTTATCACTGCTTTGATGTCTTGGCCAGCACAAAGCTCAGAACCTTATTTGCTCACTCTAGACATTGTATCAGCTTAATGACAGCAATTCTCCCTGGGTGGCAATTCTCATAATTTCTTTGAAATTATGAGAAGTGAATTACAGTGAAGCTTTTGTCCTAAACCAAAATGAACAGTCAGCAGCTAATGGTAGTCATAAACAGTTGAGTAAATTAATAAGTTTTAATTGCTGAAATGTACTTCCAACTCAGCCAGTAAGGGCATGGGAATTATGTCTGCAGGCACCAGCTGGTCAACCAGGCAAACCTTTATTACTTACAAACCAAGGTGCAGTGTGAGGCTCTGCAAGCAGAAGCCTAAAAGGGGATTCTGAGCTCTCTACTAGGCTATAGCTTTCCAACTCTTTGATTTCCTCCCTTCCTCCCCCATGTCAGATCTCTACTCGAAACTTAAATAGGTATCCCTTAAAATGTAGTAATGTTAGGATTTCTGGTCTCCTCACCTCATAATACTTTTTCAAGGAGCCCACCAGGCAGAGCTTCAGGCTGTCCACAATCTCCTGATGCGGCATCTGGAACACCACCCTCGAGTACCATTTGGTGAGTGTGCTAGGCAGGTGGGGATGGGAAGGAGAGACACAGAGAGAGCCCAGTGAGCAGCCACTCCCACACAAAGGCCTGTGATCTGCTATCCACACAGAGTCCCTTCTGAATCAACTCAATACATATCATCTACCTGCCAAATGCATTTCTGGGGTCAGTACAAGTCTAACAACATGAGCTCAATCCCCAAACCCAAAGAGGGGGATAACTGACTCCACAAAGTCATCCTCTGCCCTCCGAACGTGGCCCCCACCACCCAACACACACCTTCCCCACTGACAACTCCATTTCTAAAATGACTAGTAAGGCAAGGTGCTGGCAGCCTCTATCCTTGCCAGAGGTACAGGGAGCAGACTGGTGCCTGTGATACGTATGTCAACCACACAGCAAACACAGACATGAGAGAGGGATGGAGGAAGGAACTTAGTGCTTCCTATACTAGGATTGAGTACCCAAGACTCAGCTGATGGATTTATAGCAAGATCAGGCATCAACATGAGGTGACAACAATAATACTTCTACATTTGCTTACAGATTTATGCTGGCAACAAAGCCAACCACAGAACGCATGCCTCTGCTGGGGTCGTGGTACACATCCATCCCAATCACCATTAATTGTTTCTAGGGTAAAACACAAAGACACAAAAGCAGAACTCAAACCCAAGCACTCCACTGCACCATCTTTGTTATCTCAATGTCAAAGCTCCTCTCATCTTATTTACATAAAAAAACAAGCTCTTCAAGAGAAGCAAAGACTGCAATCCACACAAAGAACAAAGCCAGATCTAGACTGGGATCAGCAAATATTTCCTATAAAAGACAAGTAAATCTGCAGGCTTTGAAAGCAGTCTTCCCAGGAGCCCATTAACTGCCTTTTGACTACAATGGATGCATCCAATGCCGTGTTTTCCAAAGGAAGTGAACTTAAGTACTGAGAACTGAATTTCAGATAATCTTCATGTCAGAAAATGCTGACCTTATTTTTTTCACCATTTCAAAGTGTAAAGTGCATGCTCAGCTCATGGTCTATCTAGTAACATGCAGCAAGGCAGTTGGACACCTGAGTCTACACTGAGAGGAAGAAGGATGACAGGACAGTAGGATGGGAAAGAGCCTGCCACTGAACAGACACATTTCTACATCACTCACCAGTGGAATATCTACTCCCCAGAGCTCACCACCCAGTTTACAGTTCATCTGAAGTAAAATTTTCTGAGCCACACTCCGAAGCCTGGTGGGTTGACCAATGGTTCGGACATTGATGACCTATTGTGACAGGACAAGAACATCATCAACCTTTTAGGAAATGTTAACAGTTCTAAAGACCAACATTTCTTGACTCCATGCCCTTCCTCCATCCCTTCCAACAAGGAAACTGCAATCAGAGGATGCTCAACTCCCTCCCAATCAATAGCACAGCATTTGTGTACAGCTGCTCCATACCCTTCTGTACACCCGGATCTCCAAGACTTGTAGGACTGAAGGTAATCACTTTGTATATAGATAGCTGCTATCCTGCACTGTTTAGGGAATAAGCACAGGGTTTCCCTTGTGAGTCTGATGAGCTCAGCAGAAGTGTAATTTTCTTTCAGAATGTTTTTAAACTATGTTTGGTTAATCAGTTGATGCAGAATCCACAGACAGGCCAGCCATGGTGGCATGCTTGTAACTCCAGTACTTTTGTATATGGAGGACGTGGGTGAAGGCAGAATAGGAATTTAAGGTCATCTTTGTGTACATAAGAAGTTTGAGGCTAGCCTTGGCTACATGAGACTGTCTCAAAAGACTACTAATAGTGAGGACTGAGTGTACTACATTAAGAAGCTTGAATTAGCATATGTCTGTTATTAATAATTCTAATTCTAGGGTCACTAGGCATACATGCACATAATAGGCACATGAACTTGTACAAAAACTTTCAAAATTATCTTATTTAGAGTAACATTTTTAAAGTTCCCTATGAAAACTATTTTTCCTTCTCTGAGTGAAGCCTACATGTCCAGCCTCAGCCATGAGGAAGCACCAGGGACTGTGAGGAGCAGAAGAGCTCTTAGCAGAGCTGCTGCTGCCGCTGGCTCATCTAATCAGAGCCTTCAGCACAGGTTCTTCCACGCTGCCCTGAGTGGTTACCTCAGCTTTCAGAGTTTTAGAGACACTGAACTGGAGCTCCATCTTGGGCTCCATTTCCACTTACCTGTGAGGGCACTGGGGACTGCACACAGCACAGTTTCTTGATGGCCCCATAGAGATCATCCCGTGTGCCCATGATGATGCAAACGACCATTTGTATCTTCCCCTAGAGGAGACAAGAATACACTGCCAGGATTTGATCACTCTGGGGATTTTCTTGGGACACATGACAGACAGGAACTGAGAAACAAATGACAGGCACTCCAACTAGAACCACCCTTGGAACCTCAACTATCACTTGGCTCAGGACTGCTGTTCATAGACAGGCGATGCATTACTAACACCTAGAGCTTGCCATGACCACTAATGTTTATTTACTAGGACTCTTAAGATTCTAGAAAAGGGCCAGACTTAGAAGTATGCAAGGGTTCTATGACTGCCTCTCTAACTTCCCTCAGTGACTTTCTTGTGCTTGTCAGTGAACTAAGCAATGTGTCACACCACAAAACTTCAGCTGAGGAAGTGTGGCTACACGGAAGAATACAGAGCCAACGGAGAAAAAACAGGGCCAAGTCCACAGTAGCTATTCCTCACTTTCTGTCTGGGGAGAACAGACACTGCCAGCAACATCCCTGGCAGGATCTTCTATCTCCCAAGACTCTTAGCCAATGTCAAAACAGAGGACCTTCCAGGAGGGGGATATCAAACAGAGAATACCAGAATGTTGAGAGACTCCAACTCCAGGATTGATCTTCCCAGAACAATTCAAGTCATCAGACTCGAGCTCAAACCTAATTTATTTCCAAAGTCTTCTACCTCCATCCTCTCCTTTGACTTCCTCCTCTGTTTACAAAGAGCTGGCGAGATGGCTCAGTGGTTAGGAGCACTTGCTGTTCTTGCCACTCTTGCAGAGGACCTAGGTACAAGTCCTAGAGCCCACATGGCAGCTCACAAATATCTGTAACTCCTGTTCCAGGTATTCATAGGCCTGTTTTGGCATCCTCAGGTGCCAAGCACACACACTGTGGATGGACATACATATAGGCAAGGCATTTACACGCATAAAAACTTTAAATATTTTTGTTTAGAAAGAGATAAGAAGGCGAAGTCTGGAAGCTGAAATGGGAGTGCTCAGATCCGGTGTTCTGATCAGTTATCAGGATCAGCTAATGTGTCTATGGCCAAGTTCATCACGGGGGGTGAGGTAGGGTGGGGGGTGTGCATCTGGGCCAGACCATTCTGTTACAACTCAGAACTGCATCCAGAAAGACAGTACTTTGGCACAAGTAATTCGTTCCTGAGCACAACATGTTCTACAGAGAATGAACTAAGTCAGCTGTTCTTTCAGCCAATTTCATAAGGAAAAGGCTAAAGAGAGCACACACGGATAAACCAATACACAATGTGAAATGCAAATAGCCAAAGGGCATGAAGAATACAGTTTCGTGGGAAAGTGAGAAGGACACGGGCTCCTGGTCATTATTAACAGAATGATAATCCAGATAATTTGAGACTGAACATCCAAATACTTTGAGAGATCTTTTAAGTTTACTTCAATTAAGTTACTTTATTACCTCAACTCCCAGTAAGGACTGAATGGTCCTGATATAGGTCTCTATTCGGTCATCCTTCAGTTCAACCCAGGCTGGGGGGCTTATGCGCATGCCAATGGGGCCAGCTATCTTTTCCAACATGTTAACCAGTTCTCTGGCTTGGTCCATTGCTCTCTTTGGATAAAAGAGTGCCCAGAAATGCATGGGAATCTAGGAACAAGAACATGGTATATTTAAACTTGGGGGATTTTACTATAAAAAAAGAAAAAAATTTGTACTCCTTCTGCTTGAGTCCCTCTGTCTTATATAATTTCTATCATTCTCATAGACTTATAAATATTGACAGTCTTATAATGGACTACAACAATGAAAATTGATCTACAACCACACCCAATAATATGAAAGAAATTCATGAACACAAGGTTAAAGAAACAAGTCAGACTAAAAGACTATTCACTTTCTAATTCTGATACACATACACACATACACACACACATACACACACACATACATATATACATACACATACTCACCCACACACACACTACAAAAACAGGTAAAAATAATCTATACTTTTCAGGACAGTTGTTATTCTCAGGGAATGAGGGTGGCAATAATCAGGAACTGTGGTAAGGGGTTGAGTGCATCTATAAATTTCTATTTTTTACTCCTTGGTGTTGGTTATATAGGTCTATTTAATTTGTAAAAATCAAGTGTGCTTTTCGTTTTTGCTGTATTTTAATAAATTTTGCTGTATTTAATAAATAAGTTGATGTTTTTTACATATAACCACAATGACCAACATTCAGAATGTTGGCTGAAACGTTCAGAAATAACTGTTGGGGTTGGGGATTTAGGTCAGTGGTAGAGCGTTTGCCTAGCAAGCGCAAAGCCCTGGGTTTGGTCCTCAGCTCCGGAAAAAAAAAAAAGGAAATAACTGTCTACTGTTTTATGCTTTAATGCAAATAACTAATACCTAGTTGTCTTAGAAGAGCACTGTTTTAATTTGATTTCTTTTATGGATAAAAATAATCCTGGGAATTCCCAGGGGCAAAGAGGAAGAGAGAAGAAAAAAGGAAGAACAACTGATGGGCTGACAACAGAGGAATCACCACAGTAACATAGTTCCTTCCCTTCAGCCTGTGGTCAGACAGAGGGCTTCCCTCCAGCACTGCTCTGCTACAAGATCTTGCTTATTAGCAAGTCACTCAGGGTGGAGTTTGGATGACACTTCTACTCAAAGAAGACACCAGATGACCCATTTCCATACTTTGGGAACACTGGTTCTCCAGCACTTCAGAGTTCACTCACAGTCAGAATGGAAGCATCTCTGGTCACTTCCTTAACCCAGTTCAGGTCCTCCGATGTGACAAATGAAGTATTCCTTAAGTTAATCCTCTCCATTGGTAGAAGACGGCCTTCGATCTACATAGGAAATAAAGTGCTGCTGACGTGGGGCTGCTACAGTCTTCAAGAAAACACTGCTCCTGTTGACTCTGACTTCTCAGCCACACACTTGACCTATTACATCCCTGCACCGTTTTCTTTCTTTTATAGATAGTCTTGCTGGCCTCTGACTTGCTGCTTAATGAACTGAGGGTCAATGCAAGAACAGCCATCACACCACCATACCACACGGTCTCTGCACTGTGCCTCAAGACTGGCTAAAACTTAGTTGTCAGATTTGCCAGCAAGTGTGTTTACCTGCTGGCATCACTGGCATTATTTCCTAATAAAAAATCTTCTGTGTGTTTAATGTGTATGCAAGTGTGTGTGTGTGGGGTCGCATCAGATGTTTTCTCTATTGCTTCCCACCTTATTTTTCAGACAGACTACCTAGAGTGGCTAGCTGGTCAGTGAGCACTGGAATCTGCCTGTCTGTGCAGCTTCCCCACACGGTGGTACAGACACACACCAACAGGCACTCTTTTTACGCTAGGGATTCAGAATTAAACTCAGGTTTCCTGTGCTTCAGGACATGATGATTTAAGTTTTCACACCAGGACCCATGTCGGGAAAGGAGAGAATCCTTCCTATAAGTTGTCTTCTCACCTCACGTACTCACAAAAAATAGAATATAACACATTATTTTCAAGACAGGGTTTCTGTGTGTAGCACTGGCTGTCCTGGAACTCACTCTGTAGACCAGGCTGGCCTCAAACTCAGAGATCCATCTGCCTCTGCAACTGAAGGTATGTGTCACCACTGCCCAGCACAGAAATTTTTAAAAACAATGAAAAATGACCCAGAACTCTAAGAATAATATAGGTTCAATCTCCAGCACCACAGAAAAACAGGTTTAAAAAGTTAAAACAAGCGGGGTTGGGGATTTAGCTCAGTGGTAGAGCGCTTGCCTAGCAAGCACAAGGCCCTGGGTTCGGTCCCCAGCTCCGAAAAAAAAAAAAAAAAAAATTAAAACAAGGCTGGAGGAAAAGGCACTTGTCTGACTAAATCTGATCCCCAAATAAGGTGGAAGGAGAGAACTGATCGCGCACAATGTCTTCTGACTGCCACACAGGCACCCACGGTGTGTGCTATACACACACAATAAATATATAAACAAATAAATACAAATATAGGTAAATAAACAAGACATAAAATAGATAAATGAAAGAAAAAACATTAATTAAAATTATGTAGGGGTTGGGGATTTAGCTCAGTGGTAGAGCGCTTGCCTAGCAAGCGCAAGGCCCTGGGTTCAGTCCCCAGCTCTGGAAAAAAAGAAAAGAAAAGAATGTTAAGAAGAATCTGGAGGGGGGCTGGAGAGATGGCTCAGCGGTTAAGAGCACCGACTGCTCTTCCAGAGGTCCTGAGTTCAAATCCCAGCAACCACATGGTGGCTCACAACCATCTGTAGTGGGATCCGATGCCCTCTTCTGGTGTGTCTGAAGACAGCTGCAGTGTACTTGTATATAATAAATGAATAAATCTTTAAAAAAAAAAAAAAAGAAGAATCTGGAGGCTGGGGCAAGGTTAGGGGTGGGAGTGTACACCATTTTAATCCCAGCACTCAAGAGGCATAGGCAGGTGGGTCTTAGTGAGCTGGGGGCCAGCTTGGTCTATAAATCAACTTCTAGTCCAACTATGGCTACACAGTAAGATCCTGTCTCAAAATAAACAAACAAAAGTTTGTATTGGAAAATTAAAATGAGGACAGTTCTAAGTTAATGCTTTGCTTGCTTCCTATTTGACCAGAAATTAGTAACTGATCTTTTGGAAATATAGAAGAAAAGTCTGCAAATAATGCTAGCAGATTAAGTCAAGATTCAGATGCCATGACTAACGTGTAAAGAAGTTTAAGAATAAAATCAAGGGCATACACACAACCTGTTTCCCTCACATGCTCATGTTTGTTCTCCACACTATTTAACAGATAAGAAACAAAAACAAAAACAAAAAAAAAAAAAAGCACAGTCAAGAGACTGGAACAACAGCTCAGTGGCTGTTCTGTCAGAGCTCTGGGTTCAGTTTGCAGCGCTCCTCTGATGGCTTGAGACCATCTCTAATTGTAGCCCTCAGCCGGCCTCTGCAAGCACCAGGCAGGAACATAACGCATACTCATAAATGCAGACAGAACGTGCACGTGAAGGCAACAAAACCAAAATGAACATCAAGGCCAAACTCCACAGTAAAACAAGAGGATGTCCTTGTGCTTCACACAACTCCAAGCCGCACACATCTCACACACCCCGGGTTCAGATGGTCTGCCCCACACGGGCCTCTCGTTTACCTTGTGGACATCTTTTTGCAGACTGAGCCCCCAGCGGGTCAGCTCATTGTTAGCTGTCTCATTTTGTGAAATTCTCTGCAGCAGGCATTCCAAAGCACTGTGGTGCTGTTTGGGGCTCAGGTTAATCTGCTGAGTCAAGTCCTAGACAAAAATAGAAATATAAGATAGCAAGTTCTAAGCATTATTCCTCCTCGCAGCATTCTAAAATGTTTCTGTGAGCAATCTCATGCTCAGTAAAATCAATGGAAAACGTCAAATGTAGCTAATGACTTTTGTAAATACTTCTCAGGAATGTGAATGAGTTACATAGAGAAAAATTAGTAACTTTCAGCAGTTACTGACTCTCCTTCTTGCTGGGTGTGGCAGTGTACACCTTTAATACCAGCACCTGTGGGGGTTGGGGATTTAGCTCAGTGGTAGAGCGCTTGCTAGGAAAGCACAAGGCCCTGGGTTCGGTCCCCAGCTCCGAAAAAAAAGAACCAAAAAAAAAAAAAAAAAAAAAAGAAAAAAAAATACCAGCACCTGTGAAGCAGAGGTAGGCAGATCTCTGAGAGTTCGAAGTCAACCAGAGCTGTATAATGAGACCCTGTCTCAAAATAATTGATTTTTTTTTAAGCTACTGGCTCTGCTCCATGACATCTGATTTCTTTCTCAAAATATCTTTTGAATTTAAAATTCCTAAGAGAACCTAAGAACAGGAACGGAGTGGGCTTGATTCTAGGGAAGTACTGGGAGGGTGGGGAGAGCCACATGTTTATGCTAGGACAGTAAACCACATTCAGGCTCCTACTTTTTCTTTCTGTATTAGAAAGTCAATGCCACCTAGGCTACTTTCCCCTACAAACTAGCCACAGTACTGTCACAATACAGACACCTTGAGGGATACTTAACAGAGGTGTGTGAGGAATCTGAATCATGTAAGAGTTCTTTGTGCTTCTGAGACTCATGAACCATACAACTATAGGTACATAGGTTTATGGACACCGAAGAGATCATAAAGTCATCAGGTTGCTGGCAGTTGTTGGGAAGTAAACATGAAGGAAATCTCCCCCAGGGCCTTTCTGCTTCCTGAGGTTCTCTGTAATGATACTCAAAACTGTACGGCATGTGGGTCTGGAGCAAACCAGAATAACAAGGGGGCAGAGGACAACTGGAACACAGCCCACCCGGTGGAAGGCAACAGTGAAGGTCTGACTGTGTGCTGCCAGGACGCCTCTTGGAGCTCCCAGAGCTGAGCTGATGATGCCCCCAGGGCCCCAGAGTTTCACTTCTCATACAAATTCACGATGTAGACGATGTAGAGAAGCACTACAGTAAATTGGTATTCTCAAGGAGTCTCATTTATGGCTCCATACTAGTTAGCCAATGTTCATCTCCTGGGGAGGATGAGGATAATAGGGCTATTACTTTTCACTTAGAATCCAGAGCCTAACCTATTCCAAAGCTGTCCAAAGCTGTGACATGTAGCATCCTTTCTGTGGTAAAGTATGTGGATAAGAGTCTACAGAAAGGAAAACTGGAGCCCAGAAGGACTCACCCAGTAAGTCAGAGCTGTACCCTACTTCTAGCTCAGTCTGCTATCCCAAAGGTGGCCACTCAAAGCAGGCGTCTCCCCAAAATAGCAGCCCCTCCCCCACAAACAGTAAAACTCCCACCTTCATGGCCCTGAAGTCCTTCTTCATCTTCTCAGGAATCCCCGTCATGAAGGAAAGCTCAGGCAGCAGCAGGATCTCACCCTTCAGCAACTTAGACAAGAAAACAGAGAGAAAGCAACTGATTCCAGGGCCCATTCAAGATAGGTACAGGTCTGCAGTAACAAACCTGCTGCTGAGAAACTTTTATGAAACTCCAAGGGAGAAGACCATAGGACCGGAAGCACTGCATGTATTCTGCCCTCTATATCTTCTGTCACATGCAGATAGCTATTGTGTTAGGTAAAACAAGGAGGGAGGGTCTCACAAGAAGAAAGAAAGAGACCTGGAACTGACGAGGCAGGGAGGGGCATCTTGAGGACATACCAGAGACCTGGAATAAGGGAGGTACCCAAGAACCAATGGAGTGACCTTAGCTGTGACTCCTAGCATTGGGGATATGAAACCAGAAGAAGCCATCTCATGTAGCCAGGCAGGAACCCTAGTGGAGCCACAGGCACACCAACCCACCCACAAAACATTTGACCAAAAATTAATCCTGGCTACAAAACATGTGGGACCAGGAGATGGAGCAGAGACTGAGGAATGGCTAAGCTAAGCAGTAACAGTCCTACTAGAGACCCATCCCATGGGCAAGCACCAATCCCTGACACTATTCATGATGCTCTGTTATGCTTGCAGACAGGAGTCTAGCATGGCTGTCCTCTGAGAGGATCCACCCAGCAGCTGACTCAGATAAATGCAGACACCCACACCAAACAGTGGATGGAGCTTGGGGACTCTTAAAGGATTTTAGGCCCTGGAGGGGATAGGAACTCCACAAGAAGACCATAGAGTCAAGTAACCTGAACCCTTGGGGCTCTCAGAGACTGAAAAACCTACCAAAGAGCATATATGGGCTGGACCTAGCCCCTCCACACACGTATGTAGCAGATGCACAGCTTGATCAACTGGAGGAGGGGGAGCTGTGTGTGGGATATCTTCCTCTGGCTAGGCTGCCTGGTCTGGCCTGCGTAGGAGAGGACACCTCTACTGCAGACACTTCATGTGCCAGGATGAGTGGAGGAATACCCAGAGGGAGCCTTCCCCTTCTCAGAGGAGAAGGGAAGGGGTGGGAGAAGGATTGTGGGAGAGGGTGACAGGGAGGGGGCAGCGACTGGGATGTAAAGTGAATAAACAACAATTTTTAAAAAGAAGAGAGAAAGAAAAAGAACAGTTGTTCCAATTGATCCTTAATCAAGCCCAATGTGTCCTGCTCAGTGGATCCTCAGCCTTCACCATTAAGAAGAGGTGGGGTAGGGTCATGGCTCAGTATTAAAAAGACTGTTGCTCTGAAAAAAAAAAGGGGGGTTTGGCTCCCAGAACCCCCATAATGGCTCAAAACCTTCTGAAACTAGAGTTTCAGGAGTTCAGACACCTTTTTCTGACCTTAGTGGGCACCAGGCATGCATATGGTACATAGATACACATGCGAGCAAAACATTCATACAAATAAAACAATAAATCTAAATTTTCTTATTTAAAAAAAAAAAAGACTGGGGTTGGGGATTTAGCTCAAAGCGGTAGGCGCTTGCCTAGGAAGCACAAGGCCCTGGGTTCGGGTCCTCAGCTCGAAAAAAGAAAAAAAAAAAAAAAAAAAAGACCAAGTGTGGTATCAAGGCAATTGTCTGGGCCCTTCTACTGATAAATGTCTACACCTCCCTCTTGAATCTATAGATTTTTGTTTTTAAGATTTATTTTTATTATTTTAATTGTGTGCATGTGTGTGAGCATGTGTGTGTGTGGTATATGCACATGAATACAAGTGCCCAGAAGCCAAAGGTCTGATTCCCCTAGATCTGGGGTTATATGCAGTTGATACAGTTGTGAGTCTCCTAATGTGGAGGCTGGAACTCAAACTCAGATCCTCAGAAATAGCAGGATGTGCTCTTAACCACTGAGCCACCTCCCAACCCCATAAACTTTTTTTTTTTTTTTTTTTTTGAGGCCATGTCTTACTAACTTAGCTCTGACTGGCCTGGAATTCACTACATAGACTAGGCTGGTCTTGAGATCAACAGGACTCTGCCTCCCAAGTACTGGGATTATAGGCATGCGCTACCACGTTCATCTCAGAGTTTTAGTTTTTTTGTATGTATAACAGCATTTTATCTACATGTATATATGTATCTGTTGCCCACAGAGGACCAGAAAAGGCCTAAGATCCCTTGGAACTGGAGTGACAGTTGTAAGCTACCATGTGGGTGATGAGAATGGAACCCAGGTTCTTCCAAAGAGCACCCAGTGCTCTTAACCACTCTACCATCTCCACAGGCCCCAGAGTTTTTAATCTTTAGATACAAGGAATTCTCTTTATACCTTTAACCCAAGTTGTTCACATTGTATTTATCTCCTCGTGGTGTAGCCTAGCAACTCTGACTAGGGGAAACTAAAAGCATGACCAATGTCCCAGCACTGCACACATGTGTACATGGATGAGAGCACACATGACAAGGAGAGCAAGATGGGGAGCATCATTCGTAGTACAAGCCACTCACCGTGCCATGGTTATTCTGTCTCTCACTGGGCCGGTGGATGAGCAGCGGCTGGTCATCTTCTTTAACTGTGATCCCATAGTTTTTACTAAAGCAGGACAGAGTGAGAAAGTGTCACCACTCTTACAACAATCTCTCCAGCTCTTTTCAGGGCTACTGCAGCTTACAATTTGCACAGTACCCTCATTGAGAATCCATCAGACACTAATCATAGTATATGTAAGTGGAAAATGCAGGCTAGAGCATTCTTGCTAACAGACAGAAAACAAAGGATAAATATATACATATATATATATATATATATATAGAGAGAGAGAGAGAGAGAGAGAGAGAGAGAGAGAACGCTCAGGAGAGAAGCATGTGGAAAATGCATCAGGCTAAAGGATTTAGAAATAAAAGTCTAATGATTAAAGATGAAAATTTCAACTCTCTCACCAGACAAAGTCAACAAGAGAAATACAATTGACTTAATTCACTTATGCAATAATTGCCAAAAGTACCAAAGAAGAACCAATTGTAAGAACAACACGCCACCCGCAGGCCAGACCCACAGATAAGCTCATTGGTCTCAGGTGTGTATTACCAGTTTACAGAGCTGTACAGTGTCAGGTACTGCATCATTAATGGTACTCAATACCCAGAGTCTGGGAGAGCATGGTCCACCCCTGCCCTCAGACCCAAGTGCAGCCTCTCATTTGTACCTGTAGTACTCCAGGAATGTGATCTCCTTCCCATCTGACATTACAAAGCTGTCTTTAGGGGTCTTGTTCCAGTCCACATCGTCAATGCGGTAGGTACGGTTGTTGTAGCGTGTGATGACAATGCTGCCCACCAGAAGCTTGCTGCACTCGTCCTGGAAGTGTTCCTTGTTCTGCTGGTAGATAGCATGCCTTTGGGAAGAGGCAAAAGACACTGGATGGCATCCATAACTCAGGCTTGTAGAGACGAATGGGGGCTCCAGAAACTGAGGCCAAGAGCCTAAGGTTGGATCTCAGCTTCACCCCTCAGTAGCTGTACTCATCACATGAACCAATTGTCGTTTTTTAGGATTTATTTTTATTATTTTAATCATGTGCATGTGGTGTGTGTATGTATGTACACATGACTACAAGTGCCCAAGGAGGCCAGAGGCATCAGATCCCTGGAGCTGGAGTTACAGGAGCTTGTGAGCTACCTGATGTGGATGCCAAACGGCACTTGGGGCATCTAGAAGAACAGCAAGTGTTCTTTTTATTTATTTATTTATTTTTTTCGGAGCTGGGGACCGAACCCAGGGCCTTGCGCTTGCTAGGCAAGCGCTCTACCACTGAGCTAAATCCCCAACCCCTCAGCAAGTGTTCTTAACTGCTGAGTCATCTCTCCGGTCAACCCCAATTCACTTCCTCTTTTTGAAACATGGTTTCACTATGGCATAGCCTTGACTAATTTGGAGCTTACTCTGTAGACCACGATAGACTTGAACTCATAGAGATCTGTCTACTTCTACCTCAAGAGTCCTGTGATTAAAGAAGGTCTGTGCCACCACATCCAACTAAACTGTTCTTTGTTTTTAACTGAGGTCTCCCAAAGAAAAGTCACTTGCATTGTTTTTAAAAAGTCCAGGCTAGGGGTTGGGGGATTTAGCTCAGCGGTGGCGCTTGCCTAAGCGCGCAAGGCCCTGGGTTGGGTCCCCAGCTCCAAAAAAAAAAAAAAAAAAAAAAAAAAAAAAAAAAAAAGTCCAGGCTAGAAAGATAGCTCAATAGTTTAGAGCGCATGTCCGCCTTACAAAGACCCAGGTTAAATTCCCAGCCCCATCTGGAGGAAAAGGTTCAAAACCATCTATCAGTCAAATTCCAGAGGACCTGATACCTTCATCTGACCTCAAGGCATGCAGTGGTGCACAGATATATACACAGGCAAAACACCCATATACATAAAATTTTAGAAATTTTAATTAAATCCTCATGACTTCCAAATATAAAAGTGAAAAGTTTTGTAATTTGTTCATAACCTCTCTTTTTTTTTTCCCCCTTGGTGACTATATTTTACTTCTTTTTTTAAAATTTTTATTAGATATATTTCTTTTCTTACATTTCAAATGTTATTCCCCTTCCCGGTTTCCTGTCCATAAGCCCCCATTCCCTTCCCTTCCCCTCCCCCCAATATAGGTGTTCCCCCATCCACTCCCCTTACTGCCCCCCCCCATATTCCCCTGCACTGGGGGGTCCAATCTTGGCAGGACCAAGGGCTTCCCCTTCCATTGGTGGCCCAACAAGGCTATTCTCTGCTACATATGCAGTTGGAGCCCTGGGTCAGTCCATGTATAGTCTTTCGGTAGTGGTTTAGTC
The DNA here is from genome assembly GCF_011064425.1 of Rattus rattus. NCBI lineage: Eukaryota > Metazoa > Chordata > Mammalia > Rodentia > Muridae > Rattus > Rattus rattus. The sequence goes on along the minus strand of NC_046165.1, from coordinate 53,953,288 downwards.
CCTGGAAGCTCTGGTTGGTTGGCATTGTTGTTTTTATGGGGTTGCAAGCTCCTTCAACTCTTTCAATTACTTCCTCTAATTCCCCCCAAGGGGGTCCTGTTCTCAGTTTGGTGGTTTGACCTCTGTATTGGACATGCTCTGGATGTGTCTCTCAGGAGAGATCTATATCTGGTCCCTTTCAGCATGCATTTTTTAGTTTCATCAATCTTACCTAGTTTTGGTGGCTGTATATATATATGGGCCACATGTGGGACACGCTCTGAATGGCCACTCCTTGAGTCGCTGCTCTAAACTTTGCTTCCAATATTCCCTCCTATGGATGTTTTTTTCCCCTCTTAAGGAGTGGGAGCATCCACATTTTGGTCATCCTTCTTTTTGAGCTTCTTGTGGTCTGTGGATTGCATCTTGGCTAATTCAAGCTTTTTGGCTAATATCCACTTAACAATGAGTGCATACCAAGTGTGTTTTTCTATGATTGAGTTACCTCACTCAGGGTGATATTTTCTAGTTCATTCCATTTGCCTATGAATGTCATAAAGTTATTGTTTTTGATAGTTGATCCATTGTGTAGACGTACCACATTTTTTAAATCCATTCCTCTGTTGAAGGGCATCTGGGTTCTTTCCAGCTTCTGGCTATTATAAATAAGGCTGCTATGAACATAGTGGAGCATGTCTTTGTTGTATATTGGAGCATCTTTTGGGTATATGCCCAAGAGAGGTATAGGTGGGTCCTCAGGTAGTGCAATGTCCAATTTTCTGAGGAACCTCCAGACTGATTTCCAGAGTGGTTGTACCAGTCTGCAATCCCAACAATAGAGGAGTGTTTCTCTTTCTCCACATCCTCGCCAACATCTGCTGTCACCTGAGTTTTTGATCTTAGCCATTCTGACTGGTGTGAGGTGGAATCTCAGGGTTGTTTTGATTTGCATTTCCCTTATGACTAAAGATGTTGAACATTTCTTTAGGTGCTTCTCAGCCATTTGGCATTCCTCAGCTGTGAATTCTTTGTTTAGCTCTGAACCCCATTTTTTAATAAGGTTATTTGTCTCCCTGCAGTCTAACTTCTTCAGTTCTTTGTATATTTTGGATATAAGCCCTCTATCTGTTGTAGGATTGGTAAAGATCTTTTCCCAATCTGTTGGTTGTCGTTTTGTCCTAACCACAGTGTCCTTTGCCTTACAGAAGCTTTGCAGTTTTATGAGATCCCATGTGTCGATTCTTGATCTTAGAGCATAAGCCATTGGTGGAACAATAGTTCAGGAAATTTTCTCCAGTGCCCATGTGTTCGAGATGCTTCCCCACTTTTTCTTCTATTAGTTTGCGTGTATCTGGTTTGATGTGGAGGTCCTTGATCCACTTGGACTTAAGCTTTGTACAGGGTGATAAGCATGGATCGATATGCATTCTTCTACATGCTGACCTCCAGTTGAACCAGCACCATTTGCTGAAAATGCTATCTTTTTTCCATTGGATGGTTTTGGTTCCTTTGTCAAAAATCAAGTGACCATAGGTGTGTGGGTTCATTTCTGGGTCTTCAATTCTATTCTACGGGTCTATCTGCCTGTCTCTGTACCAATACCAAACAGTTTTTATCACTATTGCTCTGTAATACTGCTTGAGTTCAGGGATAGTGATTCCCCCAGAAGTCCTTTTATTGTTGAGGATAGTTTTAGCTATCCTGGGTTTTTTGTTATTCCAGTTTAATTTGCAAATTGTTTTGTCTACCTCTCTGAAGAATTGGGTTGGAATTTTGATGGGGATTGCATTGAATCTGTAGATTGCCTTTAGTAAAATGGCCATTTTACTATATTAATCCTGCCAATCCATGAGCATGGGAGATCTTTCCATCTTCTGAGATCTTCTAAAATTTCTTTCTTCAGAGGCTTGAAGTTCTTATCATACAGATCTTTCACTTGTTTGGTTCAAGTCACACCAAAGTATTTTATATTATTTGGGACTATTATGAAGGGTGTCGTTTCCCTAATTTCTTTCTCGGCTTGTTTCTCTTTTGTGTAGAGGAAGGCTACTGATTTATTTGAGTTAATTTTATACCCAGCCACTTTGCTGAAGGTGTTTATCAGGTTTAGTAGTTCTCTGGTGGAACTTTTGGGATCACTTAAATATACTATCACATCATTTGCAAATAGTGATATTTTGACTTCTTTCTTTCCAATCTGTATCCCTTTGATCTCCTTTTGTTGTCTGATGGCTGCAAGATCTTATCTTAAACAATGAAAAAACATAAGGAGAGGAGGAGGAATGGGACAAAGCACTCGTGTGCATGCACACAGATACAGACATACACACACACACACACACACACACACACACACACACACACACACACACACACACACCCCAGATTGATGGTTTCTCTAGGCCTGAGGGCAAAGAAGAAAACTGATGGTCAAAGTGTATGGGCTTCTCTCTGTAGTGATGAAAATGTCCTAAAACTGACTGCAGTGACAATGTACAGCATACACTATGGATGCACTAACAGTTGCAGAACAGCACCCTCCAAATGAGTATATTTCAGTCTGTATCTCAATAAAGCTATTTAATATGGTCACATTGGGGCTAGCTAGATGGCTCAGTGGGTAAAGGCACTTGCTGCCAAATCTGAAGACTTGAGTTTGATTCCTGTATCCTAAAGGTGGAGGGAGAAAATCTCCTCCTTCAAACTGTCCTCTGACCTTTACACATACATGTATACATACACACAAAGAAACAGATGTACAAAAAACCATACAAAAGCTGGAATGTAGCTTAGTGCCAGGATGCTAGTCAGTCATGCATGAGGCCTTAAGTTCTGTCTCCAGATTTACAAAAACAACAAGAACAGCAACAACAACAATAATAATAAACTAGACATATGCTTATTATCTCAGGTTTTTGTGGGTCAGAAATTAAGTATGCCCTAGCAAGGCAACTCTGGCGTGGATGCAGACAAGATTTTCACCCTGGCTGCAGCCATCTCAAGGTAGAAGTTTACCTTGAGAAGTTACCAAGATCACTTAAGTGAGCTACTCCAAAGGCTTGCTGGTAACATGGCCACTGGCTTCCCTTGAGTGAATGACCCAAAAGACAGTATGAGAGCATGCCCTAGACAGAAAGCAGTCTTTTCATACTCTACCTCCCACATATTCACAGAGATGTGTGTAAAAGTCCAGCCCACACTCAAGAGCAGACGACTACAAGAGGGCCCCACAGTACTATAATCGGGATGTAAGGAAGAGCTTCTCCTTGACCAAGAACTAATTGGGCTCTTCTTAACCAGGCTTCCATTTCACCACCCACTGCACTGACCCATTTTAGCAAGAATCCTACTGAGTCAGTTTAGCCAGAGTTCCAGCCTTGATATCTGATTGTCTTTCATAATTGATCAGCCTTCCTGCATAATCCCCCAGGTGATGTACGAGGTCTACTGCTACGATCTCTTCAGTCTGTTGGTTACAATCCGTCTACATGGTGTTTCTGATAGGAATTCCTTTCTATTCTCCCAACACTGCTAACGTTGAATAGATTTCTACTTCCCAAGTGGGACAAGCTAAGTAGTATATGGCTGTAGTGGCCAGCCACCTGGGGGGCTGTGGCAGTATTGCTTCTAGCCCAGCTAGGACTTTGGACCAGCCTAGGCAACATAGCAAATGTCCACCTAACAGTCCTCCTTTTTGCCTTGTGAACGGTCTTCAGAGTTAAGTCCATCCCTCCCACCATCACAGTGTTCCCCACCAACGGTCCTCACAAAGTCTACTTTACTATTCTAAACAGGTATCACAATCTTTTTTTTTAATTATTTTACTTTTTAAATTTATTTCTTCTATTTATATATACTGTGTACATTGTAGCTGTCTTCAGACACACCAGAAGAGGGCATCAGGTCTTATTACAGATGGTTGTGAGCCACCATGTGGTTGCTGGGATTTGAACTCAGGACCTCTTGTAGAGCAGTCAGTGCTCTTAACCACTGAGCCATCTCTCCAGCCCCACAATCTTTTCTTTAACAGAGACTATAACTAGATAAACTATAACAAAACTTCTGAGAAGACAAAATTTAAGGATAATTTTTTAAAAATAATGGTAACACGGACAGCTGATTTGTGACTAAAACAATGTAAGCTAGACGACAATGGAATATAGACAAAATGTTAGAAGAATATATCTACCGATTACAAACTTTAGTTTAAAAAGCAGAATAAATGACAGTTTTAGACAAACATCTAAACTGTCACCAGTAAATCCTAAACTAAATGGCATACTACCCTTCAGGCAAGAAGAAAATCATCCCAAAGAGAATCCTAAAGTGTATGGAAAGGAACACAGAACAACTACTATTTCAGAAGACTACAGAGACCTGCAGGAGACTGAGCCAGACAGCACTCCATCCTTAGGAGCAGGGGCCGCTCTCCCCTCTAGGAAGTTAAGGTTGTTGATGGGGAGACTCTCGAGGTCCTACTCCTCTCTGAGGACCCAAGAGCTGCTGGGAGGTTAAGACAGGATTTTCTTCAGTGGTACATAGCTCCTGGCAACTCAGCCTTCATCCATGCTCACATAACCCTGACTGCTGAGTCACAAAAATATGCTCAACAAAATAACACACGAGAGGGGAGAAGAGCAACTGGTTAGGAAGTAGCAAGGAATGATCAGGAGTATAAGAAAGGGTGGTGGGGGCACACTGACCAAATACATCATATATATATATATGCAATGTCACAAGAACAACATTATATATAATTAGTATGTGCTGATAAAACAACAAAAAGGAGCCAGGTGTGGTTGCACATACCCTTCCCCCACAACTTATGAGGCAGAGGCAGGCAGATCTCTGTGAGTTTGAAGCCAGTCTGATCTACAGAGGGAGATCCAGGACAGACACAGCTACACAGAGAAACCCTGATTTAAAAAACCCAAAACAACAGAAAGGGAAGTTTGTGAACCTTTAAAAAAAAAAAAAAAACCAAGAAGCACAATGAGGAGAGCACCTGACTACTTGAGAAACAGAACTCACTATGGTTCTGCTCACACAAGGTAGGATCACTGGAGAGCAGCACTGCCATGGTTCTGAGGGGAAGCCCCTCCTGCCTAGAACATCACTCAGTCTAAGGTAAAACTGGGGCTCACAGCAATTCCCCCTAGGTACCCTTCTCTGAGGAGATAATGGGGGACATGCCCTGCACCAGAGCAGGGCAACAACACAGAGGCAGTGTTAGGTCTGAGATATAATAGGTGGTAGCATAGGGAAGGAGGTGGGGGTATCCCAGCCAGCCAGAAGAAAACCCAGCCAAGCCAACCCCACCAGCACCTAGCAGACATTTGAGGATGGTCCTGAACTCCACTGGGCTAATCATTTAATCAGTTACTGTGAATGTAACAGCAACATGTAACACAGAACCCACTGGAGAAACCTACCTGCTTGTTATCATTCAGAAACATGTAAGTTATTCCTGGGAAATGGGGGAAATCTATTTCTAAAGACTGAGCTGGGGGTGGGGATTTAGCTCAGTGGTAGAGTGCTTGCCTAGCAAGCGCAAGGTCCTGGGTTCGATCCCCAGCTCCGGAAAAAAAAAAAAAAAAAAAAGACTGAGCTGCTGTGACCTCTAAGAAAATAACTTTTCCTTGGCAGTTTCCTGGCATCTGTAAGAACCAAAGGGTCCAGAGGATGAAAGTGGCCTTAACTGTAGAGGGTCCCCTGCTCTAGAGCTGGGTGGCTTTGTACTGCAGTCATATTAAGGGCCAGTTTAGATCACAGCATGACTTCCGGGCTAGCCTGCAATACAGACAGTAATAATACTGTCTCAAAAGTACAAAAGCCCCACCAGTTCCCTCAGTCTGTATGTGACATAATGGGGTGATGCCTGACAAGACTTAAAAACAAGGCTCAGAAGAACTAATTTGATCTTACCCACCCATGAAAATAAAGGAGCTCTAAAACAGCATATGCTCAGTCAGATGCTCACCTCAGCAGACTTCAGGAGAGAGCACATCCTTCCAGCTCTCTGTTTTGTTTTCTGAGTTAGAGTCTTGCACTATAGCTCAGGCTGGCCTGGAACTCTATATAGCCTAGGCCAGGACTGAACTTGAGGTAACCCTCTTGCCTCAGCCCTGAAGGTGTCACTATACCTGAATCCAGTTCTTTTAATACATTTTATGATTAACCCCACCCACATACAGACAGAGACAACAGGGTCCTGTGTCTAGCCTGTCCTCCAACTACCCGTTTCTGAACTCTGGAAAGTCATCGTGGTGATAAAGGTGGATCCCACTATTCACTCACATGACATCCAGTACAGAGTCATTCCGAATGACCTTATGAGAGACATCAGCGAGCAGGAAGAGACCCCCATCTGTCCTCCGGATACTAGCCGCATAGCCAGGCCAGATCTGCAATCTGAAGAGAGAGATGTTCTAAGAGTATCAGGGCCCCTATTTTACACAATCCTGATACTGCCCTTCCTGATAATAATGAGGAAGGTGGGGCGAACTGATAACCAAATCATTATCAGTACAAACTTATAGAAATATAAATAAAAAGATTTAGTTGATAAATTGTACTTATGACAATAAAATATTGTTGAAGCTTTTGTTCTATGTATAGTGGACATGATGAAAGTTTCTTTCCAGAATAATCAAAAATGAAGCAGAAGAAAAAACCACCAACCTGTGTTGCTGCAGTACCATGGCACTTGTAGGGTCATAGAAGTTTCTCCCCACAAGCTTCATATCCAAAAGTTTCATTACCCTAAAATAAATGGCAGGGGTGAGTTCCCTTTCTTCTTCTCAGAGCTGGGTGGGCCACAGAGCTACATATTCACTCGTTCTGCATTCTAAGCCTAACAGAAAAGTTGTCCAAAGGCTCCTTCAGTCTTAGCTATGGGTTCCTCTGCAAGCCTGAAGGTGCAGAAAAGCTTCTGCTCTTTGCATAATGTAGCCTATGTTTAGAACAGTCTTGCTGTAGAGAAGTTAAGCTAGAAAGTCATGCATCTACAGTGTGTACAGATGACTGAAGGCTCTCTCGGGACCCAACTCACTGAACCCAGCTTAATTATATTACTGACCACCATGCAAATGAACTAGTTTCCAATTTGTGAACAGCCCATCAAGGGAACTGTGTTTGTACCAGGAGCTCACTTTAAGTTCCAGTTCATTAAATGAGAGATAGTTTGGGATTAACACCTGGGCAAGGGGTTGGGGATTTAGCTCAGTGGTAGAGCGCTTGCCTAGCGAGCACAAGGCCCTGGGTTCGGTCCCCAGCTCTGAAAAAAAGAAAAGAAAAAAAAAAAAAAACACCTGGGCAAAACTGAGAGTCCCTGAAAAGAAGATAAACAATTATAAACTATGTATAATTTTTTAAAGTGTAGAAATATCTGTCACCAAATATATTTGTACTGAGGAGCCCTTCAAATATTAATGTCTGTTGTGGCTGAGTGTGGTCACTCATGCCTATAATCCCAGCATTAGGGAAGCTGAAGCAGGAGGGTCAGGGTAAGCCATCCTTAGTTACACATCAAGCTTGAGACTAGCCTGAATTATACAAAATCCTGTCTCAAAAACAAACATCTGGTCTGAAAAATTCATTAACTAATCCAAAAGAATCCATCTGCCTACTCAGTTACCCACATACCTAATGTCAGATATCCACAGCTGTCGAGTGAGAGAGAATTTTTGAGTGAGTTAATACTAAGATCACTCATTAAGTGCTTCCAAGCCCACCATGGACAGACACTGTGTATGGCACCATCCACATCTCCTGAGGAGCCTTATTCCAGCCATGGTGAGTGAAGGGCACAAGACTGCAGTGGCCTCCTTACCGCCGGAAGACAACATTGTAGAAGGGAATGCACAAGTCGGAACATGGCTCCAGGATCTTTGTCAGCTGAATCTTGATGCTGATCTCGGCATCATCAGTTTTTCTCTGGCTTTTTAACTCAACAAGCTAACAAATAAACATGTACAAGTAACAAGAAATGACAAAGCTACAAAGTCTTAACTCTAACTCAGAGTTCTAGAGCCCAAAAGGGAGCTTCTACTTCCCCCTCACTTTGCAGTTTGTGCTGGGCAATAAATGAACAGTAAATAAGTGAGACAATAAGTAAACAAACAAAATAAGTAAAAGTCAAAGTTGAAAATTTAAATCTTTGGTCTTATTTTTTAATTGATTTTATGTAAATGTATATGTGTATTTTGTATATACGGGTACCCAAGGTGGCCAGAAGAAGGCTTCAGACCCCAGCAACTGGTGAGGATGACCGACACCATCCAGTGTGGGTGGTAGGAACTGAAACTGGGTTCTCTGCAGGAGAATCAGGTGTTCTTCACTGCTGAGCCCTGAAGTTGAAAATCTGAGAGGTTGTCAAGAGACCAAACGCTTCCCACCTGTCCATTTAAGTAAGAAGTGTCACTTCTTACACTTAAGCTGGGGTGGGGGTGGGGAGATGATTTCTGCTGTGTTCTGCAGAAATCTGCCCTCTATCTAAAAATGCCAAGGTTCAAGTAAACTGTCCAGAAAACCTGTACTTTACCACTACTCAAACCATCAGAGCACACATGAATTTCATCCACACCACAATCTCCACTGGGTCTCACTTGTTGAAGCTTAACAGGAAGATAAAGAATAGAGCCATCAAAAGCAGTAACGTTTCCAGTGACAGATTGGTGGTCCTTCAACATGCCAAACCTCATGCTTTTGCACTCCACATTGGGGCTGCAAAATAACAAAGAGGGTTTTAGTTAATTTTGACTCAAACAGCAGTCTTTACCAAAGCTGCTTGTTACTTTAAGAAGCATTTTTTGTACCTGCACTCCACCTAGTGGCCACATGTGTAATTACATAGCTGACTAAAGAGACAACGACTGAAGGATACCTGCTGGAGTACAAACATTAGAAAATCTACTGGGCTTGGAGTGTATTCCTGCAGTTCAGCTACATGAGAGGCTGAGGCAGGGGGATCATCAGTTTAAGATCTCTATAAACAACTGAGAAAAGACTAGAGGTAAGGCAAAAAAAAACCCAAAATAAAACAAAACAAACAAAAATCCGTAATTCTATAGACAGTTTGCTTTACACATGTATGTCCTTCTAGACTTACAGGGGATCAGAACACTGTAAGAACATTGTAAGTATCTACAGCTTTACATGACCATACAATCTTGCATCTCTGCTATAACAACACCAAATCATAGCATAGAATCTCATAAGTATGGACGGCAAAGTTCAATAAAATTTCACAGTAAAACAAGCTGTGAACCAGGTCCAACTTTGGACCGACTGTGGTCTGCCAATCGCTGCTCTGCATCTTTACAGGAACACATTTTTAAAGCGTTTTTTCCCCTTTGTTTAAAAAATCCTTTTCGAAAAAAAAAATAAATATAAATAAATTTAAAAACCCCTTTTCGAGATTTCTTCTTCTGTGTGTGCGCACGTGTCTCTGTGTGTATCTGCAGAGGCTGGAGGAGGGAGCAGAATCCCCAGGCAGGAGCTACAGGGGCTGTGACCCACCTGTGTGCACGCTGAGCTGAACTCTGTTCTCTGCAAGAGCAGCAAGTTTTTGTTGTTTTTTAACCTCTAAACTATTTCTCCAGCCCCTAAACTGCTTTTGTTTTGTTGTTGTTGAGACAAAAGTCTCTGTAGACCACGCTGGCCTTGAACTCAATGAGATTCCCCTGCCTCTGACTTTCAAGTACTGGGATTAAAGGCATGAACCACAATATCGTACCATAAGGTATTTTTAATGAGATTTTAATCATTTTTCATTCATGGCAATTTAAACTTTTTATTATTCACTGCAGCAAATTGGCAGCTTAAAAAATTGTAACAGCTACCTTATACAATGATTGTTCTACTATATACACCAAGACACAATCTTGTTTTCCAACTGTAAAGTGTGAACGAATCCGACTTAAAAAAAAAAGAGCCAAGTATGTTCAAGTATAGGAAGACTTAACAAAATTCAAATGGCATCCCTAAAATTATTCACATAATAACATTTCTCCTCAAAAAAAACTGATATGCAGATTGGGTATACTTGATGCCAAATTCTTACATCCAAAGTGTTGATCCTGGAGTATTTGCATATACATAATGAAATATCCTGCGGATGAGACCTAAGTATAAACATGAAATGCACTCATTTTTTGTATATGCCCAGTCTAAAGGTAATTTTATATATTTAAAAAACATTTTTTAGGTTTATTTTTGTCGTTGTCTTTTGAAAGAGATCTTTATGACGTAGCCCTGGCTGGCTTGGAACTCACTGTGACCAGCTTAGCCTTTGCCTTGTGGATATCAGCATGCCTCGGCTTCCTGGATGATAAGATTAAAGTCCTGTACACTATTCCTGGCTCAGGTTTGTTTTATGTGTATGAATATTTCGCCTAACTGCACATATATGTAGCCTTCTGCAAGAACGGCAAATGCTCTTAGCCACCGAGCCATTGCTCCAGCCCCTTACATAATACTTTTGACAATTCTGCATATGAGAGTTTCATGATATGTAATTTTCTACTTATGGCTTCATGTCCACATTCAAAAATTTTTAGATTCTGGGGCATTTCAGGTTTCAGATTTTCGGATTAGGACACCTGTGCACACTTGGAGCAACATTTTGACATTCCCCTTCATGTTCACATTCCATGAGAAAGCTACAGGCAACTACTGCACCACATCATCGTTTTCCATATCATCAGTGTCTTCTCAATCACATCACCTTCACACCATGGCTTCAAAAGTCCAACTGGGCTCAGGGAGGTGGCTCAGCCAGTAAAGTGCTAGACCTTGCCCTAGTTTTTTTTTTTTTTTTTTTTTTTTTTATAGCTATGACAAAACAGCACAACCAAAATCAAACTGAGGGAGGAGATGGTTTATTCAGCATACAACTCTCAGGTCACATTCTATCACTAAGAAAACTAGGGCAGAAATTAAAAGCCAGGAAATTAGAGACAGACTACTGATTACTGGCTTGTTCAGCCAGCTTACTTTTTTCTTTTATAGTAATTTCTTCTCTCATATATTACATCTGGACAGCAGTTTCTTCTCCCTGCCTCCCTCCATGTCCCCTCCTCCCTCCCCATCCCCTCTTCCATTTCCCTTAAGAAAGGAGCAGGGTTCCCAGAGTTGTCAACTTAATATGACATATCAAGTTGCAATAAGATGAGGCACTTTCCTTCAGATTAAGGCTGGACAAAGCAACAACCCATTGGAATTACAAGGGTCCCAAAAGCAGATAAAAGTGCCAGAACCAGGAGTCCCACAAAACCCAAAGTTCCATAACCATAACACACACATAGAGGGCCTGGGTTAACCCTGCACTCTCTGTTGTTTTACTCCTGAATCCGGGTTTGTTGATTCTTTGAGCTTTTTTGTGTCATCCTTGACCCCTCAGGCTCCTACAATCCTCCCTTACCCTCTTAAGCACAATTCCCTGAATTTCACCTACTGTTTGTCAGCCTGCTTTCTCATACCTTCCAGGACCTACCTACCCAGAAAATGCCACTACCCACAGTGGGCTAGGACCTCCCACGTCAGTCAACCAAGAAATGTCCTCCAGACTTGCCTACAGGCAACCTAATGAGGGCATTTCCTCAGCTGATGTTCTTGTCCTACATAACTTGAGTTTGTGTCAAGGTGACATAAAACTAACCAGGATAACACTGTATCATGAGAGCCTAAGTGACTTTGCTCCTAGCACTCATGGTGGCTTACTTGTAATTCCAGTAACTGGGAGCTATAGACAGGTGGATCCTTGGAACTTGCTGGCTAACCAGCTTCGACTAAGTAGAGCTGCAGGTCCTAGTTAGGGACTGTGTCTTAAGAAACAAGGTTGACGCAGCTAAGGACACTACCCAAAGCTGACCCCTATGCCTGTGTGCATGCTCACACACAAACACCATTTAGATGTTACAAATCTCCAGTCCTACAAACACACGACTTTTTCATGGCCTAATCAATGCAAGAAGGCCCTCCTGCTTCATCAGAATATACCAGTCCATCCATAACAAAAACATTCTTCCCTCTGGCATCCAGCCCTCCTCTTATAGTCCATGCTAAACCTGTTTCCTGAGACTCTACTTGGTTGTCTTCGCTGCCTTCTTCCCTTGCCACCAAATGTGAGCTGTGCTCTGTTTCCTTATCCCTGGTAGGATATTGGGGGTTTTGTTGTTTTTGTTATTGTAGTTGTTGTTTTGGAGAAAGGGTCTCTCTGTATAACAGCCCTGGCTGTCTTGGTATTTGCTTTGTAGACTAAACTGAAGTCACAGAGATCTGCCTACTTCTGCCTCTTAAGTGCTGGGATTAAAGGCTTGTACCACTACTGCCAGGCTCCCTGGTAGGAAATCTTACTGCCTTCTTTACTGTTCTTTCCAGATTTCGAAATGAGTGGTAGGTTCATGGACTGTTCCTCATGGCCTATGTTCTTCCTGGTTTCTTTAATCTTGGGCATTTTCTCTGTAACATCCAGATGGATCCTTTCTTGGGTTGTTACAATTCTTCTGGGTCCTTTCCCCTAGCCATCACTTTCTTTCCTCTTTCCATTCCACTTTTTCTGCTTTAGTAGCTGTCCTCCAAAAGTTCGTATTTCTTAGGAGAGCCATTTTGGAAAACAGTATGGTAGCTCTTGAGAAAACTGAAAACAAATCTGAGGTGATGTCCTAATTGGTAAACTTCTTTCCTCGTAAGCACAAGTATTCGACCCCCAGAACCCATGTAAAAACAGGGCGTGATGTCGACACACCATCTCTCATGCCCTGTCCCTCTCCAGTACAGTGGTTCCTCCTCCTCCTAACAAACTCCCTCCTGCACTTGGGTGGAGACCCCCTTGCTCCACCAGAGTCCACAGTGGAACCCCCGTCAGGCCAGCCACCCACTCTTAGGCCTCCTCCTCTCTCTTAGTTGCTCCCACTCTACCCAATTTCCCCTCTCTGCCCTTCTCATCAAAATATGCCAGCTCCTAACTCAAGTGGACCACCTGTTCCACTACAGGCCATGCTGGCCACCAGAAGTCCAGGTAGGTCATTTTGAGATTCTATCTTACACCTGTCAGAATACCTAAGATCAAAAATACAAGTGACAGCTCATACTGGTGAGCATGTGGACCAAAGGGAACACTCCTCCATTGCTGGTGAGAGTGAAAATTTGCAGTCACTATGGAAATCAATATGGTGGTTCCTCAGAAAATTGGAAATTTACCTCAACCCAGTTATATTCCTCTTGGCATATACCCAAAGGACACTCCATCCTACCATAAGGACACCTGCTCAACTATATTCATAGCAGCTTTATTCATAATAGCCAGAAACTGGAAACAACAGATAACTCTAAACTGAAAAATGAATAAAAAAATATAGTGCATTTACACAGTGAAGTATTACTCAGCCATTAAAATGGAATCATGAAATTTGCAGGCAAATGGGTAAAACAACAACAAAAAAATCAACTTGAGATAACCCAGACCCCAAAAGATAAACACGGTATGTACTCTCTTATAAGTGAATGTTAGCTATTAAGTAAATAATGATAATTGTGCTACAACCCACAGACCCAAAGAGGCTAAGGTAACCAGGAGGGCTCAGGTTGGGGATGCATATGATTCTTCCTGGGAAGGGGAAATTTATTTTGTGGCTGGACTGGGGTGGGTGGGAATGGGAATAGGAGGGATTAGGTAGGGTGGGGATGGATGGAGGCAGAGAACATGAGGAAAGAAGACTGGGATTGGAGGACATTGGGGGAAGGAAATAGTAGAGAGTAGACACTCTGCAATCTTTAAGGTAACCCTACTAAGAAGTCTTAGTTATGGAGGATACAGAGCCTGAACCATCCATCTCTGTAACCAGGAAAGGGTATGAGTGGTGGGACTGGGACCAACCTAGCCACAAAGCTTTCAACCTACACTCTATCCTGCCTGCAAGACGTACTGGGGCAGTTGGTGGCACAGAACTTGTAGGAATGTCCAACCAATGACTAATCTAATTTGAGCCCCACACAAAAGAGGGAGCTCAAGCCTGACACTACTGGATAGGCAGGAACCAGAGGCTGGAGAGCCCAGAGACTTGAGATAGAATCAAACATGACTGGCCAACAAATAACTAAATTAATTAATTAAATGATTTCTAATGATAGTATGCTATCATTAGATCAGTGCATAATCCAGTCATCATCACAAAAGCTGCCTCCAGCAGCTGATGGGAGCAGACACATAGACCCGTAGCCAAACATTAAGCAAAGAGACAGTCTATATTGGAGGTCTTCCTTGGGTCCCTTCCCTGGGAGATCTGGGTACCCTGCAGAAGAAGAGAATGAATTGTGGGAACCAAAGGTACTAGAACACCAGAGAACACAGCCCTCAGAATCAACTAAACAGGACTCCTGGGACTTACAGAGGCTGGAACAACAATAGTAGAGCATGTATGGGTCTGTGTTAGGTCCTCTGCATATCTGTTGTCACTGTCGGCTTGAGGTTTTTGTGGATTCCTAACAGTATGACTGAAAGTGTCTCTGACTCCTTTGCCTGCTCTTGGGACCCTTCTCCTTTACTGGGTTGCTTTGCCCGGCCTTGATGTGAGGGTTTTGTACCCGGTCTTATTGCATTTTATTGTGTCATGTTCAGTTAATGTCCCTGGGAGGCCTGCTCTTTTCTTGGGGAAGGCATAAAGGGCAGTGGGTCTGGGGGAGAGGGAAGGTGATGAGGACTGGAAGGAGTAGAGAGGGGAAACTATGGTTGGAATATATTGTATGAGAGAAGAATAAATTTTTTAAAATTGTATAAATGCTTAAAAAGTATCACAATTTAAAAAACAAGCAAAAACTAGTAAGTTTTTCTGAATCTTATTTTAAAAAGAAGTTCCCCTTTCTACTTTCATGTAAAATTTAAAATTTTTAAAACTTTCTTTTTATTATGCGTTCTGTCCATGTATATCTGTATACCATGTATGTGTCTGGTGCCCATAGAAGCCAGAAAAGAATGTCAGATTCCTTGACTAGAGCTACAGATGGTTGTGAGTCACTTTAGACATGCTGAGAATTGAACCCCGGTCCTCTGCAAGAGCAGCCAGAGCTTGTAACTTTGGAAACACAGCTCTAGCCCCCTACTTTCATGTCTTTATGTATGACCCACTGTGTTTCGATGGAATTGTTTGCATGATGTTGTTTACTGGAATATGGGCAACTTTTCAATGACTACACCAGTGAAGAAAATTATATCCATTTTCTCCAACAACCATCAACTACCACTGTCTTACAGGGCCTCATCAGCCCTTCCTCCTCCACGATTAAGTGTTATCAGGCCAATTTTGTGTTGTTCTGCAAGATGACCACCCTGCAGTGAATTCATGAACACAATGGCCATGTCATGTTTAGAAGTTCTTTATGCAGCACACTTATCTATCCATGAGCTCATACATTCTCTCCATCCCCTCTCCATATTGTCAGATGAGGCTTGGTGGGAGTGATACAATTGTCCTGTTTAGAACTGAGCACTTCATTATTCTTAACACTCTGACCAGTTATCAGAGTATATCAAATATACATATATATGTATATATGTGTGTGTGTGTGTATACATACATACATACATTCATGAGACAAGATCTCACTCTAGCTAGGAATTTACTATGTAGCCAGACTGGCCTTGAATAAACAATAATTCTGCTTTGGCCACTGTACTGGTTAGTTTTGTATGTCACCTTGACACAAGTTAGATTCATCAGAGAAGAAGGAGCCTCAGTTGAGGAAATGTTTTCTTGAAATCATTGAAACCAGCCATAAGGCATTTTCTCAATTAGTGATCAAGGGGGGAGGGCCCAGCTCATAGTCGATGGTGCCATCCCTGGGCTGGTGGTTCTGGGTTCTGTAAGAAAGCAGGCTGAGCAAGCCAGGGGAAGTGAGCCAGTAAGCAACACCCCTGCATGGCCTCTGTATCAACTCCTGTCTCCAGGTTCCAGCCCTGCTGAGTTCCTGTCCTGAGTTCCTCCAATGATGGATTATGAACTGGAAGTGTAAGTCAAATAAACCCTTTCCTCCCCACTTGCTTTTTGGTCATGTGGTTTCATCTCAGCAATAGAAATCCTGACTAACACAACCTCCTAGTTCTGGGATTACAGGATGTGTCTGTACCTCATTTTTGCAGTTGTAAAAAGGAACTCTGTCATTTGCCGAATTGATGAGCCTACAGGACATTATCCAATGTGAAATAAGCCAGTGGTCAAGAACATGTACTTAGGTGATACACACCTTTGATCCCAGCACTCAGGAGGCAGAGGCAAGCAGATCTCCAAGTTCAAGGCCAGCCTGGTCTACAGCTAGGACTACCCTGACTGGAAAAACAAAACAAACAAACAACAAAGAGCAAGTACTGTTCTTGCAGAGGACCTGAGCTCTGTTCCTAGAACCTGTGTCCACAGCTGCCTGTAACTCCAGTTCCAAGTGAGTCTGACATCTCTGACCTCTTTGTACACCTTCATAAGTGTGCATATACCCATACACAGACACATATTCACATAATTTAAAATCCTTTTCAAAAAGATCTTGCTTATAGGTGGAATATAAAAAAAATCATACAGAGTGGGGTAATGGTGGTAAGAGATGAGGGAGATGCCCACAGGCAGCAGTGCTCTGGTGGGAGAGTGAGCATCAGTGAGTACACTAGAGCACACCAATGACTGTAAGTTATGATATGCTGCGAAAGGGGATCTTGTGTTCTCACAAGCACATGATGTTTCCATATGTCAGTGAGTGTCAGTACACACAGGAAACATTATGGTCTCCTCCAAGGTTACAATGACTGTCAGAAAAGTGCAGGTTTTTATCTTTACATTTTCTTCAAACATATTTCAAAACGTTTGTTTGTCATGCTTCCAGCCAATAACCTCTAGACCAAAGCTTTCCTACAATCTTCCAAAAAACCCCATAAACTCCTATGACACTTACACTTCAAAAGTAGGAAAAAGTCTAAAATGTTGGTATAAAATTAAAGTTCTTTTCTTTGATTTCAAACTGAGTTTATTTTTTAACATTTATTTTATTGTTTATTTTTATTTAACATTTATTTATTTTTATTACTTTTAATCATTTGTATGTGTATGTGTCTGTGTTTAGGTATGATGTTAGATCTACCTAGAGCTGGACTTACAGCTGGTTATGAGCTATCCAAGAGGGGAGCTAGGAACCAAACTCAGTCCTCTGCAAGAACAGTACTTGTTGTTAAGCACTGAGTCATCTCTCTATCCTGGACTGTCACTGGAGAGACACTAATGTCGGTATGATAATGTATGTACAGGAGGATCCAGGCTTCTGAGTTATGAATCTTAAACAAGTGGTAGGAGTTTAATAAAAGGAATAAAAATACAAAGATGAGCCAAGAGGTGATGGAAGGGTGCTAGGTGCTGCTCAGCAATGGAGCACTTGCCCAGCATGTGTGGGGCCCTGGGCTCAGGCATCAAACATCCAGAAAGACAGAAATGGCCATGGAAGAGCCATGCAAGCCACAAGCCCTGAGGTTACAGCCCATTACTCCCACATTAAATCCATTTCTAGCTTCATAGCACAAGCCTGAACCTATTAAATCAAAACCTGAATCAGGAAAAGAGCCAAAGCCAACATGAGCACTGTGGACTTCCTCTCAGAACCTTGAGTACAGGCTTATTGCGTGGGGACTCATCAGGAGTAATTCATAGCAGTCCTGAGCTATCTAGACCATCCCTGTCCTCTAGGAAGTGCACAAGGGAGAAAAACAGCTGTACATACCTGAAAGTCACATGATATTGATAAACTGCTTCGTTATGACACTGGATTTTGATGAGGTTCAGTCCTAAAGATTGAGGTGTTCCTTTTGATCCTTGCTTGACCAAAAGCTCTCTGGGGGGAAAAAAGGAAAAGAAAAAAAAGGGGAAGAGAAAAAAACAAAGCGCAAGCCAGGCATGATAATATACAACTTAGTTCCATCTACTCTAGAAGCTATGGCAGAAGAAGATCCCTTGAGCCTAGAAGTTCAAAGCCACCTGGGACTACATTAAAAACAAAACAAAACATATCATATACCCCAATAACAAACGAAGTGGGAAGATTTTTTCCACTTACAAATACACAAACTGGGAGTCAAGATATAAAAACACAGCCACATCTAGTTACACAGCAAAGTCATCTGGGCTGCCCTACAAATGACACCATAATAAACAAGGCCAGCTACTTAAGAACAAAGGATCTGTTCCACAGAGTGAGATGAGGTGTCACTGGTATTCCTTCTAGGTGACTTCTTTATCTTCAACATGACAGAGAACTGTCAATCTCATGTGGAAGGGAAGTGACAAACTGTGAGTCTGATTACTGGGGACACCCAACTGTTTATATTCACTGTTAAACCTACTGTACTTCTTCAGGAATCTATCTCTTCATCTATCTCCTCTCTATCAAAAGGCAAAACACACTCCAGTCCCTATCACCCCAGAACAATGTGGACTCACAGAACAACATCCACATGTCTATCCAGCAGCCCAAGAGCAGGTTGCAGGGAACTCCTCCCTTCCTTGCCATCCCTCCTTCAGAGTAGGTGATCTTAACTCACTTTTCCTTTCGCTCTATAGTCAGGACTGGAGGAGGATCAGAGGAGTGCAGTGAAGTTGGAGACAGAGTTGGAGGCTGGGGCAGCCGAGGGGGATCCCGAGCAGTAAGGCCAAAGGCACTGGGAGGTTTGTCCACTCCTCTGCCTATACTACCAGCTGCTCTTCCCAGTGGTAACAAAGAGACATCAGAACTACCTCTTCCCAGCATTCTGAAATGAGAAAGAGGCAAATCAGGGCTTTTCTAGTCTGCACCACATCTAGACTATCCCCTCGAGTGTATCATTCCCTGTATTTTTTTAAAATTAGATGTGAATTTTATGATTAAGTGGGGTGCAGGACAACACAGAGAAGCCCCCAGTGGTGCATGGCCCACCACTTGCTCAGGGGATCACTAATGGGGTATATGT
Organism: Rattus rattus; assembly: GCF_011064425.1. Classification (NCBI taxonomy): domain Eukaryota; kingdom Metazoa; phylum Chordata; class Mammalia; order Rodentia; family Muridae; genus Rattus; species Rattus rattus. The sequence goes on along the minus strand of NC_046165.1, from coordinate 53,934,333 downwards.
GACCTCCAGCCATCCATGATGGGCCCTGTCTCAGCAACTATGTCTTTAAATTCATCTGCATTAAACTTAGAGAAGCATGGATCATCTCTGAGGTTTGGATCTTCTGGCACCCAGGGAACTTGAACTTGGCTCTACACAGAGCCTCAAGGAAATGTTCCTTACTCTGCATTTTGATGTAGATGGACATGATGACCTGGCCAGTGTGAACCCTGGCTACAGTCCTGGGGCTTCCCAAGGGTACCATACATACCTGTCTGGAGCTGAGACTGGAGATAGCATTAAGATCAGAGACTTAAAAGCCTCTACAAAATTGTTCCCAAGGTCCCTTGGGACAACCACGTTGGCAACAGGGTACACATACTCCCAAAGAGGTTGCTCTGTGCAGCCACTGCCCACCATTCTTTTCTTGGAGGGGATGCCCAAAGAAGCCCAAGCTCAGCCTTAGGACTGGTACAAGTCACTCTGGGTATGCCCTCTGAGAGCTGCCTTCCTGGGCAGAACAGAGGGGAGGGAATGTGACTCGTATCTTCTATTAGGGGACCCTATAACAAGTCAAGTGAAACTCTGAGGTGTACAGTAGGAACTAATCTCCCTTCCCAATGACTGCCTAGATAAGCAGCTACCAACTATTCCATGGATGCCTATTTAAAAAATACTCATCTGGAGCACACCTGTCCCAGAGCCTCTCTTTGCATCTGACACTTGACGTTTCAGGACAAAGTGACTTTACCCACCTACTCCATCCAACAGAAGCCTCTGCCAGCTTGCTGTCCCCAGCTGCCAGCACCGAAGGATCAGGCAAAGAGGAACGGGATTCTTCTCTGTCCTTGCGGACTACGTTAGCAGACAAGCCTCGACCTAGAACTCCTCTGCCTGCAAGAGTCAAACCTCAGCTGTTACTGTGAGCTGAGCATGTTGTACAATTAGTCTTCTAAAGACCATTTGGACACAGGAACTAAGCAACCACACATTCCTCCATATTTCCAGTTGACATCTACATACCTAAAGGAGGCACTTCTCGTTTTGAAGGGGCCCGCAATGCTGTGTCAAGACCCATGCCACGAAACATGGACACCAAACCCACAGACTCCTAGGGAAAGGTAATTAATTATTAAGGTTATCCTAAGAAACAGATCCTAGATACAATGGTTTTCTAAACGAAAAATCACCGTCCCCAAACCCTACCAATGTTATAAAAATAAGAGCTATCTGCTGGTAAGATAGTTCTGCACTAATAGAAGAAACTCCTAAGGCCTGTTGCCAAACTTGAGAACCTGAGTTTGACCCCTAGAACCCACATGGTGGAAGGAGAGAGCCACTCCTACAAGTTGTCCCCTGACCTCCACATGCATGCTGTAGCATGTGTATATGCACACACACACTCCATGCATGTACATATAAAACAAATGCAAAGGTAGTAAAATTTTTTAAAATGGATAAAATACTTCATACATTTTTTCAGTACTTATTTCCACATCTTATTAGACTTTAGAGTAAACGTAGTTGAGCTAAAGTTGAAGTGGCTAGAGAGATGGTTCTGCAGTTAAGTGTACTGGCTGTTCTTCCAGAAGACCCAGGCTCAATTCCCAATAACCACACGGCAGCAGAGAATCCAATGCCCTCTTTTACCCACTCTGGCCCCAGGCATATGTGTGGTGCACAAAAATTCATGCAGACAAAACACCCAAACACATGAAATAATAAATATACTCTCCCTCTCTGTTCTTCTCCTCTTCTCTCTTTGTGTGCTCACTGTTTCTCCCTTTCTCTCTCCCTCCCCTCCTCCCTTTCCCCATAGCAACTTCCCTATACCAAGGCCTTGGTCCTTGGGGCCAGTGGACTTGCCCACATGAGAGCAACTCCCCAATAAGTCTGCCTTTAATATAATCTGGGGGAAAAAAAACACTTAAAAAGGTCTACGATTTGGCTAGGCTTGGCAGCATAAAATCATGGCACTCAGAAGGCAGAGGCAGGTGGATTTCTGGGAGTTTGAAGCCAGTCTGGTCTGCACAGTAATTTCACAGGACAGCCAAGGCTATTATAGAGAAAGCCTGTCTCAACAACAACAACAAATTAATAATAATAATAAAACAAAAATATATTAATTGATATACAATATAAAACACCAAAAATAGTTGTGGTTTTCCAGGCTTTTAATTTTTATTTATTTGAAACAAGGTCTCACTAAGTAGCTCTGGCTGTCCTGGAACTCACTATGTAGACCAGGCTGGCTCACACTCACAGAATCCACCTGCCTCTGCCTTCTTAGTGCTGGGATTAAAGGTGAGCTCCACCAAACCTAGTAAGTTGTATTTTTAAAACATTTATTTTTATCTTACATGTATGACTTGTTTTGCCTGCATGTATCTATGTGCACTATGTGTGCTGGTGCCGTGGAGGTCAGAAGACGGCATAAGACCCCTGGCACTGAAGCTGCAGACTGTTATAAACCAACAGGTGGGTATGAAAGCAGCAAGTGCTTTTTTTTTTTTTTTTTTTTTTTCCTTTCTTTCTTTTTTTTTTTCGAGCTGGGGACCAAACCCAGGGCCTTACACTTGCTAGGCAAGCGCTCTACCACTGAGCTAAATCCCCAACCCCAAGTGCTTTTAACTGTGAGCTTTATCTTCAGTCTTCGGTTTTTGTTTGTTTAGTTGTTTGGTTGGTTGGTTTTATTATTAAATTTAAATTTATTTAATTTTAAAAATTAAAACTATTTTCTATCTTTGTGCATTACTGTGACTGGGTATATGTACATTGGAAGACAACCTTGAGAGCAGGCCTGCCTTTCACCTTTGGGACCAGTCCCTCGATCCTTGTTAGCCGGCACATACACCAGGTCAGCTCGCCTGCAAGCATCTGGATTCTCCCATCTCCACTTCCCAGGTCCCAGGAGGAGTAATGGGGTTAGACATGGGGTTACAGATGAGGACCACTGTGCCCAGCTTCTACATGGCTGCTGGACGTTCGAACTCAGGTCCCTATGTTTACATAGCAAGTGCATCTCCAACTGAGCCTTCTCCCCAGCCTTTTCCAAGGTTATTTAGCTACCTATGTAGCCAAGGTAAAGGGGAACAGGAACACTGGTTAATCAATTTTTCAGAAAAAAAAAAAAAAAGATCATTTAAGGATATAAGAAGTTTAAGGTTTTGTCTTTTTGACTTTTTAAAGACTGGTCTCAAACTTGCTATTTAATCAAAGATGAATAGTGAGCTTGATCCTCCTGTCTCCACCTCCGCAGTGCTAGGATTACAGATTTGTGCATCCACACCCGTTTTTATGGTGTCGGGAACCAATCCTAGGTTCTGTGAACGCCAGGCAGACGCTCCACTAACTGAGCTGCATCCTTGATCCCATCTTGTGGGGTTTTTTGTTTGTTTTTGTTTTTTTCTCTTAAACACTATTCAATGAACCGTATGACTGCACTGCTGCGGTAGTCCTGAAAGCTTTCTATTATGCCAACTTCAACTGCTAGGCCAATAAAAGGTACATACAGACAATAAGCATTTCATCTGAATAACCATACAACACTGCTCTCTGCTGCTGTCAACACTACAGCATCAAGCAGAGGAGAATCTCAACACTCAGAAGCAGCAGCTTCTGCTTCTGTTTAACCCCTTAACTACACAGTAGGATGGCAAACTGGAGAGACGGAGGGTGGAGGACTGAGACTAAAGCCAACCTTAAAACTGCTCCAAGTCCACCTAGTGTTTACCTTGAGGCACTTTCTCTAGGATTTGAATTGCACAACCACAAGATGCAACTACTTGTCAAGACAAACAAACAAACAAAAAATAAAAACAACAGCCCTCTGAAGTGGCCATACCTTTTGTACTGGCTGGAGTGGTGGGCTGGATTCCTCTGGCTTTCTAAACACAAGGCCTCTGCCTGCAGGTCCTGCCCTACCCCAAGCTGGTTCCAAAGGTCTAGGAGCTTGCGGCCAACAGCCTGGCATCCGAACACATTGAGATGGGTGGACTGGAGTGGGCCCCCTGAACAATGGCCGGACAGGATCCATTGAGAGGCAGTAGAAATGACTGTTGGTTCTGTTCCAATTCGTTACCTGCCAGCATTTTCAAAGGATTAAAAATTCACCATCTACTGTAAATAGAATCTTTTCCAATGAGAGTTGAGAGATGTATTAATTTATGGCTGTAATACTTCATCAGGAGTCAGTTTAAAACTATGTCCATTAAGCAGAATAATAGTCATAGAGTGTACCCTAGGGTCCAAGACCTGTCTCATTACAGGTTCTTAGCCTGACAATAGTCACAGCTTCTTTCATCTTGTACAATGGGGCTTACATGCAATCAAAAAGTGACTGATTGGGGTTGGGATTTAGCTCAGTGGTAGAGCGCTTGCCTAGGAAGCGCAAGGCCCTGGGTTCGGTCCCCAGCTCGGAAAAAAAAGAACCAAAAAAAAAAAAAAAAAGACTGATTACTGCTCAAGTCATATCACCTCCCAGCATGGAGAGGGCAGGTGGACAGGAAGGCCCACCTTCAGTCAAGGAGCTATTGGCAACTGATTGCAGGAGAGGTGGAGTCATTTCTCTTTATCAATATAGCCTCTAGCAAACTGAAAGACTGCACATCCAGGAGGGTATGGGAAGCACATATTTGATTTGATGGGTGTTTAAAAAGAAGACACAAAGTTGAGCAGATAGGGAAGGTTGGGCCTGGAAGGGGCTTGGGGACAGAATGAGGATGATCATAACACATAGGGGTGAAATTCTCTAAGAACGTAAATAAATAAATAAATAAATAAATAAATAAATAAATAAATAAATAAAGTTTCCACTGTTTACCTTTACTTTCTTCCAAAACAGATTCGCAAAGTAGAGGAGATTGGCCAAGTCAGATCAGTGACAAGGCCAGTCTCCTATAACAGATTCATGTCAAAGGTTTCTCTTTTAAAGCAAAAAAATAATAATTCTTGACAGTGGTGGTGCAGGTATTTGATTCCACTCAGAAGGCAGAGCCAGGCAGATCTCTGAGTTCAAGGAAAGCCTGGTCTACAGAGGGTTCTAGGATAGCTAGGGGTACACAGAGAAACCCTGTCTCACAAGAAAAAACAAAGGCTTTTTTCTTTAGAGGCAGGGCAGAGTTTTGCTATGGAGCCTACCTGGCTCGGAACTCTTGACACCCTCCTGCCTCAGGCTCCCAAGTGCTGGGATAACAGGTATGTGCCACACCACACCTGTCTTATTTTTGAATAGCTCAGGCCTTGAACTTGCAATCTTCCTGTGTGCTGGGATTACAGAAATAAGCTCCTGTGTCCCATTAAGCCTCCTGTCTGAGCTAAGAACATTCTAAGCACTTCCCACTAACCAAAGCTCCTTGAGCTTCTCTACCTAAACAACCTCTCAGGAACCCGCCCATCAATTAACCACCCATTGTAGAAAGGAACAATTTTTACATATAGATGGGTTCTGTTGTAGTTAACACCTCCATACCACAAAATTATTCTGCCAACAAGTATGTTTGGGTTTCGTTTCTTTTCTCCTATATGTTTTTCCCCCTCATCTATAACTGCATTCAACTTATTGGATTTAGTTGCTTTTCTGAATCTTTATCCAGTTTTTTGTTGTTGATTTTGGTTCTTGGATATTTTTTTTGTTGTTGTTTATTTTGTTTTGTTTGTTTTAGAACACCAACAGGCCTGAGGTCTCCAGAGAACAAGCTGTTGTTGTTTTGAGTCTATACTATTTGCTGGCTTGCATGGGTTCCACTGAATTCCTTCCCTCCCCTGCTAACTTAGGGATTTGCTCCTGAACGGGCCTCAACTCTAAGATACCTCAGGCCTCTTCAAAATCGCTTAATAATTTACGGATTTCACGTCTCAACTCTGTAAAAGATTTCTTTCATTGCCCTGACCTGCTCCTGATCCCTGAAGAATCTTTTTTCTTTCTTCCTGCTTTCCCTTTTATGCTGGGGAGCAGATTCAAGGCCTTATATATGTTAAGCATGCATTAGACCTTTGGGCTACACTCCAATCCCAGGAATCTCTTCTGAGCTTTTGAAAACCCGCCGGCAGTATTAGCTAGAGAAATCCAGCCTCACATAGAAAGAAGACAGATACTCAACTCAATTGCTAAAAGTGCTCCTCAGTAGCTTGCAGTTTTTGCCACACCACCCTAGCCTTACCCAAGAATCTAGAAGTCAGTTGCCTAACTGGCACGATGTTACAGCACAAACCTCTTGAATCCATTTTACCCTCCTATATTATCCCATTCACAGACTGGATGCCTCCTGCAGAAGGCCTTTTCTTCAAGTGGGTTTTCTCACAGGGTTAAATCTCAAGCACTGGCAGTGAAGGGTCCCAGGCCAGGCCTATCTGCTCCAGTTCTCCATGTGTGTCCTTTGGGCAGGGGCACTAGGCCTCAGGCCTAACCTGAGGCCAAGTCCGTCAAAGCAAATCCCACCCAAGGTCCACGACAGCAAAGTACCTTTCCACCAACTGGATTGTGCCAGCCGAGTCTTGCCTAGATTTCTTTTTAGGTCTTGTGCCACTGAGCCCCGAAGCGAGTGCTCGCTCGCTCTCTCCTCGAGCCACCTCCTTTCCCTCCTATTCCAGGACCCGCATTCCTCCAACACACTCAGCCTGGAATAACGAATTCCAGTCCACCTTGACCCCGCCCAGACCACCTCGTGCCTGTGGGGGAGGGGCGTGGGGTAGGAGCTGACCCAAGAGGGTGGGAGGGCCCTGGCTCAGAGCACCCTGCTCACCACCGGGAGCCTGAACTTTTGAAAAAGTCCGTCAAGCCTGCACCAGAGCGCCCTGAATCTTCCTAGCCGGCCACACCTGAGTCTCATCTTCTCACCTGGCCTCGAGTCGTCAGGGCTCTGAAGCACCCTGCCCATGCAGAACACCGCCTCATCCGCCACTTGGAATGAACCACGTGCCCTAAGTCCTGATTTCCGGATCGCCTACCCAGGGGCGATGCCCATTGACCAAACAGCCTGCCACTCAAAAGAGCCCATCACCTCATTGGCTCGCTCTTTCATGCAGCCTAGCTATGCGGAGGTTGCGCTAGAAGTTATGGGAGTAATTTTAAAGTGAGTTTCAAGGCGTTGCCCTGAATCCCTTTCAGTGGGATGCTCCTGTAAAGAAATTTAGCTGATATGTTCATGTTGATAGTGGCCTGCTCTGTCCTCCCAGATTAAAGGCTCTAAGGTGCAATTGATAAATACCAAAGCTTGATTGCGCTCAGTGGTGGAGCCCTTGTCCAGTTCGGGTCTGCACGGTGGGGGAAAAACTGTTCTCCAACCCTAATACCATGAGTACTATTCCACCAAGGGAAAAACCCAGTCTTATTTGGAATGGAGATAAAGATGGAAAGTATTGGAACTATCAGCATTTGTTAGGATTCTCTCTGAAGCTGAACAACATCTCTGTTTATGTTCCCTGTTGAGATGCTAAAGTTGCTAATAAATGTTTTAGCTTTAGGGTAGCAATTTTTAAAAAGCACACACAAATACAGCACTTGTCTAATGTATGCAAGGCCCTATGTACAATCCTCAGCACCTCCAAAAACTAACACTTATAAAGCATACACTATCTCCCCATGTGCCTGCCTGTAAGTGAAGGGTTTAGGAGTTACCTGGAAGAGAATGGGGGACAAGGGATGCGAAGAAGGACACCAAGACAAGAGTCTGATCAAGGCGACAATTTTATTTTTCTTCAAGGCTGAATTTATATCATAACATGGGTAACAGAGGGAGGGGGTAAGTAAAAAACATTTACATAGGCTAAGGACACAATATTCGTGTGGTCAGGGAGTAGGCTGATGTTGACAGGTTGTCAGAAAGGTCACAGGTTTGTCATATTATTAGTCAGCAGGACAACTTTATCATATTATTATTTTTCTTGACCACCAGATTTGTATTAGTCTTCTGCAGGTGGCTGGGGATTTTCCATGAACCCAGTCATACTTAATTTTAACATCAACAATGGAGGGCTTCAAGGGCATCGCTCCCAACACATGCCCACAGAGCCAGTGGGGGTGTGTGAGATAATATATTTAATTTGCTGTAATCATTCTACAATGAAATACATTTAAAACAGTACATTGTATCCCCATAAATATATGCAGCAACTTATTCGTCAAAATAGCACACACATATTGCTGAGGTAAAGTATTTTGAGGTAAAGGGCAGATGATATATATTTTTAACTCTTTATTTTATGCATATGAGTACATTGTAGCTATCTTCAGACCCATCAGAAGAGGGCATTGGATCCCATTACAGATGGTTGTGAGCCACCATGTGGTTTCTGGGAATTGAACTCAGAACCTCTGGAAGAGCTCTTAACCACTGAGCCATCTCTCCAGCCCAGAAAATACATTTTTTAATGGTTTACTTTTATCTTACATACATTAGTGTTTTGCCTACATGTATGTCTGTGTATGTATGTTTGTCTAGGTTGCCAAATCCCCTGGAACTGGAACTACAGACAGTTGTGAGCTGCTGTATGGGTGCTGGGAATTGAACCAGGGTCCTTTGGAAGAGCGCCAGTACTCTTAACATCTGAGCCATCCTTCCAGCCACAGATGATATAACAGAAAACTCATAACCCTGTCAGGCTCTAGAACCTAGGGATGAAAATGGGTCCATAAATATACACAGTACAGTTTTTCCTAGACATTCATATACTGTGGCCCTGTAAGAACCATGGACTCTGACTTCACTCTTGTTCTTCAGAAAATAAGATCACAAAGTCACGGCAAGACTGTGCACAGGAAATCACATTACTCTGCTGGCCTAGAAACTACAGAGAGGATTCCATTTAAGTAGACATATAACTTCAACGTCTTAGGCAGAAGTAAGCATAAATCTTCCCAGAAGAAACATACCCATAGCCAGGTCACCAAAACTCTCACATAAAAGGTGTTAGTAAATGAGTCCACACAAAAGAGTAAAACTAAAAATATGAAGAGATTAGAAGAAAGCAACATAAGTGTGTGGTGCCACACAACTGCAACCCTTACCCTTCGTGACCGAGGAGGGAAAGCTCTCAAAAACAAAATTCAAAGAAAACTTATTTGGGGCCAGCAAGATGGTTCATGTAGTAAAGGCACCTGCAGCCAAGTCTGGACCCAAGTTCAAGCACCAGAGCTCAAATGGAGTCAGAGCTGGAGAGACTACTCAATGGCAAAAATCACTGGTTGCACTTCCAGTCCCATGTCCTCTCGTGGGTTAAATTCCCAGCACCCGTATGGTTGCTCACAAGTGTCTGTAACTCCAGTCTCAAGGGATATGACACTTTTTTCTGGCCCTTCTAGTCTTTTGGGGAACCACACACATGTGGTACACAGACATACATGCTGGCAAAACACCCATACATATAAAAGGACAGTTGGGATTAATGGTATAAGGTGAGAGCAGACTCTTGTTCCCTGCTCTTTATAGGCCTACCAAGACAGGTACCCAGCCATGTGCACACATAAATTAACACATTTTTAAACTCTTCTCACCAGAAGACAAGGAGAAAAAGGAGGAGGAGGGAAGAAGAGGAAGAGGAAGAAGGAAAGAGGAAGAGGAGGGAAAGAAGAGGAGTTGAGGAGGGGAAGGAGGAGTAGGGGGAGGAGAAGAACAACTACAAACGGTAAACAGAGTATCCTGCTTAAAGTGGCCCAGCTTACCCACTCTATATTAAAGTTGTAAGCAAGATCAAAAGGCTGAATTACCCCCAACTAAACTTTGTATCCGACCTAACAGCCTTCAAATAGAAGTACCAGCTTTTCCCTGCCTTCAGATGCAAAGTAAACAAGTGATCTTTCTGGGTCTCAAGCCTGCCAGCTGTTGGACTATAACTATCCCATTGGTTCTCTTGGCTCCCTTCCCAGCTCTCCTTTTCATCCTGATTAGAAACCAGAGTTACTAAGAGGCAACCAAAGTGCCTTTCTCTGTAGTTTAGATAGGATTTGTCTCCATCAAATTCATCTTCACATCTGATTACTGGACAGGCGAGATGTCCCAGTGGGTAAAGATGTTACATCTAAGCCTAATTGGGCCAAGGGCCCACGTGGTAGAAGGAGAGAAGTGACTCTCATAAGATGTACTCTGACCTCCACATGTGTGCAGTGGCCTGTGTGTGCCCCAAACACTGAATGTCATTTAAAAAATTTTTAAAGAAAAAAAAAAATGTGGTTTCTAATATGGTTAGTTGGATAGTTCCTGGCAGTACACTCTTAGTTTCTCAAGTGGCCAAGTTAGTTTTTCACCTATCAGAAAGCAAGTCAGCTGTGACTTCTTTCTCTCACACATGTCTCTATTCACAGATCAACTTTGCCTCCATTATCTGCTTCAGTGGAGCTCCATAGATGCCAGAACTATAACTCAAAATAAATTACTTTCCTTCAGTCCAAGCATTATTTCACAGGCACATAAAACACTAAGAGGTTAAGTTGATGCTATCTTAGTTACTTCTCACGATCTGTAGGTTGACTGTGCAAGATTGTAGGGAGGGATCTGGTGAGTCTATTCGCTCTCTTTTAGCACTGTGGAAGACGTCACATGACAGCACACATGAGAAATAAGATGGGCAACGCAGAGAGAGACAGAGAGACAGAGACAGAGAGACAGAGAGATCCCTTCTGTGATATTATGAATCTATCAACATACATAACTTATTAATGGAGTCAGGGCCCTTATGATCTAATTCTTTTTTTTTTTTTTTTTTGGTTCTTTTTTTTGAGCTGGGGACCAACCCAGGCCTTGCGCTTCCTAGGCAAGCGCTCTACCGCTGAGCTAAATCCCCAACCCCATGATCTAATTCTTAAAAAAATAAAACCTCTATCAGCTGACATTTATAAAAAAAAAAAAAGAACAACAAATGAACCTTGTCTTAGACAGGGTGTGTATTCCCACACAAAATGTCAGGACCAAGAAGCAAGCTGAGAAGAAAAGAATTTATTCAGCTTACACTTCCACATTGCTGTTCATCACCAAAGAAAGTCACAACAGGAACTCACACGGGGCAGGAACTTGGAGGCAAGAGCTGATGCAGCGGCCATGGAGGGATGCTGCTTACTGGATTGCTTCCCCTGGCTTGCTTTCTTATAGAACCCAGAACTACCAGCCCAGGGATGGCACCACCCACAATGGGCTGGGTCCTCCCACCTTGATCACTAATTGAGAAAATGCCTTACAGCTGGATCTCATGGAGGCATTTCCTCACCAGAGGCTCCTTTCTCTGTGGTAGCTCCAGCTTGTGTCAAGTTGACACATAAAACCAGCCAGTACAAAGCTTGTGTGTATCGTGTGGGGGTGCTAATTTCATATTAAAACCATATCACCAACCTTTGACACCCTCTTGAGGCTACTAGCTCACTATTATGGGCACTTTCTCAGGTTCTATTTTTTGTGACAACATGAATCTGTTTCAAGAGTAGAGTCATGGTGACTACATCACTTCTTATCCGTCCCTGTTTCCCAATACTGCCCTAATGGTAGTTAAATGGTCTCCATGAATTTTTAAAGGGACAGTCAACTAAATCAAAGGTACAGTCAGAAACTGTTTGGAGTTGAATTCTGGAGAGACCACTTCCTCACTCCGTAGTACCAGATGTCTGTGTAGAGTAAGTAATGTTTGCTGAAAACCCTGAAAGACTGGAGAGACTACTGTAATCAGAACCTTGCCTTTCTTTGGCTGAAAATGTTTACACGGTTTAAAAATATGGTAAGATTATTTTCAGAAACCATGGTGGGCTGGTCAAAGTCACCTCACTGGACTGGGGCAGCAAGAACAGAACCTGAAAAAGGGCTCACAATACTGATCTAGCAGCCTCCAGACTGTTAAAGGTTGGAATACTATGGTCTTACTATGAAATGAGCCCTTAAAAGGTTCATTTGTTTCAAGGTTGTCAGCTGATAGTCCTTTGGAATTGGATCATAAAGTCTCTGGTTTCATTAGTAACAGTAAAATATGTTGATGAGTTACTAATTAGTAGCCCTACCAGGAGGTGCCAGAGGCTTAGAAGGTAGAACCTAGTGGGAGGAAGTTGGCTGTTGGGGTGTTTTGGAACTGGAAAGAAGGCTCAGCAGTTACAGTTAAGAACTGTTGCTCTTGCAGAGGACTAGCATCTACATGTTGTGTCACAACTGTCTGTAACTCCAGTGTCAGAGGATCGGCCATCTTCTTCTGGACTCCCAAGTATTAGGCATATATATGGTGCACTTAAATGCACTCCTACACAGCAAGTAAATATTTTAAAGAACAAGAAGGAAAAAAAAGAGTCCACCTAATTCCTTCCTGTCCCTGCTTTTCCTCTGCCATCAAGTGGGCATCTCTGCTCCGCTTCATCTTTTGCATGACATTCTTCCACACTACACACCTCCAGAGACAATGGAGCCAGCTTCCTGGACTGTGATCTTTAAGTTCCTTTCGACGGTTTCTACTAAATATGTTTTGTTTTGTTTTGTTTTTGTCGTTGCCGTTTTGTTTGTTTGTTGAGACAGTTAGTCCTTGCTATCCTGGAACTTATTCTGTAGACCAGGTTGCCTGGAACTCAGAGGTCCACCTGCTTCAGCCTCTCAAGTGCTGGGATTAAAGGAATGTGCCACCACAACCTGGCTTCAACAGCAATGAAAGCTAACAAAGAAAAGCTTAAGGACCTCATGTTCTGCCATGTCTCCCTTACCAAGACGCACTTTATGTGTTTGTGTGACACATAAATCTCGTGAATCCCAGACTCACCTTGGTGTGAGGCTAACCTTGAGCTTCTGAACCTAGGATTGTAAGCATGTACTATCACATTGTTTACACAGTGCTGGGGAAATAAACCAGGCTTTGTGCATGCAAGACAAGTGCTCTACCAAATCCATTTTTATTTTGTGTGTATGTGTGGTGTTGGTGGCCCTTTAAGATAGAATTGCATTGTATCCAAAACTGGCCTAGAACTCACTATGTATCCCAGGGTGGCCTTCAACTTACACCAACCCTCCTGCCTCAGTCCCCTGAGTGCTTGGATTACAGGTGTGTCCTATCATGCCTGGTTGACAGTTTGTAACTTATTTTAGAGGTTGTAGTTAGTTAGAGGTTCATAGGCAGCTCATGCCTATGAAACATGGGTCCTTTACTTGGTGCTCAATCTATGGTGATGGGTGTGCTAGCATGTCTAGGACACAGTGAACCCAAGTAGCAAAGATGACAACCTGGTTGGTACAGCTTCAGCCCATGCTCTGATGCTAGTTAGTTTCACTAGACAATGACCCTCACTATGGGCAATCTGCAATCAACCCAGATGAGTCTATCAGCTTTGTTTCCATGCTTCAAGTTTCCAAAAAGGGAAATCTTAAACTTGCCAGTCTGTAGTTTTCCAAATGAGAGCCCAAGTGGGTAGACTAGTGTCAACAGTCCAGTTAGTGCTATGAGAAAAACTTAGAGTTCTGTCATAGTGCAGTTCTGTCATGAGTGGAGAAAACACATCCATTTTCCAATCCACAAGTCTAGAGTGGATGCTACCATAGCAGCCCTTGGGAGCAGTGCTAGTTTCAGCTTAGCAAACAGCAGTGGGCTGGGGTCTGACATATAAGGGAACCTCTGTGAACTCTATGAGACAGTGGCCTTGCTTTGGGCTACAGAACAGAGGGACCAAAGGGACAACTGCCATCTCTCCTCCCAGTCCCCACAGCTATAGAGTTGAATGCTAGGTCATTGTATTGCAATGCCCTGTAACCAAAACACATATGATTTGCACATTGTTATTTCTTTATTCTTTCAACCAGGACAGGCTGACAAATCACTAGGTGCTGAATCAGATAGCCCACTCCAAAAGGGGAGCATCTGTCATGAAGTCTTGGCAAGTACAAGTTGGGACACTTTGTCAAGTATTTTGTTTTTAATAATTATTTATCCATATATGTGTGTGAATATACTATGGCACATGTGTGGAGGTTGGAGACAGAACACAACTGGTTCTTTCTCCTTCTACCATGTAGATAGGTCCCAGGGATTAAATTTAGGCTTGAGAATAAGCAACAGGTAACTTTACCTACTGAAGCACATCAACACCCTGACCCCATGTGTTAAATTTTAATGAAAGTCTAGAAGCAATCTAGTTGTTTCCAAAGGGGTTATGTCAGCTGGGTGTGGTGGTACAAGTCTCCAATGCCAGCATTTTGAGACAAAGTGAGGATGATTAGGAATTCAAGGCCAGCTTCTACTACACATTAAGTTCAAAGCTGGTCTGAACTACATGAAATCATGTTTCAAAAGGCAAAGAAAATAAAAGGGGTACTTTTTATTCCCAGTAGAGGGGCAGCAATTCCCAATGCTACCATAAAAGCACCACCTATGGAGGCTACCCACCTCTAACCATGCTATAAGCAGAAAAGGGCCAACCAAAGACTTAGCTCAGTTACCTACCAGGGTTGTGGGTCCCAAGAATGCAAACACATGTCCATATAAGCAATTCCCACCCGCTAGGATCACTTTGAAATTTATGAGCTCATGTGACACATTGAGGTAAAAGACAGTACCATTTGCACACCCACAGGCATACACAAAGGCTGAACCTGCTCAAAACCCAACCCACAAGGTTGGCCTGATCCTTTCTTCCTCCTGGAAGAGGGAGGGACATTTCAGTTGGACCAATTTTCTCATATTTGTTTAGAAAGATAGGTGTTGACCAAAACACATATGATTTGCACATTGTTATTTCTTTATTTTCTTTTTCTTTTTTTCGGAGTGGGGACCGAACCCAGGGCCTTGCGCTTGCTAGGCAAGTGCTCTACCACTGAGCTAAATCCCCAACCCCTTCTTTATTCTTTCAACCAGAACTTACTGTGTCCATCATGTGCAAGGAAATATTTTATGTACTAAATTATAGTTTATGCTTAAGACTCACCTATGCTCTACACTCATATTCTAGTGGGAATATCAAATAAGAAATGAAAGGAAGGAAAATGCTGTGGAGGAAAAGGGGAGCAGGGAAGAGGAGCAAAAAGCACCAAAGATGTGAGTTTTAGATTTACCTGGACCTAATTGTATAGCCTCAGACTCATACCTCTTGGCTATAGCATAAGAAATGCTGGCAACAAGCAGAGAGCACCGTACCTGAATTTGCTAGTTTATGTAAAGTGGCCAGGGAATGTCAGAGAACTGAAGGATTTCAGAATAAGACCTAGACACATCTGGGAAAAGTTGAATCTAGACCTGGGGAAAAGACATGGGGGGGGGTGCAGCCCGCTGTAACAGGGCAGCAAGGTCCATGCAGCTGGGACAAGATGCACAAATCTGAGAACGGTTCTATGTGTTATAAAGCATAAGCAAAGTATAAATACTTCGGTTTAATAAAAGCTTGCTGATCACACATGTCTCTTACTGGAACCTAGCTGATACCCAATGTCTTTATTTTCATTCTAATTTAAAAGCAAAAGGGGAAGGGGCAGGACTAGAGAGATAGCTCAGAGATTAAGAACATGTATTCTTGCAGCAGACCTGGTTTGGGTTCCCAGGATCCATGTGGTAGCTCCCAACCATTCATAACTCAAGTTGCAGGAAATCTGATGCCCTCTTCTGACCACCACAGACACCAGGCATGAACTCAGTACACCACACATGCACGCACGCGCGCACACACACGCGCAGGCAAATCATCATTCAAGTCTTTTTTTAAAAAAATTAAAAGCAAACTAGGGAACTGGTTCAGTGGGTAAAAGTACTTGCTGTACTTGATAACTTCAACCGCACATTAAAAGCAGCAGCAGACACAAGAGATTCTGTATCAACAGGGCATAAAGTTGAGCGCTGACTTCTAAAAATTGTCTTCTAACCTCCACATCTATGTACCCCCAACTTGTGCAACCATTTTAATTTTTTTTTAAAAAAAAAAACACTATACAAAAAGAGCTATGGTGATAACAATCTTCTTTTTTAAAAAATTAAGAAAAGGGGTTGGGGATTTAGCTCAGTGGTAGAGCGCTTGCCTAGAAAGCGCAAGGCCCTGGGTTCGGTCCCCAGCCCCGGAAAAAAAAAAAAATTAAGAAAAATAAACTGAGGGAGGACAAGTGTTTTTTTTCCCCCTCCAGGGTTACTCATGGAATTGAAGCCAATCCCAAACCTACAGAGCTGCTTTACACAAAGAAATGAACAAGTCTCTAGTTTTTTCTGTTTCTAACTCAATACATATACACACAGATGCAGGTGGTAATACATTTGCATTCATTTGCACCCTTGTATCAACTGCTTCCCCACTCCCAGTTATTTGCACATATTTGTTGGTAGAAATGGGTTCTTCGCTTCAGAGGCTCAGCTCAAAGCAGACTGGTCTCACTTTTCCAGCCTCCTACCGATGAGCTCTCTAACTTTGCATCTGGGACCTAGAGACAGGTGGTGAGAACTAACAGTCGAAAGCTTCACTGTAAAGGCACTTTAAACACTGTGTGAGAAGGCGGTACAAGGGTTTCTGTCCATGGTTGTTGCCTGCCTATACTTAAAGCACTCAGGAGGCCAAAGCAGGGTTGAAACTTTGAGGCCAGACTGAGCTATACAAAGATATTGTCTCACTTTAGGAAAACAAAACAAACAAACAAAAAAACCCAAAACAAAACAAAACAAAAAAAACACTTATAAATCCCAAAGAACTATGGACTGCAAAATACCAAACACAAGACCATTAGGTTACTCAAGAAGGGGAAAGAAAAAAAGCAGGAGGTTCTGGATCAGAACAGAGGATCCCACAGACACCCAAGGACGGTACATCAGCTATTTAAAAGCACAAAGAGCTAGAGCCCAGAGCTAGCCAAAACTGCCTTAGACCAGAAAGGATTTCCATAGCATACACTCCTAGGGAACCCCTTCTTCTCCTGTTCTCCATGATGAAAACCAGGAATACCACTACCTGACAGGGTGAGTGTGAACTTTTGGTTCCAAGACAATAGAGTCACTAGCCCACTTCTTCTCAGTAGCTGGTTGGGTAGCCCAAGAGGCTCTGTAGGAAATGCCCCGGTTGTGCTCAATAAACCAGACAAGAGGAGAAAGGGAAGACAGACTACAAGAAGTACCTAACAGTTCTAGAGCCACCTGGCAGTCTTCACAGAGTCTGGGCTTCATCACTGTAGATGCTACATGCTAGGGTGTGGCTTTGCTCCAACTTGAAAATGCCTCAACCCTGCTGACAATAAAGAAAGGTAGATGTTCTCCCAGGCATCACAGGCTGCACAATGACCCCAGTGAAGGAAGCAGGACAGGCAGCACTAGGCATGGCAGTGGGAACTGAGCATGACATGCTGACCTGGTGACACTAGGAGGCAGAAGAGAACAGCTCAAACACCAAGTCTCTAGTAGGAGAGTATACCCATAAAGTGTCAACCTCAACCTCACCAAGGCTGCTTTGTTCTTTTTTTTTAAAGATTTATTTATTATATATGAGTGCACTGTAGCTGTCTTCAGACACACCAGAAGAGAGGGCATTAGATCTCATTACTGGTGGTTGTGAGCCACCATGTGGTTGCTGGGATTTGAACTCAGGACCTATGGAAGAGCAGTCAGTGCTCTTTTTTTTTTTTTTTTTTAATATTTATTTTATTTATACAAGTACACTGTCATTCTCTTCAGACACACCAGAAGAGGGCATCCGAACCCATTACAGATGGTTGTGAGCCACCATGTGGTTGCTGGGAATTGAATTCAGGACCTCTGGAAGAGCAGTCAGTGCTCTTAACCGTTGAGCCATCTCTCCAGCCCCGCAGTCAGTGCTCTTAATCTCTGAGCCATCTCTCCAGCCCCTGCTTTGTCCTTTTAAGCACCACTGGATGAGGTATAATGGGAATCTGGCCACTCTTGACCAATACCTTTATGGAAGTTAGTCTACCAGCCACTCTATGCAGGAGAGGGTGCAAAGAGTAAGTGGTCTGCCTACCACTTCACCTAAAGACCCCTGCTGGGTGCCATAAGGCACCTCTAACTTCTTCCAGCAAGAACTCCAGCAGGAAGCAGATGGCTCAGACAACAAGGGATAGAAGCTACAGAAGAGCTAACATGAACATTCATTCATTACATGAGCCCTGGGTGGGGATGGGCTGCAGAGTAAGGATGAATGAGAGCTGAGGTTTATGGCTCAGTGGTGCAGCACTTGCCTAGCATACACCAGGTCTTAGGCTCAGCACTGAGAGTTAAAAAATTTAAAATGCAATGGAGTCACAAAAGTAGGGATGTGAGCAGAACCACTTACTTCTTCAGAGTATAATGTTCATTTGCTTAGAAATAGACTGAGGCAAAGGAAAGGAAAACTAACATTTATTGAGCGCCTATGGGTATGTGTATATATGTGTATACATACATACACACCCTTATAAAATGTATGCCTGGTCTTGTGCAAGGAGT
The DNA here is from genome assembly GCF_011064425.1 of Rattus rattus. Classification (NCBI taxonomy): domain Eukaryota; kingdom Metazoa; phylum Chordata; class Mammalia; order Rodentia; family Muridae; genus Rattus; species Rattus rattus. The sequence continues at coordinate 53,916,006 of NC_046165.1, read as the reverse complement.
TCTCATCTACAACATTCCATTTGATCCTCACACCAACCCTGTGAGGTAGGTATTATCCTCATGTGTCAGGTGAGGACTATGAGGCTCAGAAAGGTTAGGTAGTTTGTTCAAGGACACTGAACTAGAAACCAGTGAGCTGGGACTGAGTTTTAAGTCTCCGGCAGTTCCATCCTATCCCGGTTCTTTCCTACCCCCTTGAGCCCTCCCCTCCCTACCCCTGTAGCCCATGGCTCCCCAAAAAGAAGCCTGCCCCATCCTGCTCTGGGAGGATGCAGTCAGTTGAGGATTAAGACATAAATAAAATAAATAGCAGGGTCAGGTTCCCAGAAGTGAGGACGTTTCAAGTCCCACTCATAGCTGCTGGGGGGGGCGGGGGCAGCATGGGCCCTAGTGTGGGGGTTGGGGGGACTGGGACTATAGCCACCAAAAGCTGCAACAAGTGGGTTAAAGAGGCCCCAACTGGGCTGCATGTCTTTGAGAACAAAGGTCTGGAGCAGGCAGCGGTCATGGGCAGTCACCATCCTCCTCCATCTGTCCATTTCACCGGTGTTTGTGATCCAAGAGAGATTCAAAATCAGGAGAACATACAAGTTTGTGCTTCACATGTCCCAGGACTGTCATCTCCCCTGTCCTGCTGTCCCCAAGGCCCACAGACACCAGTTCCTGCCATTCAACAGAGACATCAGTGAGAAACACACACTCACACCCAACCCAGCCCTCAGTCCAGTGACCCAAAAGTTCCTTACTGCCTAAGCACAGGCTGTTTAATACTTCCCCAAGCCTCTCTCTGGCCCACAGGGGTTGTACCTGCAGGAAAGAACAGGTTGTTCCCATGGTCACATCCAGAGTCACCTTGCCCAGGAGAAGCTGCACCTTCCCTGATTTGCGGATGAGTAGCTTGCCCACTTGACCCTCTGTCAGGTCAGCCAAGGTACAAGCATTCTCCGCTAGCCTGGTTTCCTGTGGAGAGAAGCAGCAGGTAGTTACTAGGCAACAGCTTTCATGAATGAATCCTATTCTGTTTCCCAGAGAGAAGCACAGCAGCAGCGATCTCTGCAACAAGGGCTATGTCCTGGAGCTATCAGCCTAGAATTTCCCCAGAACTCGCTCTTGAGCATACCCGGTCCTTTTCTTGCTTTATGACTACCATCTGTCCATCCTCGCCCTGCACCTCCGTCTTGACAGGCTTGATGTCCTGAGTAGGCGGCTGCCCAGGGAGGGTATCAGGCAGCTGAAGGAACAGCAGCTCCTCCTCCTTCGTGAGGCTCAACTCCCTCAGCAGCTCTGCCACAGACACGTCCTTTGGAAGACCAGGGGTCTTCCTGGCTGCTCTTGGAGGGGCTTTCACTTTCGCCTCCTCTTCCTCATCCCGTGGCTCCTCTTTCACTGCCCAAAGTGAGAAGAAGGAAAAGACATCAAGTAACCCTACCGGCTAAGCCAGGTCTCTGTTCCCAACCCTTCATGTCCATGTGCTTCACTGTTACTCAGTCAGAAGTTACACAGAGGAACAAGAAAGAAACTCAAGAGTGCGTGACTCCTCTAAAACGGGACAGCTGAGGCCAGGCGTACTGGCACAGAGACATGTGGACTGAGGCGGGAGCTTATGTCTTGATTCCATGCCTGTACTTCTGAGTGGGAAGGAAACGGAGACACTGCTGAGCTGCAGTCTTGGAGGTCATGTGAGGGCTTCTGGGGACAGCTAGGGAGGAGGGGAAGTCGGTGGCACGGGTTACCTTTTACAGCTGGCACATCCACCTCCATGTCTTCTTCCTTGGGGCCAGCAGAAAAAGGCTTAATGTCTGGCTCTTCACTCTCCTCCTTGAAAAGCCACCCTGAATGAGCCAGTGGCAGTTGTACTGGCATGTTCCGTGTGTCATTCTTTAGCCCTGGGTCATCGATGAACTGCCGAAGAGTGGGGGGTCACATTAAATGTCAGCATGTGTGCCTATGTCACAGCCCATTTCGGGACCTGTCTCTCTCCTCACACATGGAGGCAAGCACTCTTTCCACGGAGCTGCACCCCCAGCCCCACTTTAGTGCTCCTGTGACCAAAAGCCCAAAGATGTCCCTGGCCTGGCTTCCTAAAAGCCCTCGTTAGCAGATACAAAGAAACCAGTCCCCCAGCCTGCTGGTACCTACATCATCCTTCTCCAGCATGCGCAAGATCTGCTTGGTTTCTTCATCTGTTTCTCTCTTCTCTTTTTTGATGTTGATGATATGAGAAGGCCCCATGTCTGACATATCCACAGTCTTATCCCAGTTCCCTGCAGGAAATCATGCCGTTCACTAGGGTTAAATAAGGGGGACAGCAACAGCAAGGGAAACCAAGCTAGGAAAGGAGAATCCCATGTTCTGCTTTCTCAGGTGGTCTGAACCGCAATCCAGACCAGATCCCTTCCTGGTACCTTTTTTTTTCATCATTTCTGCTGGACCCTGCTCAAAGATGGAATGGGACTGGATCACTTCTGGGCGGCCACGTCCCCGTCCATGACCCTCACGCTGGCGGTCTCTGTCCCGTTCACGCTTTTCCTTCTTCATAGTTACTTCTTCTTTTGGCCTGGGGATGAGGACAGATAGAAGGGTCTGCCTCAGGAAACAAACCCTCCTCACCCACCTCATTTCAACCAACTGAGCAGCGTTTGCGAGCCAGAAAAGACACCATGAGAATCACAACCCCGTCCTTTGTTACACCTGTTACATCTGATAAAGCACGGCCTTTAATTTCCTCTTACTTTACCTCCTTGTCCAAAATGTGGGCTTTCTGTTCTGTTTTTGTACTGCCTGGAAGTAGAAAGACTGGAAAGCAGAGGAACTTAAGAGGAGTATGAAGAGCTTTGCTCCACCTCAGCAGAATTAGGAGGAAGCTGAGGTGGAACCTACTGGGTGGTTGTCCAGCTCCTGAAGGAGGACAGAAACTCAGCCCTTTCCTCTCCTTGACTTCTTTCTCCCCTTGGGTATTCTCTGACACCAGCTCACTGCCATACCATAGACCCAAAAGCATAGACCCACCTCATCACGGACTTAAACCTCCAAAGCTTGAACGTCCAAAATGAAATGCCCCTCTCTGTAAGTTGATATCTCAGCTATTCATTGCAGTCAGACAGACAGATGGATGGATTGACAGACAGGCAGAGCCAGGCATCGTATACACCCTAATCCCAGGGCTCAGGACATAGATCTGAGAGGCAAGCAGATCCCTGGGAGTTCTAGGCCAGCAATCTACACAGTGAGTTCCAGGATATGAAAGGCCATGTAGAGAAACACTGTCTCAAAAGCAAACATATCTCTACATAACCTGGGATTAAAGCATGAGACCCACTGGTGAATAAGCCAATGGCAAAAAGTTAAAATTCCCAGGCTGCACACCTAATTACTTCCTCAGACTCAGAGCAAAAGAGGGTGAGTGGTGTTCATTAATCCTATGTACTTACTCTTCTTTGATCTTCCGACTGATGATATTTGGGGTGAAGGTTTTCTGAAAAGTAAAATACAGTACTGTATTTTCGCAGTGCTCAACAGACCAACAATTCTGGGAAGGCTTGGAGAGACAGATCTGCCAGCACTGACAAATGGATGACACAGGGAGACTACCGTAGCTTTATCCTGTTTGTTCTGCTTTCTTTTCAGAGTACTCTTATATTTACTGTTATGCACATAATGGGAGAGGACAAAGAGCAGTTACCTGCATGCTTAAGATTCATTCATCACGGGGCTGGGGATTTAGCTCAGCGGTAGAGCGCTTACCTAGGAAGCGCAAGGCCCTGGGTTCGGTCCCCAGCTCCGAAAAAAGAAAAAAAAAAAAAAAAAAAAAAAAAAAGATTCATTCATCACCACTAGATTATTTGCTTTGTTACTGACATCCACAGAGTTATGAACACTCTACCAAGTAAAGCAATTTTGTCTGACTTTCATGGGAGTTTGTAAGGTGCCCATAACATAATAAGCACTTCCGAATGTCTTGAATTAACTAGGTTCTCTGCCTTTTAATTGCCTATGAAACCATGTCAATGTCTTGTACCAGCACCTAGGCTTGAAGGTCTCTCGATACAGGCTGACATCCCATCAGGGACAAATGGCCGTATATGAATGAACATCACGAATTGCCTCCCTTCGGCCTGGAACTCAAAGCATTTGGGTTTCTGTACAAATGCGCTCGCCGGTACCTTCTTGACACCGCCAAGGGTGAGGTCCCGGGAGCGGATGGAGGGAAGGCGGCCTGGCGTAAGCGGGGGAGCGGGCCGCCGGCCGACAAGTCCCCGGCCCCCAGAGAGAAGGGGTCGGGGCCCTCCAGGATTGCTGGGCTCGCCCGCGGCGTTTCCTTCCGACATGGTTCCTAGAGGAAAGTAGGCAACAAAGTGACTCCAAGGGCTGGATGCGAGGACCCTGGGCGGAACCCCACCCACGTAACCCCCCCCGTAGCCCCCCCGCCCCGTCCGTGCGTCGTTCCCGCCGCACCACAGCTCCTCCCAGTCCCACGTGGCGAGGTTTCCCGGAGCGCCCCACCTCTAGCTTTGGACTCGTCACATGCCCTCTCCCCGGGACTGCATGACGTACCTGTGTTGAGGCTCTACGCTGAGTTTCACGACCTCACCTCTAACGAGACCAACCACCGGCCGCCGGTCTCACGGCAAGGCGGAAGTCTGCGTGGCAAGAACCGGGGGCTGCCATCTTACCCTGGGGCGGAAGTGACATCAAGGGGGCGTGACCGGACCATAGTATTTATCAGACGGTGCCTCGCTGTCCTCCGCCTTCTCTTCCCGGTTCTTCCCGGAGTCGGGAAAAGCTGGGTTGAGAGGGCGAAAAAGGATATGGGAGTGGATTCTGAACTGTGCGGGGGTGTGACTCGTGGGGGTGTGTCTCTGCGCCTGGATGGCAGTGCTAGTGCGGTCCGCAGGGTCGGGGGGGGGGACGCGGGGGGGCCTCCTAGGTCGCCTACCTGCTGTACGTGGTGTACTGCGCAGCCTCTGGGAACAGTGGGGTCGGCTCTCGGGATGCGTCTCCGGACATAGGGAGCCTTGCCCTCAGGCCGAGGCTGGCTGCAGCTTCCCTGCATTGACCTTGGAGTGGTCACTGTACCTTCCGGCTTGTCCCTTTGCTCGTGAGCGCCTTCCTTAGCGGATCCCTGAAGTCCTAACGCAGTTTGGACAGAGCAGCCAATAGCTCTTCTTGCCTATCTGGGTTCATGATTGCTTAGTCAAATCTGGAAAGAGCCTGGAACTGAAGTTTGCTCTTAAAGTGGGAGGTTTTTTGTTTGTTTTTTTTTTTTTGATTGGGAGTGTGTGTGTGTAGTGTGTGTTTTTAAGACAACCCTACTCTTGTAACCCTATCAAGTCTGGAACTTAAGTAGACCAGGCTGGCCTCGAACTTGGCAGCAGTCCTGTCTCTTCACAGACACCCATCAGTGCACAGATTACAGATGTGCACCACCAATCCCAGCTGAAAATTTTTTTTATTGTAATGGATGTATACATTTAATATATACAAATATATATAATTTAATCTGTGGGGAAAAAGTCATTTAATGTTACACCACAGAGATCCCCAGTACGAATTAAAAACATTATGTAGTTCTAGGGAAGGAACCTATTTCTGCTAGAATTCCATAGACTGCTAGCATTAAAATATTAGTGATGTACTGTAACATTGTGCCACACAATACTGTATCCTTTGTTGGAAACAAATGACCAATAGGAGTATATATGTATATATACATATATATATACATATATATATTTTTTTTCCTTAATGCATTCATTTGAACAGGTATATCGTTAGAAATAACTAGTGTACATTTGATAGATCCAACTTTTTTGTTTTCTTTTAGATTACATCCCTAGGAGTTTCAGAAGAAGTACATATTAAAAGTAAACTTCATTTTGATGCCATACACACGCAGTTACTTAAAGGAAAAGTAAAATGATGTGGAGAGTCAGGCATGTTGGTGCATGCCTATAAACCCAGCACTTGGGAGGCAAAAGCAGGCCGGTCCAAGTTTACCAGCTTGGACTACAAAGCGAGACAGTGGTAGAGGTGATGATGGTGGTGATGGTGGTGTGGTGATGGTGGTGAAGGTGGTGATGGTTGTGGTAGTGATGATGATGGTGATGGTGGTGATGGTGGTGGTGGTGATGATGGTGATGGTGGTGATGATGGTGATGGTGGTGATAGTGGTGGTAGTGATGACGGTGATGGTGGTGATGGTAGTGGTGGTGATGATGATGGTGATGATGATGGTGATAGTTGTGGTGATGGTGGTGGAGGTGGTGGTGATAGTGGTGGTGGTGGTGATGATGGTGATGGTAGTGGTGGTGATGATGGTGGTGGTGATGGTGGTGATGTTGATGGTGGTGGTGATGGTGGTGGTGGTGGTGGAGGTGGTGGTGATGATGGTGGTGGTGGTGATGATCAGCAGAGCCTAAATTCTGTTTACTTTGCCTTCCCCAATTGTAAGATCTAGCCCTTATATCAAAACCAGAGTATTAATATTTTTTGCAGTCATGGTACAAGACATTTCAACACTACAGAAATCCTTGGAGCTGCCCTTTCAGATACAGTCTTCCTTACTGCCTTCTCTTCCTTCCCTCACTCCTCCCCCCACTAATCTAGTCTCCATTTCTAACATTTTGTTATTTCAGAAGATAGAGTCTTATTATGTATCTCTGGCTGACCCGAAACTCACTGTAGAGACAAGACTTGACTTCAGACGTTCAGTAAAGTATCTGCCTCTCTGCTTCAGCGGGTCTAGAATTAAAGGAATGTGCAATCCTGCCCAGCTTTTGTGGCTGCACTTTTATCCCCATAATTTTGTGGCTATTATCCAAGTGATATATATCATTAGTTTGTTCCTTTTCCTACTTTGTATCTGTGGTCTCTTTAATCATCCTTTGAAAGACATCTGGCTTGTTTAGTTTGTGTCTATTGTGAATAAAGTTGCTGTGAATAACCATGCAGCTTTTTGTGTCAATACAAATTTTCTCTGGAATGAGTGCACCTGTTGATTTGTATGATTGAATGATTAATCTTGGAAACAAGAACAACAAACTGGCTTCCATGGTGGCTAGACTATTTTCGATGAGTATTCTGTGGGTCATCATCAATGCTACTAATTGTTTTCAAAGAGTCCTTATGCAAGAGGACTGGAGGTGCCTCCATGATTAAGAGACTTGCTGCCCTTGTTCCCAACTCTTAGGTAGTGGCTCTCAGCTGTCCATAATTTATTTTCAGGGGATTTGGTGGCCTCCGAGGTCACCAGGCAAGCTAACAGTGCACATGCATGCATGCAGGCAAAAACCGTTTATGCTCATAGAATAAGAACAAATAAATCCTTTTTAAAAAAAAAAAAAAAGTGCTGTGTTAGCTTGTCGGTGGTGGCATGTGCCTTTTATCCCAGCCCTGAGGGTGGTAGTGGTGCTCACCTTTAATTCCAGCACTTGGGAGGTAATAGGTGAGTCTCCCAGCCTAGTCTACTGAGAGTTCCAGGACAGCCAGGGCTACACAAAGAAACCATGCCTCAGAAAAACAAAAAATAAAAAATACTGCGCTAAGATGTATCACTACTAAAAAAGTAAGAATAAAATTAGAGAAGGGCCTGAGAGATCCCCACTCCTCTCTGAGGACTTTCCAAGTGGTTAAAAGTTGATGGGAGGAAAGGAAACACATGTTCCTTCAGTGGTGTAACCATTGATAAGATGTTCATGTTCCTTTAAACAGCCCCCAGTAAAACTGATTGAATCACACACACTAATAGTAGAAGGGCAGCTAGCTAGGAAGAGGAATAGTGGGCCAGTGTCTGAGCTAGTTTAATGTCAACTTGACACAAGACAGAGTCATTGGAGAAGAGGGCACCTCAGTTGAGGAAAATGCCTCTATAAGATTAGGCCTTAAGCAGGTCTCTGGGGCATTCCCCTACTTAGTGATGGAGGGTGGGGAACAGTGATAGGTGGTGCCAAATAGAAGACCTCATACTAATACTATCCAAACTATTCCACAAAATTGAAACTGATAGAGCACTATAGAATTCCTTCTATGAAGCCACAATTGCTCTTATACCTAAACCACACAAAGACCCAAAAAAGAAAGAGAACTTCAGGGTTGGGGATTTAGCTCAGTGGTAGAGCGATTGCCTAGGAAGCGCAAGGCCCTGGGTACGGTCCCCAGCTCCGGAAAAAAAAAGAACCAAAAAGAAAAAAAAAAAAAGAAAGAAAGAAAGAGAACTTCAGACCAATTTCCCTTATGAATATCAACGCAAAAATACTCAATAAAATTCTGGCAAACTGAATCCAAGAGCACATCAAAACAATCATCCACCATGATCAAGTAGGCTTCATCCCAGGCATGCGGGGATGGTTTAATATACGGAAAACCATCAATGTAATCCATTATATAAACAAATTGAAAGAACAAAACCACATGATCATTTCATTAGATGCTGAGAAAGCATTTGACAAAATTCAACACCCCTTCATGATAAAAGTCCTGGAAAGAATAGGAATTCAAGGCCCATACCTATACATAGTAAATGCCATAGATAGCAAACCAGTAGCTAACATTAAACTAAGTGGAAACTTGAAGCAATCCCACTAAAACAGGGACTAGACAAGGCTGCCCACTCTCTCCCTACTTATTCAATATAGTTCTTGAAGTCCTAGCCAGAGCAATCAGACAACAAAAGGAGATCAAGGGGATACAGATTGGAAAAGAAGAAGTCAAAATATCACTATTTGCAGAAGATGTGATAGTATATTTAAGTGATCCCAAAAGTTCCACCAGAGAACTACTAAACCTGATAAACACCTTCAGCAAAGTGGCTGGGTATAAAATTAACTCAAATAAATCAGTAGCCTTCCTCTACACAAAAGAGAAACAAGCCGAGAAAGAAATTAGGGAAACGACACCCTTCATAATAGTCCCAAATAATATAAAATACCTCAGTGTGACTTTAACCAAGCAAGTAAAAGATCTGTATGATAAGAACTTCAAGCCTCTGAAGAAAGAAATTGAAGAAGACCTCAGAATATGGAAAGATCTCCCATGCTCATGGATTGGCAGGATTAATATAGTAAAAATGGCCATTTTACCAAAAGCGATCTACAGATTCAATGCAATCCCCATCAAAATACCAATCCAATTCTTCAGAGAGTTAGTTAGACAGAACAATTTGCAAATTCATCTGGAATAACAAAAAACCCAGGATAGCTAAAACTATCCTCAACAATAAAAGGACTTCTGGGGGAATCACTATAACTGAACTCAAGCAGTATTACAGAGCAATAGTGATAAAAAAAAAAAAACCTGCATGGTATTGGTACAGAGACAGACAGATAGAATAGAATTGAAGACCCAGAAATGAACCCACACACCTATGGTCACTTGGTTTTTGACAAAGGAGCCAAAACCATCCAATGGAAAAAAGATAGCATTTTCAGCAAATGGTGCTAGTTCAACTGGAGTTCAACATGTAGAAGAATGCATATCGATCCATGCTTATCACCCTGTACAAAGCTTAAGTCCAAGTGGATCAAGAACCTCCACATCAAACCAGATACACGCAAACTAATAGAAGAAAAAGTGGGGAAGCATCTCGAACACATGGGCACTGGAGAAAATTTCCTGAACAAAACACCAATGGCTTATGCTCTAAGACCAAGAATCGACACATGGGATCTCATAAAACTGCAAAGCTTCTGTAAGGCAAAGGACACTGTTGTTAGGACAAAGGGACAACCAACAGATTGGGAAAAGATCTTTACCAATCCTACAACAGATAGAGGGCTTATATCCAAAATATACAAAGAACTCAAGAAGTTAGACCGCAGGGAGACAAATAACCCTATTAAAAATGGGGTTCAGAGCTAAACAAGGAATTCACAGCTGAGGGATGCCGAATGGCTGAGAAACACCTAAAGAAATGTTCAACATCTTTAGTCATAAGGGAAATGCAAATCAAAACAACCCTGAGATTTCACCTCACACCAGTGAGAATAGCTAAGATCAAAAACTCAGGTGACAGCAAATGCTTGGAGAAAGAGGGACACTCCTCCATTGTTGGTGGGATTGCAGACTGGTACAACCATTCTGGAAATCAGTCTGGAGGTTCCTCAGAAAATTGGACATTGAACTACCTGAGGACCCAGCTATACCTCTCTTGGGCATATACCCAAAAGATGTCCCAACATATAACAAAGACGCATGCTCCACTATGTTCATCGCAGTCTTATTTATAATAGCCAGAAGCTGGAAAGAACCCAGATGCCCTTCAACAGAGGAATGGATTTAAAAAATGTGGTACATCCACACAATGGAATATTACTCAGCTATCAAAAACAACGACTTTATGAAATTCATAGGCAAATGGATGGAACTGGAAAATATCATCCTGAGTGAGGTAACCCAATCACAGAAAAACACACATGGTATGCACTCATTGATAAGTGGCTATTAGCCCAAATGCTTGAATTACCCTAGATGCACAGAACACATGAAACTCAAGAAGGATGATCAAAATGCGAATGCTTCACTCCTTCTTTAAAAGGGGAACAAAAATACCCTTGGCAGGGAATAGGGAGGCAAAGTTTAGAACAGAGGCAGAAGGAACACCCATTCAGAGCCTGCTCCACATGTGGCCCATACATATACAGCCACCAAACTAAATAAGATGGATGAAGCAAAGAAATGCAGGCCAACAGGAACTGGATGTAGATCTCTCCTGAGAGACACAGCCAGAATACAGCAAGTACATAGGCGTAATGCCAGCAGCAAACCACTGAACTGAGAACGGACCCCCGTTGAAGGAATCAGAGAAAGGACTGGAAGAGCTTGAAGGGGCTTGAGACCCCATATGAACAACAATGCCAACCAACCAGAGCTTCCAGGGACTAAGCCACTACCCAAAGACTATACATGGACTGACCCTGGGCTCCAACCTCATAGGTAGCAATGAATAGCCTAGTAAGAGCACCAGTGGAAGGGGAAGCCCTTGGTCCTGCCAAGACTGAACACCTAGTGAATGTGATTGTTGGGGGGAGGGTGGTAATGGGGGGAGGATGGGGAGGGGAAGAGCATAGAAGGGAAGGGGAAGGGGTTAGGGGGATGTTGGCCCGGAAACCGGGAAAGGGAATAACAATTGAAATGTAAATAAGAAATACCCAAGTTAATAAAGATTAAAAAAAAAAAAGAAAAGAAAAGAAATGCTGAGCAAATCATGAGGAGCAACACAGGAAGCAGTACCCCTCTATGGCTTCTGTATCAGCTCCTGCTTCCAGGTTCTTGCCCTGCTTGAGTTCCTGTCCTGACTTCCTCTGATGGTGAACTGTGATGTGGAAGTGTAAGCTGAATAAACCCTTCTCCCCTCAAATTTCTTTGGTCATGGTATTTCATCAAGGCAATAGTAACTCTAAGACAGACAGGGAGTGGGACAAGTGAGGATAGGGGGTTATGGCTATGATCAAAATGTATGATCAATTCTCTTGCAATGTTTATGGAATTTCCAGGAAGAAGACTTAAATCAGATATTTTAACATACCGTTTATTTGTTTATATAGGGTCTTTTGTTTCCAAGCTTGTTAAGTAGTCATTTATGACCTTGAACTTCTGATCCTGCTAACTTAACCTCCAGAATGCTGGGGTTATAGGTGTGTGCTTTGGTTATTTTTCTACCACTATGATGAAACACCATGATCAAAAGCAACTTGAAGAGAAAATGTTTGGTTTGGCTTACATACCCTAAATCACATTGAGGGAAGCCAATATAGTAACTCAAACAGGGCAGGATTCTGTAGGCAGAAACCACAGAGGGCTGGTGCTTCCTGGCTTACTCCTCATGGCTTGCTCAGCCTGCTTTTATATAGAACCCAGGACCACCAGCCCAGGGGTATTCCTATCCACAATGGGCTGGGCCCTCTCCTGTCTATCACTAAGAAAATGCCCTATAGACTTGCTCACAGCCTGATCTTATGGAAGCATTTTTTCAGTTGAGGTTCTCCCCTCAGATGACTTTATCTTGTTTCAAGTTAACATAACACTAGTCATGACAGGCACCATGCCTACTTTATAGAAATGAGACCCAGGGGCTGGAGAGATGGCTCAGTGGTTAAGAGCACTGACTGCTCTTCCAGAGGTCCTGAGTTCAAATCCCAGCAACCACATGGTGGCTCACAGCCATCTGTAATGAGATCTGATGCCCTCTTCTGGTGTGTCTGAGCAGCCACAGTGTACTTACATATAATAAATTAAAAAAAAAAAAATGGGACCCAGGACATTGGGCATACTAGGCAAGTACTCTTACCAATTGAACAACATCCCCAGCCATATTTTTTGACATTTTAGAAATTCCTAACAGTGGTTATTATAATCTGTCTAGGGACATTCTCCAGTTTTTCTTTAATTAAACTCTAGACTTTGAACACTTCGTTCCTATACCTCTCTATTTTCTCCCAGAGACTGAGGGCTTGGATTCTTTCATGTAGCCTCAACGGAACCTTGTAAACTATTTTTAGCTGAATCCTGCATAATGAATGGGATCCTAGGAGACCTAATTTTGTTATTAATACCTCTTATTGCATGTTATGCTCACAAATGCCATAGTCAATACAGTCATCATTCCTACTGATAAGTAACTAACAAACTCAACCATCATTTGGGGAGTCTGACTGTAGGTTGGCTTGGGAAGTTATAACCAGATTCTGTAAAAACCACATGTCTGCGAATTCTTAACGGGCATCAGAAATACCAAGTAAGAAATCTTTAAATACTTAGCCTTAAAATAAAAGGAGTGTGTGGTACGAGAACGCTGCCTGAGTTCAAGCTGTCATTCGCTTCCCCTCACAGGGGATTAGTTAGCTGGTTCCTCCGCATGTGTCTGGACTTCTAGACATTTAATTCTCAGGGTCTCCCGGCCACTCCCCCCTTAACCCTGTACTCTCTTTATTATCATCGTCTTGTTAATCAGTTTCATATCTGCATTAGTTTAATTTTTAAAACTGATCATCACTGTGTGAGTGTGGGCACATGAGTGTCACTGCCTGTGTGCGAAGGTCAGAGAACAGCCTGTTCCCTCTAGAGTCAGTTCTGAGAACTCAGGTGGTACACACATACTTGCCCCCATTAGTCTGTTCCAAAGCAGACACTGTATGCATGTCTCAGGGCTTGTGCAGAGAAGTCTCTTTGCCCCACATACATACCCCTGTCGGTCCACACTGCTACTTGGATGTCTGCCAACCATCTAAGACCAAGGTCCACGTGCAGATTTCTAAATATTCCTGAAATGACAAGAAAGTGGCCCCATTGTACTGAATGGCAGCTAGGTCCCTTTAGTTGTTATAGCAAAAATCTGCCCTTCGAGCAGTGGGGGAGAGGGGATCAAAACCAGGGCCTGAGGCACACTAGGTAGAGTGCATTTCCAGCTCACCAAAAACCCTTGCAGTTCCTCTTCTCTTACAGATTCCCACACCACGTCAGCTTTTCTAGATTTTCCAGAATCTTACCAACACAGCCACCACCTTTCTGGTGCAGACCACCATCACTTTTGGGGACTCCTATTATTATAATAAGCTCCTGCCTGAATTCTCTTCCAGATGGGCCCCTGTGGTCTAGTCTCAATACCACAAGTGACATAATCCACATCAGGTCACATCTGTGCTCACAGCTCCCAAGAGATGTCTACTTCAGAGGAAAAGCCCTAGGGTGGCCTCCCTGGCCCCACATCGTCTGGCCATCTACCCACACATTCTCTCTGGCCTCACAGGTTGCCCCTGTTACTCCAGGCCCACTTCTGCTTCAGGGCTCCTGCGCCTGCTGCTTAGAACTCTTTGTTCTCTTAGAATGCTACTCCCGCCTCCTTCCCTGGTCCCCGTTACTGTCACACAGAAGCCTTTTCTTTTTCTTTTATTCAAGAAAGGTCTTCTCTGTGTAGTTCTGTCTGTCCTGGAACTCACTCTATAGACCAAGCTGGCCCCAAACTCAAGAGATCTACCTCCTTCTGCTTCCCAAGTGCTGGGATGTAAGGCATGTGCCACCATTCCCCGGTTCTTAATTAAAGTTGTAAAAACCAAACCAAAACAGCCTCCCCTGACTCCTTCTATTTCCTGACTTCTTTTTCTCTTTCCCACCAAATCAGCTTAGCATCTGCTTGTTTGTGTGTCTGTCTTCTTCCTACTGGGACATAAGCCCTATGAGGAGTGTCTTGGTTGTGGAATAGATGTCCATCATCTATTCCTTCTGCCTGAAACAGTGCCTGCTACATAACGGGTTCCCAACAGACTTTTTTCCCTTAAAGACTTATTTATTTTATCTTCAGATACATCAGAGGACCCAACAGATATTTTAAAACGAATGGATGAATTCCAGTCTGTGTTGAAACCAAGGAACAAGTCTGGCTGTAGAAATATGATGGTGAAGGCTGGGCCACAGTGACACACACCTTTAGTACTCTGGAGGCAGAGGCAGGCTGATCTTTGTGAGTTCAAGGCCAGCATAGTCTACAGAGTATGGGACAGCTAGGGGTACACAGAGAAACCCCGTCTCAAAAATCAAAACAAACAAATGAGAAAAGAAAGGAAGGAAGGAAGGAAGGAAGGAAGGAAGGAAGGAGGAAAGAAAGATAGATAGATAGATAGATAGATAGATAGATAGATAGATAGATAGATAGATAGAAAGGTGGGTTGGTTTCAGGGGGTAAATTTAACTCTGATATCTTTTGGGCCTGGGGTGGGTACAGGTGAGAAGCAGTTATATTATCATATTTTCTTTCTTTGACTTACAGTACTAGGATCAAACCTAAGACATCATGCATAATATTCGGCAGTGCTTTGTTTAATTGATGGTGGTAATATGTACTCCTAAATATATAAATACAACCTGCTCAGTCTGTATGATGTTACTCCTAGGTATATGTTTTCAAGGCTGGCCATTTGTTTTGTTGTTGTAGTTGTTTGTTTGTTTGCTTTAAGACAGGGTCTCTCTATATAACTCTGGCTGTTCTGGAACTCTCTATATCAACCAGGCCGGCCTTGAACCCAGAGATCTAGCTGCCTCTGCATCCCAAGTGCTGGAATTAAAGGTGTGCACCACCAGGCCTGATCTTGACCATGTGGAATTAAATAAGGGATTGGTGTGTTCTTCTGGGAGAGACAATGTCTCCTTCTCTCGATGTTCCTTGGTTGCCTGTAGGTCTTAGTCTGTTTTGAGACATCATGGACTTTGTCTTTTGGTGTCGTTCTTGTCCAGTAAGCTTAGGCAGCAGTGTTGGTGAGAATTCATGGGTGCAGCTTCTCTGACTTACCTAGGAGGAACAACCTCAGAGTAAACTCCCTGGCCCACTGGCTCTTACAGTCTTCCCACCTCCTCTTCTACAGTGATCCTTGAGTCTTAGGTGCAGGAGTTGTGCTGTGGATGTATCAACTGATGTTAGCCCTGCACTGTATTTTAATAGGTTGTGGGTTTCTGAGTGGTCTCCATCTATTGTAAAGAGAGGCTACCTTGATGAGCAGTTAGCAGTACATTTAGCCATAGGCATTAGGATACATAATTAGGATGTATTAGGGACTATGCTGGTTTAGTAGTTTGTTGTAGATTCTTCTCCAACTATGACTTCACTAGCTCCAAATAGTTGGTTAGGTTTCCAGTACCAGGCATGGTTTCTCTCTTGTTGAGCGAACCTTAGGTCCAATTAGAGTGCTGTCTGTTACCACCAAGGAATGAGTATCAACTATTCCACCCTTAGGGTTACTCTCGCGCCATGCTGATCTTATACTTGACAGATGGCATAGCAGAGTAGTAGCCCTGGCCTCTTTCCTCTTTTGGAAGCTTGAATTGCCTTCAGGTACCATAAGGACTAGTCCTCAGGGAGAAGGCTTCCAGGTCAGATCCAGCCTGGGTCCTCTGGGTCCTGTGTCCAAAGTGCATGGTGTCTCTCTCCCTTGGTGATGCAGACATAGGTCAGATTAGACCACATCAAAAGTGAAACCATGGGGTTGGGGATTTAGCTCAGTGGTAGAGCGCTTGCCTAGCAAGCGCAAGGCCCTGGGTTTGGTCCCCAGCTCCGAAAAAAAGAACAAAAAAAAAAACAAAAAAAACACCACACAGAGGCGTGGTTTTTTTTTTTTTTTTAAGTTGCCCAGGTTAGCATCAAACTCGTGATCTTATAGACTCATTCTCCAGATTAGCTGTGCCACTAGGCTCAGCCCATTAGTTTTCTTTCTAGATCATGAGAAGCATGGTTGCTGAAAGCTGCAGGATATCTAAATGTAGCTTCAGGCAGTAAATCAGCAGTGTGGACTCCTGCACTGCTCGTAGCCAGCCATTCCTCCTGCCTTTCACTAGGAGCACAAGCAAAGGGACAAGGAGTTTTATGGATGTGTGTACTTTGTTGGCTTGTGGGATCTCCACACTCTGCTTACCTAGACAGAAGATCTATGCTTTGATTTTACAAAGTGTGTAAGCAGTATTAAGACTGGAGCTGGTTGCATGGCTTAGCAGTTAAGACCACTTGTTGTTCTTGAAGAGAACCCAGGTTTAGTTCCCAGCACACACATGGTGGCTCCCAAACACTTATAGGATGCACATGCATACATGTAGGCAAAGCACTCATAAAATAAATAAATCTAAGGTTTTTTAGTCTGTAGTGCATCAGACTCTGCATTTGCTAGCCATCTCTCTACTATGAAGACTATAGTCTTTGCATTCAGACCTGAAATTCAATAATGGTTTTATAACTTTGGGGCTGGGCCTGCTTTCCATTAGCCTTTTAATTATGAGGCTGACAGATCAACCTCTCAGGTCTGCCTTCCGAATCACATGCATGGCATTGTGTCTTGGTGCTTACTAAGAGCCTCTGTTATTGTTGCAGTCTTGGCTTAGGTATAATGTTTAATGTGGAAACTCCCAATGATACACAAAAGTGGAAGAAAATATCTCATTAGAGTTTCAAGAACCCAGCTTTAATAGTAATTATCCACCCTTGTTTTATTTCAATCGACACCCACAAAGATAATTTTGAAACAAGTCGTAAGTATTATTTTATTAATTTATAAGTGTTACAATATATGTTTCTAAAGAATAAGGACTTTAGCCAGGTAGAGGTGGAGAACCCCCTTTAATTTCAACACATTGGGAGGCAGAGGCAGACAGATCTCTGAGTTCAAAGCCAGCCTGGGTTACCCAGTGAGTTCCAAGACAGCTAGGGCTATACAGAGAAATTCTGTCTTGAACAGGCAAAAAACAAAAACAAACAATAAAAATGTCAATCCTGTCAACTGTCACATAAATGGGTTGTTTTGTTTTGGGTAGTGGTTTTGTTCTGTTTGCTTTAGTTTGATTCTGACTTTGTTTTTAATGGACTCTGTAGCCCCGGCTGGCCTAGACCTCAAGGCAAGTCTTCTGTCTAAGTCCTACAAGTGCTAGAGGTGTGAGCCATCACAACTGTCTTATCTGTTAAAAAACAGTTTGTTAAATCTGCATTTTGGAAACTTTTTTTTTTTTTTTTCGGAGCTGAGGACCGAACCCAGGGCCTTGCGCTTGCTAGGCAAGCCCTCTACCACTGAGCTAAATCCTCAACCCCTAAATCTGCATTTTGATACCATGCTTAAACTTTCATAGTTCTTTTTTTTAAAAAAGTATTTATTTATTTATTTATTTATTTATTTATTCATTCATTTATTTATTTATTTATTTATTTATTATACTGTACACTGTAGCTGTTGTCAGATGCACCAGAAGAGGGCATCAGTCCCATTACAGATGGTTGTGAGCCACCATGTGGTTGCTGGGATTTGAACTCAGGTCCTCTGGAAGAGCAGTCAGTGCTCTTAACCACTGAGTCATCTCTCCAGCCCAACTTTCATAGTTCTTAAAAGTGCAATTGAGGCATGAGAAGAAATTTTGTTATAAACATGTTTAGTACAGTATTGTTTAGAATGAGAGAGAAAGAGAGAGAAAGAGAAAGGAGAGAGAGAATCAGATGAGTAGAGGGTTGGTTCCAAAGGGACCTGACAATGGAACCCAAGACAGCAATTAGCCCATATCATAAATCAAAGGGTTTTGCTAAGTCAGAAAAGCAGAATATAATCCCTCCACTTTTGGTAATAAACCTCATACATATATCGTATACCTATTTCTGAAAGGCAGGGAAACTAGTGACTTAGTGACTTTACTTCCCTCTTAATTTTTTTTTCTCTTTTCTTTTTTTTCGGAGCTGAGAATTCCCTCTTAATTTTTATAACGAAATGCTTGCATCTTTCTACAGTGACCTTGTGTGACTTGTGTAAGAAAAGATTACTAAACTAACATGCTGGCAAGGCACAGTGCCACACATCTTTAACCCCAGCACTCTGAGAGCAGAGACAGGTAGATCTCTGTGAAGTCATGGTCTATATGAGTTCAGGGCCAGCCATAGGCTTCATAGTGAAACCTTAAAGGTAACAAGAAGTCCAAACAGAACCAATGTAGCAATGCATCCACTTGTTTGGAGGATAGTTTTCCTATGCGTAGCTGGTTATACTTGGCTTGGCTTTGTTCTGACCATGAGTTTCCCTCCTGCTCTGAGTGGAGTCCTTTGAGGCAAGAAGAGGCATGACACAGAGGGCTGTGTCCTCACCTGCTTGTCTGGCTCGCGGGTACACAGTTGCACAAAAGGTCATTCATATGGCTGCTAACCCCACCCCCACCACCATAGCTCACGATCTCAGGCAGACTTCACGTGCCATCTTGAAAGGGTGAGAAGCATAGAGGACTCAGAACTTTCCTTTTACAGGAAGAGAAACTGAGTCACAGAATTTTCCCTTTCCCCCTGGCTGCCCTTCAGGTTGGTCTTGGCGTTTTAGGGTAGACAGCTGAAACTGTCCCTAACTGGGCGGTGATGTTTCAAATCTCTTCAGAGTTTCAACATCTCAGTGTGGGTGTGTGAGGGGCCGGGCCCTTGTGTTTGGCTGAAGGGGTGCTTAATCCTGCCCGTGTGACATACCACTCCACATTCTGTGGTTCATGATCTGACCAGACTCGCTCAGGTTCTCACGCCCATTTAAGGCAGGCCTGGCTTCTGCTTGGCTTTGTGTCCTGTGGAGTCGGCATTCTGTTATTGTCACTGACACTGTTAGGATCCACAGACCCCACATTGCTCTCCATGCATGTCCCCGATGCTCAGCTCATGCTTCCTGCTGGGGTCCTCAGTCGTCTGCTCTCCCCTATCCTCTCCTTTCCTCCCACTACCTCTTCTCATTTTCCATCTCCTCTGTGCGTGCTGGTCTCTCTTCTTGCCCCGAATCCCTCTCTGTACCCAGAACTTCATCGGACGCCATCTCTAAGCACTGATGGGCTTGGATCCAACATCTCCATAGGTGCCAACCCAGAGGATGTTCAAGTACTTTATACAACCACTGGTACGGGATTTACATGCAGCTTGTGTGTATCCTCAGGTATTTACTAATACCTAATACAACCTAAATGCAAATGAGGTTTAAGAAATAAAAATAAAAGTCTGTATATGTTTGACACAAATACAATTCAATTTTATGTAGCTCAGGCTAGCTTCAAACTCCCTATGTAGCTAAGGGTAATCTTGAGTTTATTGATCCTCCTCTGTCTCTACCTCTCGAGCACTAGATTACATGCATGCATTGCCACTCCTGGGGTGAACTTTGTACATTCTAGGCAGTATTCAAATACTCTACCAACTGAACAAAATCCCTATTACCACAAATTCAATTTGGAAAAAAAAAAGGTGTTGTTTGTTTGTTTGCTTGCTTGCTTGCTTGCTTCAACATAGAGTTTCTCTGTGTATCCCTGGCTGTCCTAGAACTTGCTCTAAAGACCAGGCTGGCTTCAAACGCAGTGACTGGCCTGCCTCTACCTCCCAAGGGCTGGGATTACAGATATGTGCTACCACCATCCATCAGAAGAAAAAGTTTTAAATTTTATTTTATTGCATGTGTGTGAGTAGGTGCATGGGGTCTTTTGCCTGCATATATGTTGATAAACAAGTTGTGTGACAAAACTTTTCCTGGAGAGAGAGAACATACACATCTTCTTACCCAAGTTAGGGAGCCCATGACAGACCAAGGTATGGATAACACCAAAGTCCAACTTGGCAAAGCAATGAGTTTTACTAGGATTACTTACAGGACTAGGAGTGAGGGATTACTTACTGGAGCAGAAATGACTCAAAAACTGATGCATCACTAAAGCCCACTCCCAACAGAAAGCCCATCCAGCATGGGTGACAGTTCACAAAGTCAGGAAGCTGGAGCACACTGCACAGTCCAGCAGGTTAGCAGGTATCCTTTCCTGGTTCCTCTGCTAATCTAAACCTCTTCCCAGCTGTTCAGCTGGATTTTGTTTTTTCCCAGAGAGCTGGTTTGGATTCAGAGCCTTCTCCATTTGTCAGAGTCTTCTTTGCAGCTCAGCCTGGCACCTCTGAGAGGGACTCTCAGACTATTATTGCTTACTCTGGTAAAGAGGGGTCCAATGATTCTGGTCAGTTTCAGGAACTTCCTGAATGAATTTTGGCTTGTTTACCTTCCTGCTTAAGGAGCTTCCCTGTAGGACTGAACATTTCAATCTTGGAGGAAACTGTTATATAACAGCACCAAATGTGTACAGTGTCAGCAGGCACCAGAAGGGGGCAATGGGATCCCCTGGAACTGGAGGTAAAGATGGTTGTAAGCTGTGACTTGAACTTGGGTTCTTTGCAAGTGCTCTTTTTTTTCTTCTTCTTCTTTTTCTTTTTTCTTTTTTTCAGAGCTGGGGACCGAACTCAGGGCCTTGCGCTTGCTAGGCAAGCACTCTACCACTGAGCTAAATCCCCAACCCCTTTGGAAGTGCTCTTAACTCCTGAGTCATTTCCCCAGCCCCTAAAACATATTTTTGGTCCCTGGTTGTATCAGTAGGTACAGAGGAGCCAACCAGAGGCTCCTTATTCTCTTCAGTGTATCCTCCAAATGCCCCTCCTACGCCTAGAAGTCTGCAGGCTCTTTGCAGGGCAGAGACTGCCACCATAAGAAAGATAGCAACTCTCACTACTTGGCTGACATTTCTTGGGTGACAAGCCCAGAGCTAAGTGATTTACATAATGATCTCACTCCACGATAACAATAAACTTGTATTATCATCCCACTTCACAAATGAGATAGTCACCAGCCGAGGTCACATAGCTAGAAAACTGTAGACCTGAAATTGCTCCTCTGTCCATCAGACTGCAGAACCTTTGCTTCTTCATCATGGTATTGCCTTTGGGTCACTGTTGCTTCGATCAAATTCCCTTGAGTGTTCTTTTGGGGACTTCCAACCCTCACCAGTCCTTGGTTGCAGACAAGCCTCCTGCTGATCATCCGTTTTGACTGTAGTCTCAGGGCTTTGCTGGTCTGAGCCTGGAGGGTGGTTGGGATGAGAACACTCAAAGCTCTGTGCATTCTTCCACCCCCCACATTTTTGCCTCTGTGCATCCCTCCCTATTTTACAACACCTCTCTCCCACTCCTTTTCTTTGGGACTCTTAAGCAGCTAGAAGATTCTCCTTGGATACTCCAGAGTCTCCATGGCTGCGGAGCTTGTTTCTTTTGATAAGAGTTGGTAAGAAAATGGAGCCGTGCATCAGTGAAGGTCTGCTAGAGTGAAGGTCTCCTAGGAGACCACCTAGACCGAGGATAAGGTCCCACCAACCTCAGCTCAGACACCTCTTTAGAGACCTTTCCCTTACCCAGCCTCCTGAGACCGTGGGTTAAGCTCCACCCCTCTCAGAGCATCTTAAAGTTTGGGGGCTGAATTTAAGCCCGAGATTTCCAAGTAGGGGGTGTGTTGAACGGACTTCGGGACGCATCTTGTCTTGGAAGAATGGGGCAAAGGTGGCAGAAGCCACAGCTGCTGCCTCCAAGGACATCTGTATAGCTCCCAGGGGACCCTCTGCCCTTTCCCCCTCCCACAAGCCTGGGCGAGCAGGGACCAAGCTTGCTTGTTATCACCTGACGCTGAGCAGCCACTGATCCCATTGGTGGAGCCAGATTCGGTCTGGCTCTCCCGTTCCTTCTCGATTTCTCTGCCTCTCTTTCCTCCACGCTGCTTTGATTTCGCTCTTGCCTCTCTCTTCTTGCGCGTTCACTCGCTGGGTTCCGAGCAGCGTCGTTTTCTTGCCGGGAGCAGTAGCGGTAGCTGCAGAGCCAGACAGGAGCTGCCTGTGGGGCATGGAAGCCGACTTCCCAGCAGCCCAGAGAGGAGCGAGCGAGCCCCACTGCCTGTGACCCAGGCGTCAGGCTGCTGTCCCCTGCCTGGAGAGCTCATCATCCACACAGAGTCTCTCCTTTCCTTCTCTTCCAAGTATCCCTCTGCAGGGCCAGCTGAAGCCAGGTAAGTACGCTTCTTCCCCTAAACCATCCTGCCTATTCTAGGAGGTTAAGGGCTGTGGCCACCAGGGTCCCGTAACTGCCCTGGCTGTACACCTGGGTCGCCAGGCCTGGCAACCTTGTTCCCTTTCCCCTAAGTCCTTGGCAAAGAGCTTAACAGCTGGATCTGGTCTCTGAAGCGACACAGTTAGTTACCCCGTGACCATTCTGCGCAGTCGGCGACGCCAAAAGGTTCAGCTGGGTGGGGGTGCTTTCCTCTGGCATGCCAGTAGCTTTTTGGAAAGGGCTTGGGGAAGGGGGTCCAGTGTGTACAACGTGTCTGCATGGCTGGGAGGAGGCTGGAGACTAGCTTGCGTAGATAGGTCTGTCTCCACGCAGTTAGGTTCCTTTGGGGTTTCTGACCGGCTTGTAGCATGTTTCAGAACATTTTTATGCGTGAGGTACATGTGTGCGGGGGCAGCGTTTATCTGAGTAGCCTGTGGGTATATGTGGTAGGGGCTCCAAGAGGCAGTATTTTTAGGGGGTGGACATGTCACTTGTCATGTGGGTGGGAGTACATGTTGAGGGAGTTCTGTAGCAACCAGGCTGTTTCTACGTGGGGAGGGGCAACTTCGAGGCAATAGGAGGTGGATAGGTGGGAAGTGTGGGCACAAATCTCTGTTTGTGGGTAGACTTGAGTAGGTGTGCAAACCTGTTGGCCTGTGAAGAATCAGTCTGACCCAATGTAGCCAGAAGCAAACATGTTTTCAAAGTCTATGTGTTGGAACCTACAAAGGCTCCATGGAGAGAATACCAGAATTCAAGCAAGGATTGACGTGTGCTCAAATCTACATGTGTGCACAGGCAGCCTGTGGGTTGCTTGTCCTCTTTCGGGAGGCGGCATGCATGTGTTGGTGCCTGTGGCTTCCTCTTTTCCTCAAATATATCTTGTGACGATGAGGGGCACATGCATGCGGGTATGTGTGGACATGAGCATGTGTAGGTTGTCATGAAGTAGAAATACTGGGGCATTCTTAGAATGTGCAAGGCGGGGGGGGCATATCTATGCTTAGGTGGGTGTGGAGGAATGAGGATGTCTATGAAGGCATATGCCAAGGTATGTGCGCACCCCTCACCCATATGTGTATGTGCATGCTTGCCTGCGTGGGGGTGTGTACATGCTTGCTTAGGGTGGATTCACATGGGAGTGTGGGTGTTCCTAGGGTGCTGCCTCAACCTGTCCCTCACTGGCTGCCCTTCCCTAGGCATCTGGGTGTAGAGAAGCTGAGTTGATACCCACCCTTCGTCCATGCTGGCTGGCTGCCTTTGTAGTGCCAGCTGCCCCCATTCTCACAATCCTTAGGCTAGGGTGGAGAGCAGCTCTCTCAGAAATGGAGAGAAGAAGGGATGAGCAAGTGCCTGACCTGGAGTCTCCACCCACCACCAAAGCTGCCCTGGCCTCTAGGAAGAGGAGGAGGGATCAAGGAAAGTGAGGAGGGATCAAGGCAGGGACAGGTGTCTGCTCAGGGCAGGTGTAGGCTGGATCCCATGTGGGTGGGAGCCACTCAAATCCTGAGGTGGGCGTATGTGTTCATGTTCGTGGGTGGAAAAATCTCCCTCAGAAGCGTCTTGTCAGTATCCAGGGCATTGTTAACCCCTTGCTGCTGCACACCTCTTCCCAAAACCTTATATAGCAGGATTTTCTTAGGGTTGTTTCCAGATACCCAACCCCATTTGTCTCAGTTTGGAGAAGACCTGGTAGGACTCCCGTAGATTTCCTGTGCATGAAGCCAGAGACATTTGGATGCAGGGTGGGAAGCTGAGTTAATAGTGGACTTTGAGGGACACCTGGGGAGATAAGGCCATCAACCGTACCCTCGCTCCGCCTGTACCTGCTACCCAGGTAGTCCACAGGTTAATGTAGTGATGCCAGGCACTGGAGCATGCTTAATTGACAGGAAAATGTGGGTTGGATTTTCTGGGAGCTATAAATAAAAGTACCTGATTTTGTAGGCACAAGGTGCCCTCACCCTAGCTCCTGGGCAAGGGAAGAAAAAGAAAAGGGTGGGGGGAGGGAGAAAGAGAAGGGGGAAGGGAGACTACCAGCAGGGAAAGAGTTGCTATGAGATGAACTATAAGAGAAAAGCCAGGAAAGGCCCTGAGCGAGTCTATCCATAGCTGTGTGTTTCCTCCCTGAAGCCCCCCATTCCTGGGAGAACCAAGCTATAGACAAGACCAACTAACTCTAGCCCAGTTAAGCACAGGCAAGAAAAATAGTGGTGTAGTCCTTTCATGCCTAAATGGCACAAAGGCAGGATAGAGCTGAAGGAATGGGAGTAGGAGGCAAGGGAAAATTCAGTCACTTGAAAAATCACTGATAGGAAGAAGAGATAAGTAAACAGGAAAAGTCATATATCAAAACATACGAGAGAGAGAGAGAGAGAGAGAGAGAGAGAGAGAGAGAGAGAGAGACACACACACACACCACCACCTTAGTCCATAATAAAACTTGGCCTCCAGAGTATAATTTGCTGTCTGTGTGCCCTTGGATATGTCAGTATCCCCAACTTTGGTTACCTGTCTGTAAAATAAAATAAGGAGAATAATAGTACCTATATATCTCCAGACTAGTGTGAGATGCCATTAGTTTATGTCGGCCTCCAATAGGTGTCAGTGTTAAAGTAATTCTTTAAGCTGAGTGTAGTGGTGGTGGTGTGCACACCTTTCACCCAGGCCCTTGGAAGGCAGAGGCAGATTTCTGAGTTGGAGGCTAGCCTGGTCTACAGAGTCCCAGGACAGCTAAAGCTACACAGAGAAACCCTGCCTCAAAGGGACCAAAAGTGACTGGACTGTGGTGATGTACGCTTTTAATCTCAGAATCTCTGTGAGTTCATGGCCAGCCTGGTCTAAAGATCAAGCTCCAGGACAGCCAGGGCTACACCTGTCTTGACCTCCTCCCCCACCAAGACCTAAAGTAATTCTTTAAAAGAGCAAGTGAGCAGGCATCTGCCATGCTAGCATTTGGGAGGCTGAGGCAGGGGGATAATGAATTTGGAGTCTGGGGCTGCAAGCATCTCAGAAAAGAAGAAAGAAAGATAAAGAAAAGTCAACTGAAATCTGTGAAAACAGAAATTGTATGTCAAAGTAATGGACAAAAAAAAAAAAAGAAAAGAAAAGAAAGAAAAAAAGCTTAAATCAGGCTATGGCCCATGCCACCCCGACCCACCAAAGATATATATCCACAGCATTTGTCTCTCCGGCCCTGCACAGCAGAGTCCCTCACTGCTCCCTCCAGTCTCTCCCAGGGAGGAGAGAGGCCTGAGAGGGCCCAGGGTCTTGGCACCTGTGGACTCTTGGCTGCCCTTGGCCTGCCACCTGCCCCAGTCCTCCGGCTTCAGCCACTCAGCAGGTGCTTCCTGTGTTCCTCCTCCTCCCTGTCCTCTCCCCTCCCACCCTTTCTCTTTTCACGCCTGCTGGCTGAGGGCCCCTCCCTCCTTAGCTCCATCTGCTGCAAATCTGTCCCTCTGCCCAGTGTTTGCAACATTCCCACTGCCTCAGCCACCTGTCAGGGGCCTTCTGCTCTGAGGACCCTGTACAGCGGGCCAAGAGACACCCCCTCTCCAGAGGATCCCCCATCTCACCTTGGGTCCCTCCTATCCAGTCTAGCCCCACTGCAGGCTTTTCTATAACATTTATGAGGCAGCAGTATTTGATGGTATACAAGACTCCACCTCACCAAAACAAAATGGGGGCACCACGTTCCAGAAAAGTCTGTGATAGGAGGGAGGTGCTAATCTTTCCTCTGGCCCTCAATCCCCACAGGAGCCAAACCTGAGGGGAACATGGAGCTGCTGTCTACCCCCCACAGCATCGAGATCAACAATATCACCTGTGACTCCTTCCGTATCTCCTGGGCCATGGAAGATAGTGACCTGGAGAGGGTCACCCATTATTTCATTGACCTGAACAAGAAGGAAAATAAGAATTCCAACAAGTTCAAGCACCGGGTGAGTAAAGGACGCCCTGATACCTTCCCCAGGCCCTGTTCTACAAGGAAGCAAATAATGAGCTCTCTAGACAGATATGGAAGAACCAGATGCCTGGCCAAAATTCAGACTCTTCTCATGGGGTCATTCTGCCAAAGTGATCTAACCATTCTGAGCCTTCCTGTCTTCCTTGGTAAAAATGGAATGATCACGCCACCCTTGTAGAGCTGTTGAAAAGACTCCATGAGAGAGATGTTTTCATGTTCTTTGGTCCAATGCCTAGCACAGCTCCAATAGCACGGCTCCAATGCTGTTATTCCCTCCGTGACTAGAACTTCAGGCAGCAGCAGAGCTCTTGGGTGTGTGTGGGCAGAACCCACGATCTCACATGTCCAGATAATGTTCCAGAGCCTAGAAGTTGTGGTTGGGCAAGCAACATAGAGCGTGCTAACACACACACACACACACACACACACACACACACACACACACACACACACACTCACTCACAGACCGTTAGCTGGGCATATGATGCTGGACACAGTCATAGGGATTCTCTGCTCCTTCGCTGCCCACTGGTCTGTTTCCTAGAAAAGGCATGTGGGTAGTCTCTCCTCGGTGTGTCCTCTCCCCAGGTTAAAAGCCACCATAGGAACAGGTGGGAGGAAACCTCTCATCTTCTCCAGCTGCGTGCAGAGGCAGGGGAGAGTTCAGTGTGAAGAAGCTGGCTCTGAGGGTGATAGCCTTGGTGTGGGCGCTCTCTCTCTCTCTCTCTCTCTCTCTCTCCTTCCCTCCCTCCCTCCCTCCCTCCTTGTCTCCTTCCCTCCCTCCCTCTCTCCTTCCCTCTCCTCCCTCTCTCTGGATCTGGCTCCCTAGATTTGGGTGTCTTTTGGCAGGCCAGTTGCCACGGTGACGTGAATGTTCAACACCACCCCCTTGGCCCTCCCCCCAAAGAATAAGGCATATTTTTCTCTTCCTCCCTGACTTCCCAGCATTTGCTGTTGCCGTGGAGACAGCACTGCAGTGTGCAGATTTCTCGAAGTCTCCCTCAAAAATGAAGGTCTTGCCACCTTCAACTTTGGGGCTCTCCTACCAATTGGCCTTTCCCATTACATCTCAAGAAAATGGGGCATCAGGGAGCTTGAAGGAGGTTGTCCCAAGTCACTGCTTGCTCTTGTAGTGAGATGGTGCCTGGGACACAGAGCTGTGGGGTCTCTGAAACTCCAACCCTCCTCGGGAGGAAGAAGGGAGACCTGGAATAATGCCAAGATCAGGTGTGACTTCAAGACTGATGCTTGGTTCTCCGTCTGTACCCCACTTCTCAGGATGTCCCCACCAAGCTCGTGGCCAAGGCTGTGCCTCTGCCCATGACAGTGAGAGGCCACTGGTTCCTGAGTCCCCGGACAGAGTACAGTGTGGCAGTGCAGACAGCAGTGAAGCAGAGTGATGGAGAGTACCTGGTGTCTGGCTGGAGCGAGACTGTGGAGTTCTGCACTGGGGGTAGGACTGTGATAATACCCGTCTCCATAACACATCTAGCGTGTTTGGGCCATTGAGGGCGGGTAAGAGGGAGCTCTTCACCACAGCCCAGCATACTCGGAGACACCTGCTGCACTCTGGCTGCTATGTTTAGGCCAGAGGGAAGATACAGAGCCTGCTTAGAACTCTGCACATTGGCAAGACCTACACGAAGGGTGCAACTACTTTTCTGGGTTGGGCCAACGAGGAGCAGTTATATACATACATTTTAAAAGTTGCTTTATTTTCATTTATGTGCATCTGTGCATGTGTTCTCACACATACATTTGAGTTCCCACGGAGACCAGATGAGAATATTGGTCCCTTGGAGCTAGGGTTACAAGTGGTTGTGAGCTGCCCCACTTTGGACTCTGGTCCTCTGCAAGAGCAGCAAATGCTTTTAACTGCTAAGCCCTCTTTAGCCCTAAGAATATGTATTTGTAATTGTGGTAAATAGTGTAACATCAAACTGACCATCTGAACCATTTCTCTTTCTTTCTTTCTTTTTTTTTTCTTTTTTCTTTTTTTCGGAGCTGGGGATCGAACTCAGGGCCTTGCGCTCCCTAGGCAAGCGCTCTACCACTGAGCTAAATCCCCAACCCCTGAACCATTTCTAAATATGGAAGTCCTAAGTGGTTTTATATGACCAATTTTCCGAACTTCTCCATCTTGCAAAGCCAGAACAGTACACCCTTGAAGCCATTGCTTTCCATTTTCTGTCCTCTGGGCCATCCCTTCCTTCCGTCTGTCTTTATGATCTTTGACTGTGCATGTATATGAGTGAAATCAAGTATTTGTTCTCTGGTGAACAGCTTATTGCTTTTACTAGACCATCAATAATACACAGGTGCTGTGTATTTGTCAGAATCATTTGTCAGAATTTCCCTCCCACTTTAGGTTAGGCAGTATTTCATTGTATCAGATAGATAATGGGTTTGTTGTTGTTGTTGTTCTTCTTCTTCAATAGTCTACCAATGATCATTTGGTAGGGCAATAACATTTTGTTTGTCCTAAGTCTCCCCTTAGCCTGGAAAACTGGTCCCATCTGATGGTCTCTTAGAGCATAACTCACAAATTCTAGCATGAACAAATGCCACTTTGCATATGCTTGTCGCTGATAGCCAAGGAGCTGCCCCAAAATATTCTATCCCTTTGGTGTCCACGTGAGATCTGCTCCAGATTGCTCTCTATCACAAGGAAGGGGCAGAGAACATTCTTTGCCCTGGGGCCTCCAAGGCTGCTGGCTCCATCCTCTGCCAAAATCTGTGCCCCAAGTCTCCTTGAGTTGCCGGAGCTCTACTAGAGAGGCACTCTTGCGCTTTGAAGGAAAGGTATCTTGGTTTGCCCCACTCTGCCCCACAGAACTGAATATACAGTGGGTGTTCAATTTAAATTGGGGATCTGAAAATGCTGTAGCTGGGTCCACCCTCCTCTTTCCAGAGACCAAGCAAACAGAAATGTAGTGACCACAATAAATAAAGGGCACTTTCCTCTAGTTTGTTTTAAGGTTGTCTAAATCTGCCTCGCTCCCAAGGCCCAGGTTCAGCCTCCCTGGTATGTTTATGGGGAAGCAGGCACATTTCCTGTCCTGGTATCAACCTTCTTTATTTCTCCCAAATAGAGAGCTCAAGTAGGCAGCTAGTGCCTCGGTCCTTCTACAGAAATATTCACCTGAGATCCAGGCTCTGTTATTTGATTCTTCACTAACTCCCACTTATAATTACACTTAGCCACCAACTTAGTTGTGGGACAGGCTCTCACCTCCTAGATTTAAAGCCTGCCGCCCAAAGGACCTTGTATTCTCCTTCTCTAGTCTTTATGTTTCCTATCAGCCCTCTTTTCACATAAGGGCGTCCTGGTATGACAGTCCTGGAGCCCCTCCTGTGATAACAGGTAGTCCTCAGCCTTTTCTGGACCCAGAGCCTCTAGCAACACTGACCCTGAAGTCAAGGGAACAGACAGCAAGCAGTTCTTCATATTTGCTGGCCTGTCCCCACCTGAGTCCAGGCTGTTTCTGAAGCTCCTCTCTTGGCCCAGAGGGTGAAGCCACCTGCAGGCTCTGTGGGTGGTGTAAGGAGAGAGAGGTTGGCTCACCTACCTCACTCTGCCTGGACTCTTACAGACTATGCCAAGGAGCACCTTGCCCAGCTGCAGGAGAAGGCTGAGCAGATCGCTGGCCGCATGCTCCGCTTCTCTGTGTTCTACCGCAACCATCACAAGGAGTACTTCCAGCATGCCAGGTAGGACAAGTCAGAGCTGCTGGTTCCTCCCCAGATCCCCCTCCATTCCAGAATGCTGAGGCAGGAGTATAGCTACAGGTTTGGGGCCAGCCTGGGGTACATAGCAAGACCCTGTCTCAAAAAAAATTTTTTTTAAGTGACTGATACTTTGGGGTTGAGACTAAGAAAAGATCAAGGTAGTTGAAGTAGGGCTTCCTGGTAGAGGATCCTGCTGGCAAGACAAGGTCAGGTAATATGTTCTGGGTGTGACTCTGCCTTCTGGGACAGTTCCTTTGCAGGAGTCTATCACACACTATCAGCTATATCTCCATTTCAGGACCCAGGAGCATAGGGGAGTGGGGAGGGGGCTAGATGAAAGACTCTTGAGCATGGAAGGCTCTGGGGAATCTCAGTTTGTTAGCTTCCAAGCTGAGTGCAAAGGAGTCCAAGGCGCTAGAAAACCATTTTGGGCAAATCTTTTAGGGTACTGGTGAGAGTCAGGTATGAGGAAGCCAAAGGATGGCACTTGGAGGGTCCCGCCCACATGGTCCAACCAGAGGGTCCCACCCACATGGCCCAACTAGAGTAGCCTCCATCTTATTTGCCCACGTGTATGTGGTTTTCTTGTGAGAGAAAGGGAGCAGGGGAAGAGACAGACAGACAGACAGACAGACAGAGAGAGAGAGAGAGAGAGAGAGAGAGAGAGAGACAGGCCAGATCTAGTACTTCAGCCTTCTGATGTTGAGCTCAAGGCACCAAGGGCAGCAAGTCACTTGCCTCAGGACAGCCAGGCCCATGCAAGCGTGAGGCTGGGCCAAGGCTTGTCCACCCTCCCCCATGCCTGCTTCAAGTCCATGTCCTTCTGAGCTAGGTCAGGGCAGTCTGCCACTGTTACTGTCTTTATCATTACTGGCAGCTGGGGTGGGGCGTTCCCCACTTGCCCCAAGAAAGTGGCAAAGAACTGGAGCCTTTGGTATTTGTATTGAAGAGGCAAGGGTCCTGTTTAGGCTCCTTCTTAGGTGGCAGCACACACACTAAGGCAGAGGCGACTCATCCTCAGAGTCTAGTCAGGGAGACGGTTCTTAATGTCTGCGAGCAGTGGAGGCTGCAAGCGAATAGGAATGCTGGAAGCTGGGCTGGCTCCCTGTCTTCTTTACACATTGCAGCCAGGCTCCAGAGAACTAACCCGTGGCATTTTCCTCTCTCTTTGGCATTCCTCCCTGGTGGGCAGGACCCACTGTGGGAATGTACTACAGCCTTACCTGAAGGACAACAGTGGGAGCCACGGCTCCCCTACCAGTGGCATGCTGCATGGCGTCTTCTTCAGCTGCAACACCGAGTTCAACACAGGCCAGCCGCCCCAGGACTCCCCTTATGGCCGCTGGCGCTTCCAGATCCCTGCCCAGCGCCTCTTCAACCCCAGCACCAACCTCTACTTTGCGGACTTCTACTGTATGTACACAGCCTACCACTATGCCATCCTGGTGCTGGCACCCAAAGGCTCCCTGGGGGACCGCTTCTGTCGTGACCGTCTGCCCCTCCTGGACATTGCCTGCAACAAGTTCCTGACCTGCAGTGTGGAGGATGGAGAGCTGATCTTCCGCCATGCTCAGGACCTCATCCTGGAGATCATCTACACCGAGCCTGTCGACCTGTCCCTGGGCACCCTGGGAGAAATCAGTGGGCACCAGCTCATGAGCCTGTCCACTGCTGATGCCAAGAAAGATCCCAGCTGCAAGACCTGCAATATCAGTGTGGGCCGCTAGGGACTCCTGGGGAGCTGGAGGGCTGGGGAGAGATGACAGGAGGGTGGGGCATGATATATGGCTTAGGTTTGGGGAGCTGGCTTTCTCTCCCCTCTCCCTGCTCCCTCACTCTGTCCTCTTCCCCCTCCCCCTGTGTTGGAGACAACAGAAAGTGGTCCTCTTAGTTAGTGGCGTGACCCATTCCAGGTCTGGTGGACTTGGAGAGGGGGGTTATCAGCAGGTGATAACCTCCCTTTCTGTTTCCCTCTTCTGTCTTTTGACTTCAAGCAGGCCTCCCTGAGTCCTCAGGCATCTCCCAGAGTCCTCCCCGCCTCCTGGGCCAAAGCCCATGTGTAGCCTGACCTCCGTGTAGATGCAGAAAAGCTGTGGGGTACCTCCTTCCTAGCCCCACCCACCCCACTCAGGGCCACCCCAGACAGCCTCCTTCTTACTCAGCTGGGCCTGAGGGCTTTTTCCGCCTCCGGACTAGGCCCCTCCCTTTATAAATAACCTCCTGCACTGCTGTCTTGCCCTGGCTGCTCCTTATCCCCCAGAGCCCATTTCCCGCATGGGAGAACCATCCATCCCTTCCAACACTGTCGCTGGACCACTTGAGATGCCCTCCCACTCTCTGGGAAAGCACCTTCTCATTTTTTAGTTTGGAGGGCTTGCTCTGGTCTCTTGAGCTTTTCCTTTCTTCTCTCTGGGGACGATAATATCCTCAGCAAACCTCCCTCCTTGCTCAGAGAGCACCAAGGTCTGCCAGGGTCGAGGAGGGGGAAGCAGACCCCTGAGACCTGTTCCTCAGCCAGAAGCGGGCCACCTCGTGTCTTGACAGGCCTGACAGAGCTAGAGAACTCCGTGTGACCCACAGAACCCTGGCACCCTGCCCAGCTGTGCACTTCGCTCGCTCACTCGACCGCTCTGCCTGAGAGTCATGACTGTTCTGTGCCCTGTGAGCCAGATGTTGGGCTCTCCATCACACTACTACCCCTTGCTCTCTGGGCTGATCCCCTGGGGAGTTCCTGATGAATTCCCCCACAGCTCCTGGTGTTTTCATCTTGTTCTTACTGTTGTCTGGATTAGGAGGGTGGAGAGGGTGGACTCCCTGAGACAAGATAAGCAGGTGGAGACATAGAAGAGGGAGGGACATTTAACATAGTAACATTTTCAGAGGTGACAGAGATGATACACGGGCAGCTGGACTTCTGTGAAGGACAGAGGAGCTGGCAGACCCACAGGGCCATACCTCTGAGGGACAGGTGAATGGCTGGTTACCAGAGACAGGACTGGTAGACAGTCAAGTACCTCACTACAATGTGCCAAGAGATCTGGGATCCTGGGAAATGTGTGGAGAAGAGGATTTGACACTCCCCACCCCCAAGGCCCTTCCCCTCTGCTGACAGCATTGCTGTGGTTGTGGCCTGTTGCCTTGTCCTCTGTCCCTGGGTGGGGCACACCCTCCTGTGCTGTGCTTGCCTTGTGCATCAATAAACCACAATGGCCCAAGGGCTCCATCTGTCTTGGTCCATTTAGGCGACTACAGTGAAATGCCACAGACTCAAAAACTCTCGCCATTCTAGAAATTGAGAATTCTAAAAGCAAGGTATCTTTAGATGAGATGTCTGGGGAGGTCCTGCTTTCTGGTACATTGACAGCTGTCTTTGCCTCGCTTCTGTGTGCCCTACACACCCACTATGATGGAAGGGGTGAATAAGTTTCCCTAGCCTTAAATTTCATTTTTGATTTTATGTACATGTCAGTGTACCATGTATATGCCCAGTGCCTGGCCAAAAGAAAGCACTGAGGACTGAAGACCATGATGCAAGTGCTGGGATTTGAACCTGGGTCCTCTGAAAGAGTAGCCAGTGCCCTCAAATGCTAAGCCATTTTTCCAGCAGGCCCTCTGTTTTTTTTTTTTTAAAGGTAGGGTTTCTAGTCAAGTTAGCTTCCAACTCCCTATGCGAGATGCACTTGTACTTCTAATCCTCCTGTTCCTGCCTCCACAGTGCTGGGGTTACAGGTGTGTACTGCCACACACCTGTATGTTGTATGGCACCTGTAAGTTTATATGAGACTGAACCCAGGGAATTTTGCATGCAAACACTCTACTGTGCCACATCTTAGCCTACCACACCACCCAGCCTCTTTCATAAGGGCACTAATCTCATTCATAAGGCCCTACCCTTAAGAAAGGCAAAGCCTCCTAAACCCATCACCACGGAAGCTGAATTTTGAACAATGAACCTTGAGTTTGGGGCATATGCAGGGCAATCACAGTAGTGCCTCTGAGACTGAGAAGAAATGGATGGAGTAGCCAAGTTGCTCTGTCCCCAAGAAAGGTCTCATGGGGATGCCACCTGAAGCCACATGAACATGCCCCATTAGCCAACCCAATAGCATCCTACAGTGGCTGGCAGGGCTCAGAATACAGGGGTACAGCTTTACCCCAGTTGAAGAGACTTTGGAGACCATGTGGTCTCACCCTGTACTTTCCAGAGGCAGCACTGAGGTATCTAGGGAGGCCTCTTATGGCTATGTGCCTAAAGCCCCTGGGCCTCTGATGGAGTCCTCCCTACAATCTCGGCCTGTCATGGCTCAGACTCAGGTGCCACTGGATTTCCCTCTCGAACAGCCCTGTGTCCCTTCCTCCCTGGCAGGACTCCTTGGTTGCAGATCTGAGTCACCTCTGTGCCTATTATTATAGACTTATTAAAATGGTTCTCAGCTGCAGTGGAAATGTTCCAGAACTGTCAGAGGCACCTTACCAACACCGCCTGAGTCAGGGTCAGGTTTACATGTGTCATGGCGCACCGCCACCTTGGAATAAAGAAAACTGAAGGGCAGTTCACCTCAGCTGAGGGCGTGCTGGCAACGGATTGCTCCTTCCACACAGCAGCTAAGTTTGTCTACATGCTGTGGTATTATCCCTGCCTCACGTATAAGACACTGAGGCATGAAATTTAGAGGCTTGTACCTGTCTGTGCCAATTCAGAAACGGGAATCTTACATTCAGCGGCCCGGGTGGCTGCCTTCTTTAGAGTATGTCAGTTTATGGAACGGTTAGACCCAGGCAGTTAGACCCTATCTCCCACGTAGTGACCCTTTCCACTGCTCTTCCTGCTAACCCAGAGCGCCAGGGGGCGCCAGAGAGTCACAAATGTCACAGAGGCTTATTTTAAAGGAGTGGGTGGCAGTGAGCTCAGGATGGGGAGTGGATTCTTTTGCCTCTAGGAAGTATGGATTCTCAGAGCTCTTAAGAAGGGTGGGCTTCTGTCTCCCGTTTGGACGCCCTTCTTTTAGAAAGAGGGACTGGCTCTCAGTCGTCATTTTAGGGGACAAGAGTGTAGAACAGAGTAAGCCTGTTTCTTTCTCCATCTGGATGGTGGGCCATTCTCAACACATGACCATCCCTAGACAGAAAGTACCCAGCAGAGAGAAAAGTGTCAGAGGATTCACTACAGGCTGTACATACTGGCATTCTTCCTAGCTTAGGGTCTAACCTGACCCAGGAAAAGGAGATGCATACTACATACACACCATCCACAGGAGGCTCAAGGTAAGGCCCAAGGTAGACTGTAGCAGAAGGATCTGAGCTTGTCTCCAGCACTGATTGTAAAGGGAACTAAAGGCTAGTCTCGGGGTTATAGGTGGCTGTCCCCACTGTGCAGGTACAAACGTGGCCATACCCCTTTCCCTCCGAAGTACACATGACCCCCACATTCTCCTCTGCACTGCTGTGCACCCAACTTCCCCCTCCTCCCTGGCCAGTATCTAGCTATACTTTTAGTTCTTGGTGGAAAGGATTTCTGTCTGTTAGAGTAGAGGAACAGAAAGCCAGTTTCAAGGGCTCTGGAATTTCCTCTGCCTTCTCTTTGTGGCTTCTCTGATGTTAGGAAAAGAGGTAGCTGAGATCCCAAGGAAATGGACAAAGAG
The DNA here is from genome assembly GCF_011064425.1 of Rattus rattus. Lineage (NCBI taxonomy): Eukaryota > Metazoa > Chordata > Mammalia > Rodentia > Muridae > Rattus > Rattus rattus. The sequence continues at coordinate 53,880,299 of NC_046165.1, read as the reverse complement.
AGACTGTACCCTGAAATGGAGGGAGGCCTGATTTAGGAAGCTGAGTTGAGGTGCCCATAAAAGTGTGGCTGCAGCATCTGGAGAAGATTGGAACCAGATGTTCCAGGATGGGGGACAGGGAGAGCGTCAGGCAGGAACAGCAGTTCTGCTCAGGAGGAGGCTGGGTTGTGTGTGTGGGGGGAGCAGTGTGGTAGCTCCTGTCACTCCAGGGAGAGCACCTGGCTGCCTCCCCCCCCCCACCAGTTTTCCAAGGCAGGCGCCACTGTTTTTGCAAACTGGAGCAGCCAAACTTTTCACAGATTCCAGAATCTGCCTTGTGTGTAGGGACAATCAGGCACAGGGTGGAACTTGGGAAGGACCCAGAAAGGCCACCAGCTGGCCAGAAATATGTCCTTACTGCCCTACAGGCACCTACTTGCTACAGGCTAAATATCACACAGAGAGAGGGAGGGGGGCAGAGGCAGAAAACAAGTGTACCCAGAGGTGTGTATTCGGACCAGGGATAGAGAGCAAGGCAGAATGAGGAGCTAGTTGGCAGAAAAGGCCTGATCATTAAGAACCTACTATCGGGGGTTGGGGATTTAGCTCAGTGGTAGGCGCCTAGGAAGCGAAGGCCCTGGGTTCAGTCCCCAGCTCCGAAAAAAAGAACCAAAAAAAAAAAAAAAAAAAAAAAAAAAAAAAAAGAACCTACTATCGGCCAGGCAGAGTGACAGGTTGACTTCAGAGAGCATTTCCTTCCTTCTCCATAACCATGTCAGGTGTTCCTGTCATTAGCATGATAGTACAACACGACCCAGTCTCAGAGAGGTTAAATAAGTCATCCAACATCACACAGCACCTAGAGATAGAACTAAGGTTCAACAATGTGCTGGTGGTGTTGAATCTTGGGACCTTTCTGCTTCTGAGAGGATGAGAAGAAAGGAGAGGAAAAATTATGAGGGCAGAGTTGGGCACCCAACTTTCCTGATTTGACAGTAGATGCCATGGTGGGCTCTGGGTTCCTTTGAAAGAACCTCAGGGGCTTCCCCACACTGGGCTGCATTCTGGTGGCATTAGAGCCTGCATGGTGGGCTTTCTTGACTGTCTCTAACTATAACAGGAACTGACAGTGGGTAGCAGGTTTAGGGAGCAGACAACCAGAAATGGATCACATGGTCAGTGTCATAGAGGTAACTATCTTTGGGGTGTGCTGGCCTCACTGCCAAAGATTGAGAGGTTCTCCCAGACAGCATGGTTGAGAGACTCTGTGGCTTGCTTCTCTCCTCCTGACTCGGACTAGAGGTGTGGTGTAACTCTTCCCTGGCTTTTCCATAGCTGGGTGTTTAGGTCCTTGGAACACTCATGGAGACAGTTAAAGGAGCCACTAGGCCTTTCTCGGCCATGGGATTACAGGTATTGCACTGGAGTTGACCTAGTTCTGATTGCTAGGTGTTTAGGGGTGAGGATGAGCTGGTCCTAGAGGGCACCATGATTTACTCAACTCGTAAAACACATTTCCATGGGGCCAGCAGTTAAAAGTACTGACTGCTCTTGCAGAGGTTCTGAGTTCAATTCCCAGCAACCACATGGTGGCTCACAACCATCTGTAACCCAATCCAATATCATCTCCTGGTGTGTCTGAAGATAGCTACAGTGTATTCTTTTTTTTTTTGTTTTTGTTTTTGTTTTTGTTTTTGTTTTTTTTTTTTTTGAGCTGAGGACGGAACCCAGGGCCTTGTGCTTGCTAGGCAAGCACTCTACCACTGAGCTAAATCCCCAACCCCAGCTACAGTGTATTCTTATGCATAAAATAAATAAATCTTTTTTTAAAAACTAACATTTTTAAAAAAAAAAAAAGTTTCCACATCCTGCAGTCAGCTTGGAATAGTTCCCTAAGGAGGAGAGCACTGCTCTGCGTTCCTCTCATCTACCATCATCCTACTCTGGTATTGTGTTCTTAAAGTCTCCACCTCCTCCTTCTCCTCCCCTCCTCCCTCTCTTCCTCCTTCCCTCTTCCCCTGCCCCTCCCTTGTCCTTCCCCCTCCCTCCCTCCCCTCCCTCACTGCCACTGTATACTCATCACCCTTACTTTGGGCTACCATTGCCAGGCTACAAACAGTGCAGAGAACCTTGAACTAGCTACAAGGACCTGCTCTGTGCTCTTCACATCTACTCCATACACTTAATTGGGAACCCATACTGTGGCTCCAGTCCTACACAAAGCTAGGTAGGTCTCCATGATGCTCTGCACCTTCTACTATTGGCACACCGTCCCCTGTCAGTCACTGCCTGCAAATGAGTGAGATGCCATGTTATTATTGTTCATAAGAACCCATGCCCACCCCCCACCCCCCTCCCAAAGTGAAATAACATGTGCATCTCAGTGACTGGAAGCTTCTAGGTTTAGAGAAGGTTGTGATCTTCTTGTTCCTTTGGGCATATGCCTTGAGATCTGGGATTGTGTTCCTTTGGATTTTATAAGAACCTGGAATAGGGAGAACTGTGACCACTGAATACAGTCTTTCCTGAAGGAGTCGGTAGGTGATCAGAGGGTATGGGAGATGTCAGGTGACTCCAGTCATTCAGGAATCCTTGGCCTCTGCTTGTGGCCCTACAGGTTGTGTTGGACATCCCTACAACAGGAGGGGAATCAAGGGTAAGTGATAGCACCTCTGGGTATCTCCTGTGCACAAGCAGGGCTCCAGTCCTGTCTATGGGGGATGGCTTCAGGCTGGCAGGGAAACAGCCGGTGTTCTGGAAGGGCCCAGGTGCACTGTCTACTTTCCACCACTGCTTTCTGCATAAAGGCCTATATGAGGTGTACCGTGCATGCTGCTCCCAGGGGGTGGTCCAGATGGCCTGGTACAATCCTACATCTGCCACAGGGAGGAGCTTGGGACTGATGGGAGAATCCTAGCCTCTCGGGGAGTCCTGCGTTAAGGCAAGTCACTGGCTTCCTCCAGCCTCAGGGAATAGCTAGAAAGGGAAGACAAGCCTTGTCCCACTTCCTTTCCCTGTGAGGCGCCTTCAAAAGTCCTAGGGGAGCCTCCTCAGAAAGGAGGGGGCAGGGTTCTCTTCTGGCTTTTCCAGGCTCGAGTCTGGGCCTCACTGCTGGCAACAGCTGGGAGGAGACTGGACAGACAGCACCCTTTGTCGCCTGGGGAGAGGGGCCCGAGCTGGGATGTCTACTCAGTCCCAGCCACCCTGTCTGAGTAGAGGACCCTCAGCTGGCATTCAGCATCTGCAGGTCAGGAACAGACCTGTCTTAGCTAATGTAGGCCTTCCACTTGTAGTGGGCTTGCCAGCTAGACATTCTCACCCCCTCTTTCCTCCCTCCCCAGACCAAGAGACAGAAGAGCCAGATGGACAAACATACCCTAAGCCTCTTTTATATGCCTCTTCCCTCCTCCAGACGGCCTCTTTATAGAATGTTCTACTCCTGTTGTGTGGGAGAACTATAAGCAGCGTGTGTGTGTGTGTGTGTGTGTGTGTGTGTGTGTGTGTGTGTCCACCCCAGTGCGAAGTCACACCCTTAGGGGTTCTGGAATGTTGAGAGGGAAGGGCAGCCAGCAAAACCAGGTGCTTTGGCTCCATTACTGGCCTCAGACACCCAGCAAGCTCGAACATCTGGAAGAAACCACCATGCCCCCGCATCATAGACAGCATCTGGCACAGGATATTGGCTGTAACACTTTCTGTTTATTGGTTGGGGTGCCCTGGTGTGGCCAGTGAGCCTAAGAGAAGCCCTGTCTTACTTATCCACTCCCTCTTCTCCAACTCCCCACCACAGCTCTGAGGGGTACCCAGAAAGCATGGAAGCGGTGGGTCAAAATAAAATCAAATCAAGGCTGGAGAAGGGGCAGGAAATGTACATTACAATGAAGATTAGGGCCACTGGCTCTACACAATACAGCGTGTAGGGAAGGCCGCAGGGTCCTGCATAGAGACTGTCTTACCCCAGGCAGGGCCCCAAGGAGGAATGGTCACTTCAAGTGTCTTGGTGGAAGCTCTGGTTCCCTGGCCCCACTGACAGGAGGCAGTGGGAGACTGGCTTAAGGAGTCCAATTCTCCTACCTCCTGACGACGCCTGGCCCACTGGCCCAGTAGGTCCTGGTGCCTGGGGGTGAGGGACAATGCATCACCATCTGCCTGTCACCCCCACCCCCTGTTGTCCAGTCTGGGTGATCTAGGGAAGCAGGACTCCAGTTCCCACTACTGAGCGGGGCCGTGGTCACTTCCTGCTGTGGAGTGTGTCCTGGAACTTGGTGCTTGTGTACCGCAGGTGAAAGCCTTTCTTGGAGATGGTGTCATCAGAGTGGAACTTCACCAGGACAGAGTCTCCGGCCGAGTACACTTCCTCAGGAGGCTGCCAGGGAGAAGGCTGGGCATGAGGAGCTGGGATGGGATTGCACTTGCTGGCTTCCCTCCCTGAGGTCCTTGGTTTCAAGATTCCCCATGAAGCAGGTGGTGCTTGACTGTAATCCCAGCACCCAAGAAATGCAGCCAGAGGAAGAGCAGTCTGAGCTCTCTAGTGAGAATGAGACCACTTGGTGTGTGTGTGTGTGTGTGTGTGTGTGTGTGTGTGTGTGTGTACGTGCGTGTAGAAGAAAGAAAGAAAGGAAGAAGAAGGAAAGAAAGGAAGAAAGGAAGTATGAGAGAAAGAGAGGGGAGAGAGAGAGACAGAGACAGAGAGATAGAGACAGAGAGACAAAGAGAAAGAGAAGGATTGATGGATATAGGGCTGGAAGGACGGCTCAGCAGTTAAGAGTACTTCCTCATTTCTAGAGACCCTAAGTTCAGTTCCCACAATGGGTGGCTCACAACCACCTATAACTCTAGTTCTATAAGATCTGATACCCATCTAGCCTTCTCAGGTACTGCACAACCTACCCCTCCACACACACACTCACAATTAAAAATTGTATTGTTTTTTTAAAAAAATGAAGCAGTTTCACGCCACCAGGAATTTAAGGGTAGCTTGTTGAAAGATCAGAATCAGAGCTGGGCAGGTGTAGTGGTCTTTATCTCAGCATTTGGGACACTTAGGAGGCAGAGGCAGGCAGACCTCTGTGAGTTCAAGGTCAGCCTGATCTACATAGTAAGTTCTATCCAGCCAGGTTTACAACTTGCCTAAAAACAAAACCAATTCACCAAGCTAAGCTCAGAGCCAGCCATTGCATGCATGCATGCATTCATTCATTCATTCATTCATTCATTCTTTCATCTATTTATTTTCTCTATGTATATATAAAGGGTTAGAGGGTGTCATTCCTCAGGTGCCAATCTCAATTAATTAATTAATTAATGAGACAGGATCCCACTCACCTAGAACTTGCCACGTAATGGTTGGCCAGTGAGCCCCAGGGGTCTGCCTGTCTGTCTCTCTGGTGCTGGGATTATAAACCCATGCCCCTCAGAGGGGATGAACCAGCCCTTCTGTCTACTAGGCTAGCTAGGCAGGGAGCCCAGATGTGGGCTCTGCTGTCCTTCACCTATTTCCACTCCTGCCCCAGCTATGGTTCTAGACCCAATTTTTGCTCTGACTCCAGACCCTGAAGAGCAGCCTCAAGCCAGGGGCCAGGGACTGAGGGAGACAGGCGATGTCTTTCTGAGGTGACTTTATGCCCTGGCCCTCCAATCATAAAAGGAATCATCCTCTACAGCCTTATAGAAATTTCTAGTAACTGTGCCAAGGAGAAGCCCTGCCTGAGTTCCTCTCACATCCCCTCTGCTGGCCCCAGCCTGGGAACGTCCCTGGAAGAACCCCTTTGGTGACACTTCATTTGTTGTGTGTCTATGCAAGTAGGAAGCACTAATCTGACAGCCAGGGATGCCAGAGGCAGGCAGAAGGCTGTACATAGCCTCTTCCCCCACAGCCTGCTCCTCCTTGGCCCAGCCTCTGCTGCTCATACTAGGTTGTAGTTCAGCCCCTAAGGGGAGGTCCTGCCAGTGCCTTTCTTGGGGCAGCAAATGAGAGGAGAGAGAGGCAGGAGCCAGGGGCTGCATCAGAGTGTCTGTGTGCGTGTGGATGCCTGTGAGGAAAATGGTGAAGGAAGACAGGAGGAAGAAGGGAGAGGAGGAGGGAGAAGGGGAGGGAGGGAGACAGCCCCTCATCTGTTACTTGGAGGAAAAGAAACATGTCCATGGGTTGGGCCTGGCCTTTCTTACAAACCTGCCAAAGTGACTGTGCCCCCAACTTCTGCAGATCCTCTCTACACAGACTCAGAAGCAACCCCTAGGGGCCTGCTTGGATAAAAGCAGCAAAGGCTTTAGGACACAGTGGGCTCTCACCAGGGGAAGAGACAATGGTGTGGTCCAACCAGTCTAGTGAGAGCCTAGCTCAGGGCCCCTGCTTCTGGTTCTGGCCCTAACCTCTGTCCCCCATCCCCCACCAGTTCAGCCCTGGGAATCAGTGGTGGTGGTGGGATCAAGGGCTGAGTGGTTCAGGAAGAACCCTATCACCTCCATTTCCAGATAAATGCAGTTCTGCAAGCCAGATCAAACTGGCCCCAAGGGAGCTTGGGTGTGCGTGGGGCTCAGGCCAGGAGTTGTGGAAACCTTCGCACTACCCAGAAAGGACCCTGGTTTCCTGAGTAAGGATAGTCCAAGCTGTGAGGGTCTCTGTGAGTGCCCCAGGTTTCCCATATTAACTTCTGCAGAGGACCGGGCAAGTCCTTCCACTCAGCCTCCTACCCTGGGTCTCCAGGGATGCTAGCTGCATCAGTGCTGGGTTAGGGTGAGGGTCCAAAGTGAAGTATGGGGTCAGAAGGGTGCTCACCCCAGAGCCACAGTAGCGCCCCAGTCTAGGAGCTGTGCTGTCGTAGCCATCGAAGAGCTCCATGAAGTCATAGCCACAGTCGGTCTCCTCCTCCACCTCGAAGGTCTGGAACACCAACTCCACACCATAGCCTTCCTCTGCCACAATCACCCACTCGCAGTCCACCCCTCCGGGGTAGTTGTTATCACCAAACTGGGCATGGGAATAAAGGTCTTTGGTCTTCACATCTGCCCGCACTTGGCCCCCACACTCTGCAGGGGGTGGACGACAAGATTCATCACCACTGACGACCAATCACGGTGATGACCGATCACAAGGCTGACCACTGCGTTTACAGTGCTGTGCACTACCTCCCAGAACCACAGAGACAAATTCGCAGCACAGAGGCCACGGGCCAGTGACAGGTGGGATCTGACTTAGCCTCAAGCAAGTGCTCTGCTCTGCACCTCCAGATAGAGATCCAAGGAGGAGGCTAGGAGACACTCTGGGGTGAGACCCTAAGTAAGAGGGGATGTAAAGTGGTAGTGTCTGTACTAAAGAAGGACCCTCTTGTGTTCTAGCTAAGGGCTGTTGTAGAAGGGCCAAGCACTGTCAGACTTTAAATTTACAGAGAAAACCTATGCACTTGGGTTTTGTGTATGAACCTGATTTTTAAGGGTTGGCTCGAGTTTAAACAAGCAAGCAAACACTAACCAAACAACAACAACAAAACAAATAAACTCCACTACTTTCGGGTAGATCAAACACAGGTTTACAAGCCAGGTGGAGTTCCAGCCTCTGGTTTGTGAACCTGTGCTGGGCACGGCAGATGGTAAGCAGGGCATGAACACAGCAAACACTCTCCTCTGCGTGCCCCTGGACTTCCTCTTACACCCTAGGGTCCATTTCTGTGGGCGAGGCGGGAAGGGAGCCTTGATGGCAGCAAAGGAAAGGGTGGGGGTGTGTGGACCTACCAGTTCTGGGATGCCTGGGACCCACCAGTCGACAACGAAACCCAGTACTGATATCCTTGGCCTGTCTGCTGGCCGCCGGGGACTGGTCTCTAGCTTCTCTCTGCAACTACAACTATGTGGTTCCCACTGCCATCCCCACACTCCCTGCTCTAGTCAGACCAGGTGACTTTCTGTCCACCCGTGTGTGAGCCCCGCTTGAACTTTGCACCCTTCCCCCACCACATGGAACGACTCTTCCAGCTCCCTCAAGCCAGTTTTTTCCTGTTTCTTTTTACCTAGTCATGATTTGCCTTATACTGTAATCATCAGCGCCCGGCTTATCTCTCCACTGGACTGAGTTCCTGGGGCAGGCGGGGAACTTGGTCAAATAAACAAATGCAGAGCAAGCTCCTTGCGGACTGGAATCTTCTCCTCTTAGCCTCATTTTCTGACCTGTACTTAGACTGTGCTCTCCTTGTTCCTAGGTTCCTTAACGATGCTTCCTCTGATTGCTGTCCCACCACCCTGTTTTCTGACCTTCATGATCCCTATGACTTCTTCCCTGCCCCTTAGTGTTCACTCTGATGATCTGGTCCTCAGAACACAATATTGGCCCTGGGGCTACAGGGCTCTGCTCTATGAACCCTCAAAGGCCAGGGTTGGCAAACAGAGTCAGCATTGTGCCCAGAGCAAACATCAGTGCAGGGGTGTCACCTAGCCCAAGGCCGGCCTCACCTGTGGAGTGGGAGGCCTGGAAACCTTTCCTCTGTACTGAGTTGTCTGAGTAGAAGCGCAAGAACATGCGGTTGCCGGTAGCCAGGACTGGCTCAGGCTTCTTACTGCCACAGAATCGGCCGAGGACTGGCGCCTTGGCATCACGCCCATCAAACACCTCCAGGTGGTCATAAGCACATTCAGGCTGAGACTCAATATCCATCTCCACAAAAGTCTGGAGGATACAAGAAAGGAACCAGGATTAGAAGTGTGGCTAGGGCAGCTGGGGGCAAGGAGCCCTGAGATCTCTGTATCTCTGGTCTCTAGCTCATACACAATCAGGATCGAAATCAGGGCTGTGGGATGACCATGAGGGAGGACTCAGGAATGGGCAGTGTCAGAGACATCCCCAAAATATATTCAGAAATAGGGCTCCTGTTCATGAAGAGTCATTTGCATATGAATGGGTAGATCCGGAGGCTTAGCCAGGCCCCTCTGTATAGTCAATACCTTGGACTCACACAAGTCTTTGTAGATGGCAGAATCAAATGGTCACATGACCTGGGGGATCAGGGTGTCCATACAGGATGCCAAGTGGTATCTTACCAGCTTCACCCGGTGCCCAGGGGTGCTGGAGATAGCCCACGTACACTCCTTCTTGCTGGGGTACTTGTCAGGCCAGTTGGGGCTGGTGATGGTGCCACTGGTGGATGTCACTTTGTGCTCACAGCCGGCTATAGGAAATGAGTGACAGAAGGGGATGACCAAGGACCTCCCACTCTAGTGCCTCCCATGAAGAAGGGGCGCCCCTCCTGCTCACTCCGCGGCTCTGCCTCTGGTCCTCCATTCACAAAATGGACCAAAGACACACACCATTTCTTCATCATTCATTTACTCATTCTAGGAGAGAATTTAATGACTTGGTTTCTAATGAACCCTTGGTTGAGACTCCTAAGGGCAGCAAAGAGGTCCACCTTCTGTGACCACCTGGCCATACCACTTCTGTCCAGCTGTCACACTCTCCCTCGCCTCAGCAACCTGGGAACGTTTGTAGGTTGTGAGGCTCTGTCATCTTTTGGGCCTCAGAGGCCTCCATAGTCACCATTAACTTTGACACCTGACTCAGTCATCCCCAAACTCCAGTCTCATTTCCATCACAGGTGACAGCAACAGGCAAGTGCCACCACCCATCATGGCCTCTCCTCAGTTCTTCAGGTTCTTGTTTCCCCTTACAACCTCATTCTGGGTTTTCCCAGCATGTATTACCCTCTTGCATTTTTTCCCAGCATGCTTAGAGGTCCCTAAGTATCCACAAGGGATTTGATCTAGAACTTCTCCCAACTATCAAAATTCATAATGCTCAAGTCTCTATAAAATGGTGTAATAGTTGCAGAGACCCCCACGCTTACCTTACTATAATTGCTCTCTCTTTCCCTCCCTCTCTCTTGTCCTCCCTCTCCCGACCCCACAGGTCTCACATAGCTTCAAATGTTCTTGAACATCTAAGCCCCTGCCTCCATCCCCTACGTGCTGGGATTATCAGCATGTGGCTCTCGTGGCCAGTCTATATGGCTCTGGTAAGCAAACCCAGGGCACTGTACATGCTGGGGAAGAACTTCGAGCTACATCCGCCACCCACCCTGTGCACTTTAAATGTTGGAGGTCCTTAGATCATATTTAACATAATGTAAATGGATTTTTTCATTTGTTTGTTTAGATAGGGTCTTTCTACATAGCCCACATAAGGCTTGAACTCATAATCCCTTTGGCTCCTGAGCCCTGAAGTTACAGATGTGTACCACCACATCCAGCAACACACAGCACTGTTTGAGGAATAATGACAAGAAAAAAAAATCTGTGCAACATTAATACAGATGATTGGGGGACTAACTGTGTTTTCAGATGGAGGTCGCTTGAATTCAGGTCATGGACCCATCACCTAGAAGTCTGTCTTCCACCATAGTATAGACCAGTTGGCTGTCCTCAGCAGCCAGATGACATGGCTGGTCACCAGAATGCTGACAGACTAGAAACCCCATTCAGCTGGACCTGGTGACATGTGCCGTAATTCCGGCTACAAGGGAGGCCAAGGCAGAAGGACCACAGGTTCAGCTGTAGAGTAAGTTAAAGACCAGATCAGGCAACTCAGCAAGACTTTCCCTCAAAATAAAGAACAAAAGGAGATCTGGGAGTGGAGCTCAGAGGCAGAACACTCGCCCAAGATATGTAAGTTCAATCTCCAATACAAAGCAAATGCACAAATAAACAAGAGGAGGATTCTAGAGAGATGGAAAAGTCAAAAAAGTGCTTATGAGCCAGGCATTGGTGGCACACACCTTTGATTCCAGCACTCGGGAGGCAGAGGCAAGTGGATCTCTGAGTTCAAGGCCAAGCCCGGTTTACAGAGAGAATTCCAGGACAGCCACAGCCACACAGAGAAACTCTGTCTCAGAAAGCTAAAAACAAACAAACAAGTGCTCACCAGACAAAAACGAATGCCAGAGGTCAACCCCCAGCACACACATAAAAGCCAGATGTGATACCACACAACTAAAATCTCAGCACCAGTGAGGCAGGGACGGGAGGATCCCTGGAGCTATCGAGTCCAGCCAAATCACTGGGCCCCAGGCTCAGTGAAAGACTCTATCTCAAAAAATATGGTGAAGAGTAATTGAGGGAGACTCCTAATGTCAACCTGTGTCATCCACATGCAAGCCCTACACACACACACACACACTTGAACACATACACATACAAAATAAATAAACAACTAGAAAGAACATTTGTGGCGTCCTGCCTCTCCAGGGCCTCCAGATCATTAGATCCTCATTACATTTGTCCCTCACCAAACCCATCTACCAGCAACTGTCCCAGTCCTCCAACCCGCTCAATCTACTGTCCCTCCCAGCAGCAGACCAGTCACCCTCCTGATGCTTGAAGAAACGAGGCCCTCAGATAGGAGCTCTTCTTGACTCTCCTTCCTGGTGCCTCTGAGGAAATGTAATGCCTCCCTGTGGAAATGGACCGCCCTTTTGGAAGCTGGGGTTCATTGCTGCCAGTAGCCAGGAAACACACAAAGAAGACCACCTTCTCCCAGTTCTGGAGCCCGTGAGCTCCTGAAGTCAGTCTCCCATGTCTCTCGCTCCTTTTTCCCAGCTGGTCTCCCAGGTATCTGGTCACCACCACACCATCGTCACCTACACCTCCTCTATTTATAGCAACTTGAATTTCACACAAAACATGGCCTCCCAAATGCACATTTAAAAGCTGATGCTACTGCTGGCTGCAAAGTCAGGTGAAGGCTAGCCTAGACTATGGTGTGAGACCCCATCCCAAAACAAAGCAAAAGAGCAGTGTGTGATTTAGATCTAAAATGTCCCCTATACGCTCAAGAGATAAAGATTTTGTCCCCAGGGCAGCAATATGGCTCTTGTACTGTCACTGGATCATGAGGTATCTGATCTCGTCAACGGCTTACTCCACTGAAGGGTTTATAACTGAACAGACTGTTGAGTTATACAGAAGTCATGTAGAAGGCCTGGAGGAAGAATGCCCCTCTAAGGATGTGTTCTTGAATGGTCCATACCTTGGTCCTGGTCACTGCTGCCTCTTTCTGCCTCTCTGCTCCCCCATACCCTTCTGGGTCACCATAAGTTAAGCAGCTTTGCTCCTTGCTCCAGCATGAACTCCCTGCCATGATTTTGGCTTTGCCTGAAGTCCAAAGTGATGGAGCCCAAGAACTATGGACCAAACCCTTCCGGAACCAAGATACAAGTTCCCCTCTTTACGTTGTTTTCTTCAGATAGTTTTTTGGGTGATAAAAGGTTGCTAATACAGAAAGCAACCAGTCAATGTGTGGTGGAACTGTCAAGGGAAAAGAGACAGGTAGACACAGGCTACACACTGAGACCAGGGTCAAGGTTCATCTAACTCTTGAGTCCTCAACACTCTCTCTCTCTCTCTCTCTCTCTCTCTCTCTCTCTCTCTCTCTCTCTCTCTCTCTCTCTCTCTCTCTCTCTCTCCTTCCTCCCTCCCTACCCCCTTCCTCCCCCTCCTGTGTGTGTGTGTGTGTGTGTGTGTAGAACCTGCCTCTTTGTTGTTATGTGGGAGCTGTCCCCACCACTCACCTGCAGCTTCTGGTGGCCCCTCTGCCCGCCCTACCTCCACGCCAGCGTTCCTGCTCTGCTTCCCATATACGCTCATATCTCTTCTCAGGCTGGGTGCCATTTCTGCGCACATTCCCCAAAAGAACCTTCAGCAGAATCAATTTCTCCATGGGAGCCAAGCATGAGGCCTGATCTGGCATTAGCCCACCTCCAAGGGAGGAATGGGGAGTGTTTCTAGGTGTGCCAGAAGGTGAACTGAGGAGCAAGCTCCATCCCTTTCTATCTAAACTGTTGGAGAATGTGGTTTGGAAAAGCAGAGGACTGGGTTCAGCTAGCTGAGGGCAGCAGGTGCTCAGGGAGTCAGAAGTTCAGTGCCCAGGCACCCTCGGTGCTCGGTGGAAGCTCTCAACTTCACGCAGCTTCTCCGGCGGGTGCTTCCGTCCTCTGAACTCTGCTCAGAAGCATCTTTATTTTCACCTGGGCTGTTCACTCAATGACAGCTAAGAGTCATGTGTTAGGGACTATCTCTGTGAGCAGAATAATGATAGCAATACAGCTCCGCCCTCGGAAGGGCAGGGTCTTACTGTTTATCGTGCAATGAATGAAGAAACAAGCTCCAAGGGGTTAAATGACTCACCCTCAAGCCACATGTTCAGTGGTAGAGGCAGTGTTAGGCTGTTGGGATTGCACTTGCTCAAGCCGGTACAGGGCACAGAATTTAGAAGTCAGAACAGTGTTGTATCCTGTCCGAAGAGGCACTGGGTGCTTTGTGTGTTGTGAGGGTAGATGCCTTTTAACAGTCTGAGCATACCTTACACAAAATGCTTGGCACCAGGAGTGTTTGTAAGAGAGAAGAGTAGGTAATCAGCTATAAGGATGGAACTCAAACCGCAACTAAATTCAATCACGCTTCATATATACCCTACAAACATGGCCCAAAGACCATTTCTTAAATTGTAAAACTTAGGGCTGAAGAGATGGCTCAGTGGTTTAGAACACATACTGCTCTTTCAGAGGGTCAAAGTTCAGCTCCCAGGACCCACATCAGGGTCCCAGCCTCAGGAGAATCCAAAGCCCTCTTCTGGCCTCCACTGGTAACTGCACTCATGTGCACACACATGCCCCCTCCCCCAATTAAAAATAAAAGAATCCTTAAAAAAAAATCATCATCATCATCATCATCATCATCATGTGGAAGCCAGAGGACAGCTCTGTAGAGCTGGCTTCCACATTTATGCAGGTTTGTACAGATGAACTCAGGCGGGGCTGAGCCATCTTGCCAGTCCCTGAAGGTATTTTCCATAGTATTTTCAGTGCGCCTGTGATTTGATTACAACCAATCACATGAGGTCAGGGGTAGAATTTCCTACTTGCAGCATCATGATACAGAAAGTTCAAACAGCTTCAGATTTTTAGGACATTCTGGATTTGAATAGCCAGGTTGAGTGCCTATCATGTATATTCAGGACTGAAAGTGGCAGCCCTGCTTGGAGTCCCAGTGCGATGGCAATACACTTAGCTGTGTGACTGGAACTGCTCCAAAACTTCTGATCTACCTCCATCTTCCACTGCTACAGGGTGAATAAGCCGGCCACTCGAGGGCACACAGTTACCCAAGTGACAGATCTAGGCCACCTAGCTTCAGAATCAGTATTCTTAGCTGCTATCTTATAGCCATAACAAACAGAAAATCTTGGGTTCAGGGATTTTTGTTTTGCTTTTTGTTTTTTGTTTGGCGGGGGAGGATTTCAAGATAGGGTTTCTCTGTATAGCCCTAGGTATCCTGGGACTGACTTTGTAGACCAGGTTGGCCTCGAACTTACAGAGATCCATCTACCCGAGTGCTGGGTTAAAGGCTTGCTCCACACCCAGCCTAGACTCGGGCTTTAAGAGCCTAGAAAAGGACCTTCAGCACCTGTGGACTCTTCTCCTGATGTGGACAAGGGGAGAGCACCTGTGCATGTGACCTGGGTACCACAGTGAAGGGTGGTCGGAGCGCCACACAGGAGGTACCAGCTTCCTTCGCTCCAGATGGAGACATCTGCATGGGGGTCATCTCTGGACACTGTGAGGCGCCTGGCCAGCTGTGGTCACCCTCTCCATCCTCCTCGCCCTCTATGCAGGTCTTACCTTCCTTACAGTCATGTTTGTTGTCGTGAAGGACAAAGCCGCTGCGACACTGACACTCGTAGCTGCCAAATGTGTTCACGCAGTCTTGCTGGCAGCCACCATTGTCCTTGGAACATTCATCCTTGTCTGTAGACACAAACAAGAGCAATGGGTCTATGTGGGCTGAGGTCTGCTCAGGGGACGTGGGAGGCCTGGCGGGGATTCCTCCTGTGGGAGGGAGTGCTCTCGCAGGGGGACTGGGTGCAGAGTGGAAGGTCAGGGTGATGATGGCGTTCTGGTCACCGCACCAGTGGGGCCAACTGGGTGGGCCTCCTTTCTGGGCAGAGAAGTTAGAGGTGGGCAGAAGTGGGTGGAGGGAGGGCTGGGGTCTGGAGCTGACCAGCATGGGGACCTCTACCATTACCTGCTTACTGGACAGACGGACAAGTGGAAAAACAGACACAGGGACAAGCAGACTGCAAGAGAAAGGAGCAGGACGCAGGGGTCCCTCTTTTACTTCACAACAGGAAATGTCACAGACACCATCAAAATGGGAGGGGGCAGGGGGAGAGGAGAGCACCAGTTCTGTCCAGCCTAAGGAGGCGGCCGGAATGGCAGAGTGGAGGCAGGGAGTAGGTGGGGCTCCAAAGCCCCCAGCCCACTCCGTCCGAGGTGAGCTTCCTGAGTAATGAAGGGTCTGGGGGCCTGGCAGGCCTCATTGGGGGGTCCGGTTTCTTTTCTGCACTCGGAATTTGAGCTGATGGGGGCGTCCCCGAGGGGGCTGCAGAGCTGGCCTCTTTTCTGAAATGAGAGAGAGAGAAGGAGAAAAGGGACAAAGGAGTGGGGGTGGAGGGGATGAAGGGGGTGGAGGGAGGGCAGGAACCAGGGAGGGCAATCAATAAAAACTAGACCCAGGGTCTCCAGACAGGTGGACAGAGAGGAGTGGGGCGGAGGGGCAGGCAGACCCACATGCAGGACGGCCATGTCACTACGGCTGGGTTAGCAGGAGGCACAGCAACAGGGAACCAGACTGAGCCTGTGGCACGGAGAAGGGCTGGAGGGATGGCACACTTCCGAGGCGTGCACACGGGGGAGAGAAGCTCAGAGTCGCTGGGAGAGCGGAGTGCTGGGAAGGGCTATGGAAATGCTCTGCTCACCCTCCTTCTGACAGCTGCCTACAGAGTTGTGAGACACAGACATACACACCCAGGAACACAACCATAAACACAGCCCTGTGCATAAAAGAACTGTTGTACAAACGTTGAAACACAGATAGACATGTACACAGGTCAGGCATCACACACACACACACACACACACACACACACACACAAGCACATACACAAGCACACAGTTACAGGCTTGTGTGCCACACCCTTGTTCTAAGTCCATTTGCCTGGCACAGAAGCAGGCACTCAGGACAAGTGTGTAGATCCCAGTTACACCCAGAATTCCAGAGATGAGCCACAAAGTGGGAAGACGGCTGCAGGCACTCCACTGTCCACGCAGGTTTGTGGGAAGTGGACACTGTTCCCAATCCAGCCTAAGGACTGGAGCCTGGGGACTGCAGCACTGACTCCTAGAAGGCCCTATTTCTCATGCTCAGGTGGGCTAGACCCATCAAGAGTCCACAGGAGCGTGGTCTAAGAGGTAGAGTTGTCGATTCCCTTCCCAGAACTTCTTTCTCTGGCTATCAGGCCTGACCATGGGAGTTAACATTATGCTTGTCTGTGAGACATACCCTGAGGTGTGTGGGGTGCCTCTCCTGGGACTCTGATAGGAGGTCCAGGGAGCTCAGCTCACAAAGTAAGCCATGGCTTCCCAAGCATATTTGGACCCTCATGCCTTCTTCATATATGCTCCCCAAATACCTAGTCCAGTGCTTGGGACACAGGTGGGGTAAAAGAAAACTGTTAAGCCAATGAGTGGATGGGTACGTGAAAGACTGAAGTAATGTGTGGGGCTGTCAGTTCTGTGGATGGCTGCCTGCACATCTAGGAGGGGACTCTGGCACACCCTGAAATGTGGACGGCCCATTCTGTGACTGAAGAAGACATTGCAGGGGATCAGGGCAAGGGAGGTGGCACAGACCCCAACAAGGAGATGGCACTCACCCTACAGTGCCCAAATGCCCCGGAGGTGCTGGGGTCAGACTGAAGGTCTTCAGGCTCTGCTTCTCCTTCTTGTCTTAGGGTCTCCTCGATGGGTGTCCCAAAAGTCCACACAGCCCCCTCCTGGGGGTCACAGTCACATGCCCCAGGCCCTGAGGCTGAACTCTGATGCTCATTGATGAGGGTCCTCTGCAGGTTTCTTGTACAAGGGGCAATGCATATATATGCATGCATGTGTGTATACATATGGTGTGAGCATGTGTACATGCGTGTACATATCTCGTACAGTGTTGAGTGCTATGTAAAGGGTGGGGAGACAGGGAAGTGACTCCAAACAAACATGGGTACCCCCACATCCTCTCCAAGACTGGAGTAGCAGAAGGGCAGAGACAGACAAGAGTAAGCAGGTAATGGTTTCTATGAGAAGCCCAGCCTGGCAGATATTCTATGCCCTCAGCCCTCTGGAAAGCATTTTTTTTTTTTTTTGGTCTAAGTGGGCCTAGGAAAGGATGGGCGGGCTTGGTGTTACACGGAGAAGGTCTCAGCAAGCAATGGGGTAGGGGACTGGGGGCAATAGCTCAACAGAGCATGTTAAGCAGAGCAGAAGAGCTGGCAGTGCCAAGCAGGGAACCAGTGCACGGGGACAGGTGCATGGCATCCAGGTGGGACAGGCAAGGGTGCAGGGCAGCCACATAGGGGGCTGAAGGATGCGGGACCCTGGGTAAGGAGGGGAGAAGGGAGGCAGCGTGGACGGAGTCATGGGCTTCCTGGGCCTGCCCACCCTATGTCCACCCCACCAGGAAAAGTCAGGCTGAAGGTCCCTAACCCACCCTTCCACAAGCCACCTGCTCCTCCAGCCTGCCCACTGGCTTCCTGTTCTGTCCACACCCCACCGTAGAGTGTTCCTACCATTCACTGCTGGGTCTGGGCCCTTTTGCTCCTTTCCTCACACTGACCTGAGGGCTTAGGGATTCCTAGAACAGGGGAGAGGTCTCCCAGGACCCCAGAGGTCCAGCTTGGGATGGCTGGGTTTGGACCACACAGAGAGGGGCTGCAAAAGGGCCAAATAAAGCTTAAGGGTGGATGAAGCCAGGCCTTCCACGGGCAGGGGAACGGGTAGTTTTGTTACTAAAGGGCAGAGAGGACTTCTCTTGTGGGAAGGCCTGGCATGAACCCAGTGGGCTGGGTGGGCGGGGTCTGATTAGAAGTGCAGCTGCTGCAAGATGGACTACCCCACACAGTCCAAGACACCTCCTTCTTCTCCATCCTGTGTTTTCAGGCAACTGAACCCCTGTCCTAGGGCCTCCCCTTTCAGGCCTTGGCTTGCCAGCCTCCTCATTTCTGCCCTTAAATGCTCTGCCCCTCCCTAGGCCTGGCATAACTAAGGTTTTAAGGGCTTCCCAATAAAGATATTCAGGTGCCCCAGGGGCTGTACTGATGGAGGATAATAAGTTGGGGAGAGGGGGCTTAGGAGACCAGGGAAGGCCAGAGGGCTCCATTTGTCGGAGGCAGGGCTAGAGAGCAAGGAACCCAGGGTTACCTGAGAAGAAGTGGGCCTTGAAGCCCTTTTTGGACACAGTATTGTCAGACTTGAACTCCACACGCATGTTGTTGTACTGGGAAGTGATGACCTCTGGTTTCTCGGAGCCACAGAACTTGCCATGTAGTTTAGAGTCGGCTGTGAGTCCGCTGCGCACCTCCACGAAATCATACTTGCACACCTGCCAGAGAGCCCAGCTCTGGATGCTGCCTCCAGGAACCCTCTCTCATGACTATTCACTCACTGGGAAACTGTCAGGCTCAGTGTCTGTTCTCCCAACAAAACCACATCGCAGAGCCCCAGAGCAGCTGGCCCCAAGCCCTTCCTCATTCCACAGGCTTCCAACCAATGCCCATCCTCATCTGCAGATGCTCCTTCATGGCCCTGCACACCCTCCAAGCTTCCATGTACTGGAAAGTCTCTGTTTTCCGAGCCTAGTATCTAATTCTCCCAATGGTGGAAGGCAGGCACTGAGCCAAGCTCCTACGCCCCACACCTTCCTACCCACCTTGGCTTCAGAGGCACTTACATCATTGCCCTCAGTCTCGAAGAAGTCAAATTGCAGGGAGATACGGTACTGGGTGGGGGCCACCAACTGCCAGATGCAGTTTTTGTTGGGAGGGTACTCTTTGGGCCAACCGGGGCTGGTGATGGAGCCATTGAGCTTGGTGAGGAATCCACCGCAGGCAGCTGGAGGGACAAGTGAGGCAGCATCATCCACCAGGAGTCCCCACGCTAGGAAGGGACGTGAGGCTGGGCAGCAGTCAGGGGGAGATGGGAGTCTATGGGCCCACAAGTCAGAGGCCTGGGACAGATGGTAGGGCCTTTGAAGGTGAGCCCAGATTCTAAGATCAAAAGGGGCTGCATACATGGCCATTTCTACTACCTCTTCTGGAAGATGGGCCAGGAATCTGCTGGGAGGGGACACAGAGGGGCCTGGTGAATGTATAAATGGGCAGTCCTGGGAGGCACCCAGAGGCATTGGTCAAAGGCAGTAAGACCAGCCTGATCTGGAACTGCTATCCTGAAGGTCTGTCACTAGCATACAGGCTTAGACTCTCTGCAAACAGTGGCATCTGAATGGTGGATCATGACCCTTTGGAAGATGGTGACATCAATCACCAGATTAAGATCAGTATTAACAAGGGAGTCAGAGTAAAAGCCCCTGATGCCAGTGTGTATCACACTCTGACAATGTTCTGGGGGCTGACGTGTAGGACACCTTTCTCCTTCGTGACTGGGAATGGCACTAGAGAACTTTTCCAGCCTGTCCCGATATGACTGACTGAGGACACAGGAAAGAGCCCAATAGTCCTGGGATAGTGGGACACTCACCTTCACACCGACGCTTGTCTGGGGCCAGCTCATAGCCGGGGTCACAGCTGCACTTGTAGCTGCCCAGGGTGTTTAGGCACCGCTGCTCACAGCCCCCGCGGTTGGGCCTTGAACACTCATCTACCTCTGTGAGAAAGAAAGAAAGAAAGAAAGGGGTGTCACCAACCACAGGCTGGACTCTGCTCCTTCCTCCTGCACTGAGCCTGAGGTTCAAGCCCAGGGTCAGGGTTCCTATGACCTCTCTCCCTATGTTGCAGGGAGGAGTGAACTAAAAGCCTCACTTGCCTGTTTAGCCCTTATTCCTGTCTTCCCATATTCCTTTGGCTGCTGAGAACCCACAAGGAAATTCTACAGAACCTTCTTCTGAGCATTCAGGCTAACTGGCAGCTACCAACACCTCCTTTGTACTAGTCCCGCCAAAGTACCACCCTCTCGTTTCTCCTTTATTCACTTCATGACTCCTAGTGTGGGGCAGCTGTTATGCCCACTGTATAGGTGAAGAATTGTGGCTTGGGGAAATAGTGTGTCCTAGACCACATAAGTTTAAAAACATCCTCCCTCTGCCTTGATCCTTCCCTCCACAAGTCCCACTCCTCACGGGGATGAACTTTGACCTTTGGTAGTATTTATCCACAGTGTTTTAACAGTATCCATGTACCTGCATCTCTGTCATGGAGTCTTCACATGGAATGAATGAAGAATAAAGAGACAAGGCACTGAGCATCCACAGAAGGAGAATGTGGGACAGGAGAGGAAGTACCTTTGAAAAAGTTGACTGCAAAGCCAGCTTTGTTAATGGACCCATCGGAGACGAACTTGAGCCAGAGCCGACTAGATGTGCTTTTGATGTCATCAGGCTTCTCATACCCACAATATCGCCCAATGAGGTTGCTGCTCTCACTGTGCCCATCTCGGACCTCCAGGTAGTCGTAGGCACAACTGTCATGACGCTCGATCTAGGAGGCAGGGGCTCTATCAGGGAAAGGAGTTCTGCTTTCCAGGATCCCCATCCCCAGAGCCTTCAGGAAAGCAGACTGTCCTGGAAACCAACATAAGCATTGTAGGGTGGATTCGAAGGGTCTGTGCCAGGCTACCTCAAAGGACTGGAACGTGAGGCCCACGTGGAAACCCTCAGACACCTGGATTCGCCAGATGCAGACTTTGCTGGGCCGGTAATCGTCGGGGTAATTGGGTGACTGGATGTGACCGTTATCCTTTTTCACGTCACCACCGCAAATGGCTATGGGAATCCAGGATGGGGTGGTAGTGAGATGGAGCACGGGATAATGGTGGTCAGCAGGCCAAGCCCTGCCTAAGTGTCCCTTCCCCACTCTTCCAGCATACCCCATCCCCGTTTCCCACCCTGCTAACCCTGCTGGAGAACCAACAGGAGGGAGTGGCTCTGGAATGTCCCAGGGTCCCCTTCCTCTCCCTCAGTACCTTCATAGACAGCAAAGAAGCCCTTTCCAACCCAATTGCTGCTGCTTCGGAATTCCACCCAGAGGCGGCTGTCGGTGGAGACAATGGGCTCAGGGAGTTTCCCCCCACAGAACCGGCCTGCAGACAATGAAGACGGATGACGCTTGAGTCCCAGGTCTCCTCATGTAAGCCCCAACTTTCTGGGAGGCTCGGGGCTCCAGTCTGCAGCCCCTACTGTGCCTATTCTTATGATCACCACAAGAACCAGAAACCCCTTGAGACAGGGCAGGAGCTGAAGAACATGTGTGCTTTACTGACTTGCTTTTCATTGTTGATATTTTGAGGGGTTTGTGTTTTGGAAACCCTTGTTGTTTGTTTTAGACGAGGTCTCACTAATTAGGCCAGGCTAGCCTTGAATCAAAAGTTCAAGGCCTCAGCCTCCCCAGTGCTGAGATTATAGGCCCAAGTGAGTGAACTGAAGCATGACTTTGTGCATGTTTGGCAGGTACTCTACCAGATGAGCTACTGTCCAGACCCTAGCCTTGAACTTTTGGTCTCAGCCTCCAAAGTCCTGGATTAAAGTTTTATTGACCTATTTTTTGTTTTTTTGTTTGTTTGTTTCTATGTGTAGCCCTGGCTGTCTTGGAACTCAGTCTGTAGTCCAGGCTGGTCTCGAACTCATGGAGACCTGCCTGCCTCCTGAGTGCTGGGATTAAAGGCATTTGCCACCACTGCCCAGCATTCCTGACCTTTCTAAAGTGAAGCTACTACCACTACTGATCTATATGAGATCTCCATGTAAAGAAGCAACAAGAGAGAAATAGTGTGAAAGCAATTCCTGATACCAACAAATAGACAGTTTTCTCTACATATAATGTCATAGCCTGCTCTTCCGAGCATGCCAACACTGGGTCAAATTCAGGGAATGCTTTTTGGAACCCCAAACTCCAGAATCTGAGGACAGGGCCAGAAAGCAATTCTGCGCAAGTAAAACTCATTAAGAATCAACACAAAGGTTGAGGCTGGCCATCTGTAAAATTCTTTGCAGTCAAGAGTTGATTGGGGATGACTTGTGTGTTCCTGAAAGACAGAGTGTTCTCTCATATTTCAAGCAAGGGACAGAAGGTGGGTGCTGGCCTAGGGATGTCAGTTATGAGAAGGAAATCGTAATCTCGGGGGATGTCAGTTAGAAGGAAATCGTAATCTCGGAGACCTAACACATTGCAGAGGAGATTCAATGCCAGTCGCTCTGGGTGACTAACAGGTCTACTAGAATGTCAGAAGCAGAAGTGAGGAGTAATCAACTGATAGCATGTGGCTGCTCCTCCCAGATGACGGGACAAAGGTGCTGAGGGGGTAGGCAGCCCGAATCACTTCCGGCTACAGACAACACAATGAACAATGTCACACAACACCTCAAGCTTGATGCAGATGTCCCGTTTGCTCTAATTCTGTGTCCACTGACCTGCCTCTATAGCCAATGGTTCTTTAGATTGT